>NC_064819.1:41503617-41828617 GCF_024166365.1 Elephas maximus indicus
TATGTGTGATTCAAAATGCCAGTGAAACAAGGAAACTTATTAAGGGCTAGTCTTCAATAAAACCTCTTGATAATCATGGGAAGGAGAGAGCCCCCTACTTTCTCTTCCATTTCCTGAGAGGTACAATTCTATTGTCTACAAGCTACCTTGTTGAAGCCCACGGGAAATTTGCCTGTAGACAAGGTAGGGAGCCCTCTTAATTGACAAACTGAGCTGAGAGTAGCCTACAGCTGCTGGAAAACAATGAACTTTATCTTCTTCCAGAACGAATTACACACTCTCTCCAGCTCATACAGACTTCCTGTGCCCTCTCAATGCCTCTGCAGGGGAGCATCAGGGAGATAGCCATGGCCCTGGGGCAGCAGAGCCTCGGTGGCAGGGCCACAGGCCTGACAACACCCAGGTGTCTCAAGATGACATGGCCACGCCTTGCATCTGGCCTGGTCATCCTGGCAGGGTGTCACTTACTTGATGCCTTCCTCATCTGGACTCAGACTTTGAATGCTGGCCTGGGGAGCGGGGAGAAGTGAGAGACCAGGTGCTCTGATGCATCCATCAGGGTTAAAGTTGACCTCTGAGTCCCCCAAAGCAAGGTGCTGGGTGACTCACCTTGATATCTTATCCACGCTTTACTGATGATGAATAATTCAGGGACCTTCTCATAACATGTCACAATTTCCAGTATGCATCTAGGCCATAGTGCCAACATCATTCTCACTATAATTACTGAGGAGTCCTGGTGGCACAGTGGTTAAGAGCTTAGCTGTTAACCAAAAGGTAGGCAGTTCGAATCCACCAGCTGCTCCTTGGAAACCCTTTGGGGCAGTTCTACTCCATCCTATAGGGTTGCTATGAGTCGAAACCCACTCAACGGCAAGGGGTTATAACTACTGAAGCAATCTTTGGAACTTAGAGGTTAAAACTAAAATGTGTACCCCCTACTAAGACCTTCCAGCAGGTATGTGGTTATGGGTGGTATTTGCTCCCAACTTCCATACACGTTCTTCTCTAAACCCAGTCTACTTGAGACTGCACCCAGGGGCTCCACAAAGCTCCTCTTTTTTCCTGACCCTTCTACACACACACACACACACACACACACACCTTAAAGCTGACCATAGTGCACAGGACGAAGGAACACCTTGGCAGAGGGGACTACTTTGATGGAGGCACTATGTGAACTGATGCTTTCAGACCGCCCGCCCCAGGCCTGTCAGAGAGTGCTGGTGGTGAACACACCTTGCACCTTTCTGGGCCTCGGGGGCCTCTCATGGGTACTTTTGGATGTGGAGATGGAGAGGACTAAGTCACAAAGCAAGGGAATCCATTTGATTTTTCCTGGCCCACCGTAGGAAACAGACTCACCTAAATGGGCCCCAATTTGACACCAGCTGCACCTCCCCTAATGAGCTGGAGTCATTCTAAGTATCAAGCAGTAAAGCTGGGGCAGTTATCGCCATTCCAGAGCCAATGGCTGTGACAGGCACATCTCAGCTCTTCCCGCTAGATGGAGACACAGCTCCACCACAGTCCCTGCAAGACCTCAGCTTGACAATTCCACAGCCGGAACTGGGGGCGTGGGGGAAGAGCAAGGGGGGCAGGTCGGAAATAAAGTCTGTTAATTCATTTCTTGTGAAGTTAAGAAATAACTAATCCACTGTTCCAGTCTTCCAAGCTGAGGTCCGATTCTAGTTTATTTAGAATCACAAAAGAAGGCTTATCAGCATCAGTACCTAAAAACCCAGAACACCTAAATTTGCAGCAAATACATACAAAAATGGAATCTCCCTTTCATTTGCAACCCCAAATAAAACAAACGCTCTTGGCTACATTAAATGTGTCTAAAACTAGTTGATAATGGATTTTTTTTTCCAATGATTTCTTTTCCATAAATGGTAAAAGGTGATAGAAATTGTCTTGGCTGTAGTTGAACACAGCCAGCCTGTCCATTCTTCCCACCCTTTCCTATTCTCAGAACCTCTCTTCGGTTTAAGACTGAACATGTCCCCCCCTCTGCCCCAGGGTACAGAATGAAGCTCCCAGAGTGGGCTTGCCAAATGTCCTTCTCTCACTAGGGGAGCCTGAGCCATCTGCCCTGGAGGCGCACACATGTATACACACACACACACACACCCACAGAGCCCAGAAAAACCCGAAGAACAGCTCTCAAATGGCCTTCTTCCCGCCCCTTCCTCCCCCTGGCAGGCCCTCTACTCCCAGGGTGGGCGCCTAGTCTCCAAGCCTCTCCACTGGGCAGGACCACAAGAGAAGATTCCCCAAATGGTACAGGAATCAGCCCTCCCCAAAGTGTGATTGCCTGTACCAGCCCACTCGGCTTTCAGTGGATTGGCAATGCCTCCTCCCGTGAGTCAGCACATGTTACACAAACAATTTACCATCCTGAAGCAGAGTATCATCAGACCAGGGAGATGAAGGGTTGTACACGAAATCCAGTGCCCGTGGTATTGGGAGTACCCCAGGCCTTTCTCACCTGCTTTCAGAGGGACATTGGGCCCCTTGTTTATCCCTTCCTCTCACTAAATTACTTCAGGCCGTTGGCACCTCCTTCCCTGCCACACCCATGTGTTTCTCGTCTCAGCTCACACTGGGCTTTGCCTGCTCCACCCCTGCTCAAGAGGGAATTTCCAGTCTGAGACGCCAACCTGAGACTTTGCCGACAGGCGTCTCTGAGCCATCTTACATTTCAGTCTCACACCATGTTCTTCTAAATCCCGCTTTCCCATTTTATAATTAAAACCTGCATAGTTGTGAGTTAGATGAAAATGTGTAGATGTTTAGATTAAAAGGAGCATTACTCCACTACCTGACAATGAGCATTTTTGTATTTATTTCACACTTTGTCCAAATGAAGCCATAGATAAACCCACAATTTGTGCTTTGCAAAGTCTTTGTAGTTATTATCTTCCATAGCGCCATTAAGTTTAGATTCTCATTAATGGACATCTTCCCACAGGCTACTATTAAAAGCCTTGGTTGTGTTAATACCTGACTTATCCCAGAGTGGCCAGCGTAGTTTATTTACATTTACAAAGCAGAATATCTATTGCAATATTTAAAGGACTTTTTTTCCCTAAACTGTGGAGCTCCTCTAGTTTCACACTGTAACACTGATTCAAGAGCTTAGTGAGGTTGTCTGTACAGAAGCCTTTATAGCGAGACGTGGGGACTGGCTCTGCCTGGCTGGGACTCCTCTGCCCCCCTCCTCCTTCTAGTCCCTTCCTTGCAGCCTCCTTTCTAAGCAGGGTCGGACTTGAATACACAGCTGCTGTCAGTGCCAGTGGGGCAGGGTGGGATGTGGCCATTAAATGCCAGCGACCTTAGCTGGAACTTCAGCACACTAGTAAACTCTCTCGTTTACTATTTATAATCATTTTTTAATTTCTTGTATTTACAGTTTCTTCTTTCAAAGGCATTCCAAAGGTCCCCCATAGAGATCATCTCATACAAATCTCTCTTGTAACTTGTAAGGAAGGAACAGATATTATTCCTTCTTTTGAAAACAATGTAAACTCAGGCATGGCAAAACACCTCCTTCTAGAGCCCTGTGTGTTGTGGGAGCCACAAGAACTAGACATGTGGGCCAGCCAGACCCCCAAACTTCCCTTCCGCAGCTAATGGGTCAGCTTGGAAAGGGAGAATGCTTCATCTCTGTTGGGTTTTGCTTGGAGAGTCCAACCATCTTGCTCCACTGTAATAACTGGGAGGGTTACTTTTTCCACAGGCATTCTGCCTGCGCTTCATCATGTGTATTATTTTGGATAAGCTTCAAAAAGAAAAATGGCCTTTCATGGCGTATACTGAATATGGGCAGAAACTGGACCAGGCAGACATAGAGCTCTGCAGGATGGAAAATATTCACACTTGGTGCAGAGAGCGCTAGGGCAGTGCCCAGGCCGCTGGGCCCAGATAGAACATGAACTGTGCTGGAAAGGTGGCACCCATACCTGCTGCCATACTCTTGCTGCTCCCCAAGTGGACCCCTCCCCCAAAGGCACATTTTTTTGAGGGGGGATGGGAACAACAGGTCCCTGCTCAGACCACAGCATCCCTCTACGAGGACTGTCTTCCACACATGGTATTTTTCTCTGGGCCAAAACAAGAGGCCCACAGAAGTTGCCTAAATGTTTGCACACTCTTATTTGCAAACACTGCTTTGTTTCAGAGGTAAATACCAGTGGTGTGCACCTGTGTTTTGCAGGGCAGATAGGGAAACAGAGCTCCCTCCCCTCTGACCCTTTCCCATTCTTGGCCAGAGGCTCCTGAGAAGGAAGAGGTTATGCCCTACACTGGACTTCCTCAGACACTGGACCCCAATCAGGCAAGTGCCAGGCCCTCATGGGGCAGGGATCCCTCGACCTGGGGGGTGGTGGGTGTGGTTTTCCCCAGCGCTCCTCACTTGCCTCCCATCTGTGACCTTTCTCTCCACCCCCTGGGGCACAGTGTCTCTCCCAGAAGAAACACAGATTATTTGCACTGAAGTTTCAGAGAGTTATTGTATCTTATATTTAAAAAATAAAAAAAGAGAGGCATGCTCAAACAACAATAACCCTGTCTTCTCCATCAAAAAAAACCCAATGTCTCCATGGGCAAAGGGAGGACCTAGGGTGTCTCCATTCAACAACGGGATTCAGACAAGCCAGGAAGAGGGCAGGGGCTTCACCCCTCTCAGACTTCTTCCTCTGTATGACCATGAACAAGCCCTTCCAAACATATGAGTTAATAACTAGCCACTTTTTTTCTAAGAGAAAGTGGTATCAAAAACATCCCTCAAACTTTTTTTTTCCCAAAGTTTTGAACCTTGGTTTGATCTCTTTTCTGACCCCACCTTCGTTTTCATTTCCTATCCCCCACACCCACCTAACTTCAAATTTTTTATATAATACAAAATACCCAAAAATGGGGCCCAGGAAAACCAAATCTGTTGCTGTTGAGTCAATTCCAACTCATGGAGCCCTATAGCACAGAGTAGAACTGCTCCACACCGTTTCCAAGGAGCACCTGGTGGATTCGAACTGCCGACCCTTTGGTTAGCAGCTGTAGCTCTTAACTACTAGGCCACCAGGGTTTCTGGGGCCTAGTAGGGGAGGATAAATTGAATCCAGGGGAGGATAAATTGAATCCATGAAGACATACATTAGGGTGAACTATTCAGTAAACTTTTCCTAAGAGAAAGAACAAATTATGCATACATCATTTTCTCTTTCCACAAATGCAAACACCTACAGTATTTGTTTGTATGTAGATAAAACTGAAGTTATGTTACTATTGAAAAGCATATCTACACATATCATAGAAATTTGTTTTTAGTGGGACATTGCCAAGAATTTTGAATCTGGTGCCGGACCTGTGCTTCATGTTACCATAATCTGCTGGGGGACGCTTCCTGGTTTCTCAGTACCTACTTGGAAATTGTCTTGCACAGTCCAAAAGTAACCCACAACTCTCCCTTTATGTGATTTACAGCCGACTGTCAACACCATCGGATAATTGAATCTCCTTAAAATCAGCAGAGCTATGTAGATATCATCGGGAAAGTTGATGTATAAACCAGAAAGAGGACGGAAAAAAGAACAAGAAAAACTTGTTTATTTTACCACTATTAAATGCACAATTGAGGAGAAATTCAAAATTTGCCAAACCAAGGAAAAATGTAAGATACAGTTTTTTACTTTTAAGCAAAAGAAAGTGTTATGGTAATACATTATGCCTCTCTTTTAAGGTGTTTAGAGATGATCTAAAACTGACAAACCAGCCTGACCTTGAGTGAGTCTGAGATTGGTTCAGGAAAAACAGTTGACGTCGATGACGGTGACGTTTACTAGAAAACTAAGCTACTTCCAAGAGACAGTAGACAATGTGACTGATATCAAACAAAATATGGGAATGTGTTTGCCTTGATGTTGTGAGGGTGGGGCCCGTTTGTTTTCCTATTATGTAAAACCCCTGACCGCCTCCTGCCAAAACATTTTCCCAGAGACCAGTCTGCCTGCCTTTGGACAGGTTCCTTACTAAAATAAATACACCTAACAAATAATCTTTGATAGCAAATACTCATAAAGTCAAACAATGAAAAAAACTATGGTGTGTTTCTAAAGACAGCAGCAGCTACTACGCACTCAGAATTACCACACAGAACAGCAAAATAGTTCCACTGTGCTGACTGGGTGATTCCCAGAAGTCAGCAACTTTCAGCAACTTGCTCTTTGTTGGCAAGTCGCTAATTTTCCTGCTTTGAGCAGTAAGTGGTCCTGTCCCTAATAAGTAAGAGTGTGTATATCTATGTTGTCCTTCAGGAGAGAGATGACTATAAAAACAAACCACTATTACAAGCACACACTCACAAACAAAAGCAGAACGGCTCACAAGACTTATCCTGGCACCTTATAAACGTGTAATTTAACTTTATCTAATCTGGAGTCTGTTTCATCACAGGGATATCCAATAATGGAAACCTTTGTGTTAGAGGGAGAAGGAAAGCTCAGCTGGGTGGGTGGTGAGGGAAGTCTTGGGATTTGGCGGGTCTCTGCCACTCGGACGGCCAGTAAATACTCGGCTGACCAGGGACAGGTAGGTGAGAAAGTGATGGATGGAGCCGGCCCGGGAAGGCAAGAGCGTTTCCTTTTCCCATCTGTTCAGGAAGGACGTCAGCGAGGTAGACTAAACACAGGCCCTGGTTCAGGACTGTTGGGGGGGTGTGCATTTGTGAACACAGCAGCGCGGCCTTTAAAAGGACCTCTGCGCTGCCGGAAAGGACAAAGGGAGGCCCGGCGCCCCGGCCCCGGCTTGAGGAGAAGCAGGGCGTCGCACACTGCGGTCCCTCGGGGCTGAGAGCATGGGCGCCCCGCGGCCCCGTGCCCACCGTCTGCTCTGGCCACCCGCGCAGTTGCTGGCCCCCTTTCCGGCCGACCCGGCCTTTGTCGGGTTCCCTGGGAGAGCCGAACCTTTCCTGCACCACTCGATCCTTAGCGGCCACTGCGCTCGGGGGGCTCCACGAAACGGGTCCCTCCAGAGCAGCGGTGGGTCACCCCCTGGGGCCTGGCTGAGACTTAGGTCCTCCTCCGGCCCTGCCGCCCCACCAGCTTACTGCAGGCCTTTGAGTCAATATTCCAGGCCCAGATCAAGCCAAGGCTGCCCGGGGAGGAATTTCTGGAAAGGGAAAAAAGGCCCTGCCCCTCTCCTCTCCCCTGCCTCTGCTCACCTCCCTCCCTGGCCCTCTCCCCTGGCGTACCCCATACGCAGACCTGGCCAAAGGCCATTCCTCCATCTGAAACCAGGGCCTTTATGGGACCTCCAGCCCAGGAGACAGTGATGTGGGGGCAGGGGGCTGGACTAGATTTCAAAAGTCCTGGGTTGGAGTCCTGCCTCTACCACTGGGTCTCAGTTTTCTCTGTAACAGCAAGGACTTCACCTTGATGACTGCTGGGCTGTCCACTCTGGGACCCTGAAAGTTAGCCACAGCTTAATGCCCAGCCTCTGCTGCCCCACTGTGGCCTCCAGTCTCCTTGGTCCCCAACCTAGTGGAAGTGAGGGACTGAGAGGTAGAGTTCCTGTCCCCTGTTTTCCCTGCTTTCCTACCCTGGAAGGTCCTGTCAGCAGGTTGCTCTGAAAGCAGGGAGCGGGAGCTGGAGCTGAACATAAGGGCAAGGGCCAACATGGAGAGGAAGAGTTGGAAAGATCATCTCTTCTTCTGTTCTTCGTGTTTCCTGAAGAATCTCAGGAGAAACTAAATGGAGGTAAAATCCAGGAAAGGAACTACCAGGTGGCCTTCAAGACAAGAGCAAGGGGCCCCAGCCGCAGGGCTTTTCTGAGCTTGTAGAGAAATGTATTTGTACCATTTCCCCTATATCATCAGTGCTAGCATTTCTAGACTCGTGTGTAAGTGTGGAGAAAAAGCAGCCCACTGCAGGTCAAATAAGGTCAGCCACATAAAATAGATTCAGGTCTTGATGTGGATAAACATCCCCCCCCCCCACCTTCACAAAGGTTTCCATCAAAGAGCAAACCCCTAGAACAATACAGTCCCTAGAGTAATGTTGATTAAGTGGATAAGGGAGTAAATGTATCACTGATCTAAAATACACATATTTTTCCCATTGTAACATCTTTGGAGTGGAGATGACTTGCAATAGTTTAATTGGAAGCATTTTTTCCTTTCTTGTTGCTGTTGTTAGTTGCTGTTGAGTCCATTCTGTTCCATAGGGTTTTCATGGCTGAGACCTTTCAGAAGCAGATCGCCCTGCTTGTTTTCCAAGGTACCTCTGGGTGGGTTCAAACTGCCAACCTTTTGGCTAGTAGTCAAACACTTAGCTATTTGTGACACCCAGGGGCTCCTTTTGTTTCTCAAAAAACCCAAACCAAGCCCATTGCTGTCGAGTTAATTCTGACTCATAGCGACCCTATAGGACAGGGTAGAACTGTCCCGTAGAGTTTCCAAGGAGCACCTGGTGGATTCGAACTACCAGCTTTTGGGCTAGCAGCCGTAGCACCTAACCATTGCACCACCATGGTTTCCGTTTTCCTTTCATAGAGGAATGTAAATGATGTATCTTAGGCCTAGCAAGACACAGTAAAATACAATTGTGAGGATTATCAATCATTAAAAATATATTGGGTTTTATTTAAATAAATATGTCGAAAAAATATTTCAAACACAAGAGTTGTGAACTGTATCTAAAAATTGTTAAGTGGTTCAATTTAGGGAAAAATACAATTGTAACCTCGGGCAAATTACTTAGTCTGTTTCAGCCTCAGTTTTCTCCTGTATAAGACACAGATAACAGTACATCCTCTAGGGCCCTTGTGAGGATTAAATGAAATGATTACTTAAAGCACTTGGCAGAATGACTACGTTATTAGTGCTCAATGCATCTTATCTCTCCATGTAATTGTTGTTCTTAGTGTCTGTGGTTAAGAATAGAATCCAACAAATTCACCCTTCATCATTAGTATTCACACTGTGACCAAAATCAAGTGTCTGGAGGAGCAGTGACTCTTTTAAGAGATTGGCTGTCCCATTAGTGGGGAGATTTTCTAACTGCAGCTGGGATATTTGCAGCCCAAGGCAAAAGGGGACCTATGGTAAAAGTAAATACTGTGTTTGTTTGCCCTTAATTTATATTTTAACCCTAAACAGCTGTTGGCCTTAAAAAAAGAAATACTAGGGCAACTATGAATTAGTAGCTAAATACTATGGAGTAAGAGTCTCCTTTCCTTTCGTAAATTTATTTCTATTTATATTCTGCAAAACTTTGCCTCTTTACTTGCCATCGTTTATCTTTTCTTCTATCTTGGCTTCCAAACTAAATAGTGCTAAGCCGAATGCATGCCTTTCTGGGAGCCAGTGTCTAGCTTTTTACTGGCGTCTGCTGTGTATGTAAATGTTGGCAAGCCTCTCGTGGATAAGCCGTGGGTGTGCGTGCTCTGTGTTTTCACACGGGTGACTCCGAGGGTGTGTAAATGCATGTGGGGGTGTGAGACCGCCACCAGCAAGGGTGATCACTGCCATCCATTCTTCCAGTTGTCCAGGAACGGGTCTTTGGAGGTTCAATTTTGAGTGATTAAAACTAAAGAGTGCTTAAAAACAGAAGTAAATTTTCCTGGAAACCAGCAGTCTTCCTTTGCAACTTTTATTGGCAAACCTAGCTGCCAGTAAATACATTCCTTGGCTTCTCTCAGAACCTAATTTCGCTTGATGAAGCGGCCTTGCTTTTCCTGTAAGGTGCGCATCAGTTAAAAGGGGCAGCCTGGAAGGAATTTGTAGCCGGTGGCTGAAAGCCCCGGTCCCGGGTCAACTCAGGTTCCAGAAACAAAAATATGTCCCTGCTCTGTGCCCGAGGCTGGAATGGTCTCTCCGATGGGAGTGCGCAGCCCGACCAGTCCCTCCTGGACCCTGGGTAGTGAGAGTTGCAGGTGCGAAAACGAGGACCCCGGACCTGCGAGGTACCACTCCAGCGGCTTGGCCTTCCTTAGACAGCCCCTTCCGCGAAGGCAGGCTCGGGAAGCAACAGGCCTGACCGGCAGGTCGCAGCCTCGAGCGGTGGAAGACCTCTGGAGAGGAGGCGCTGGCAGCAGAGGGCGCTCGGAGCACGCAGTGCCTGTGCGGGCGCCCAGGTGCGATCCAGGGGCGGTGCGCGGGGCCTCCACCTCCGAGGCGCGAAAATGGTCAGGGAGATGCCCTTAGCCTCCGCTAGCTCGAGTCGGAAGAGGCCCCGGCGCTTCCCACGCCTCCTCTGCTGCTCTCCCCTCCGCTCGCGGGAAAGAGGGAAGCAGAGGGCGCGGGGAGGCGGGGGGGGGAGGCTTATGCCACCCATCCGCCGCTCGCAGCAGCTACTGCATGTGACAACCAGCTGCTCCCGGAGGCGACGACCCTCGGGCCCTCGGAAAGTCCTGTCACGGTACATCGAGACAGACGGCAGCCTGTCCCTTCCCTAAGAGGTGCGAACACCTAGCTCCGGCCAAGGGTCCCCACAGCTGCTACCCATAAGGTCGGGGGTGCGAGGCCGACAAAGCGCCTTATGACACTCCGGCCTGGCCGAGCTTGCTCGAGTTGGGCCGCCCCGGGTGAGTGAGGGAGGTGGCCTCTTCGCAGGACAGCCAAGGGAGCCAGGCTCAGGCTTCGCGAAGGTAGCTCTAGAAGGCGAAGGAAAGGCCCGCGGCGCCCCTGGCGCTCGCGTTTGCCGCCGCGCGGGTCAGGGAGACCCGGGCAGCCCAATCGCCTGCAAGGTGCTGCCGACCCTGCCAGTCTGCGGTTCCGGAACCGTCCATGAGTCTGTCCAGCTGATCAAGGCCCTTCCTGCAACACCCACTGCCGAGGCGCGTCCAGTGCAAGGCGCGCACGCTTTTCGCCCAACCCCTGCACAGGTGGTCCTCCCCATCGCCGGCCCCCGGAGGGCTGCGCCACGGGCCTTGGGCCCTCGGCCAGTTCAGAGACGATTCCGAACGCGAGAGGCAGCGGCTTCTTCCTGTGCAGGCCGCCCTGGGTCGGCTGGAGACCTGAATGGGGAGAAACCGAGGCACACACACGTGCACACACACACTCACACAGAACTCATCTTTTCCGATCATCCGCCCTTTTACAAGTTTTGTTCTTATTCTGGGTTTTTTTTTTTTTTTTTTTTTTTGTAAAAGGTACAGTTCTGACCTCCATCCCCCTCTGCCTGGACTTTCGAAGCCAGACACCAAAGTTAAAAAGAAAGATCCCTTTCCCGCATCCCTGTAGCCCCTTCTAGCTGATGGCTCAGCTCTAAGCCCAGAGACGCTCCAGAGGCTGAAGCTTTACTGCAGACGCGGGACAGGCCGGCTGCGTGCTCCACAGCGGGACCAGAGGAGATAGCCATCCCCAGCAGGTGTTGACACCCTTCCCCCAGTCCCCCTTATAAGTAATTGGTGGAACCAGCCCGTCTTGGGGACTTAGAGGATGAAATTGAAGTATTCCAACTCACAAACTTCCTGCGGAAGGCCACCCTAAGAGAGTAACTACCTGATTATTTCAGTCATATAGCTACGCAGGAAACCCTGGTGGCTTAGTGGTTAAGTGCTACAGCTGCTAACCATAAGGGTTGGCAGTTCAAATCTGCCGGGCGCTCCTTGGAAACTCTATGGGGCAGTTCTACTCTGTCTTATGGGGTCGCTATTAGTCAGAATCGACTCGATGGCACTGGGTTTGGTTTTTTGGTTTTACAGCTAGGCAACGTGGCTCCTCTGCTCTTTAAAACATAATTGGAAAACAAATTCTGTGTTTACCTATTGTAGGAATTGTCCTTCTACTAAGGGGGGGACTGCGTTAACAGAACCTCTACCCATAAACTCCCCCAACTAAGAGAGGAGAAAAAAGTCGATCCCCCGGGAATCTCAGCCACCCAGACGCTCAGGACCGATCTTCCTACGCTGAAGTCACACAGATGACAAACGCTACCTGTCGGGCTGAGGGTTTAACAACGAAAAACGGTTATTGACACCAGGCTATCCACCCTGCCCGTGGGTTTCTGGTCAAACGAGGCCAAATGGAGGACTAAGACAATTATCTAAATAGTTTGAAGACCCTCCCCATCCCCCGCCGCCGCAACGGACTATGCTCCAGTTGTTTGTAAATTTTAGGTAGTTGGGAATTTTCAAGTCACATTGTCAGGATAATCGCCTTCATCGTCCACTTCGTCTGCCGCAGCTGAGGAAGAGATGCTGGAGGGCTGGGGACTTCCAGCCTCGGTCCTGGTGCGCAGAGCCCGGGGATTGCTCGGAGGGCGAGACGCCCCTTCCCTCATCTTCTAAGCCCGCCTTTCCTGTTTCCCGCAGCTCCCGAGCCAGGTGCGGTTCCCCGGGGCCGGCGAGCGGGTGTCCTGGCCTCAGACGGGCCCGGACTTCCAGGGCGGAACCGACAGCCAAGGGCGCTGATAAGTCGGCACAGGGGGCGGGGAGGGAGGTGTGGGGATGTCGGGGACACATGTTGGAAGGTTCTCCAAGGGTCTGTGAAACGGAAGACAATCTGCCTACCCTGGGCTGGGCTCAAGTGCCTCAGGAGTTACTTCCTGGTCTCGGCGCCCTACGTCGCCGCTCCATTCCCTCTACTTGACTTTAAAAATAAAATTAAAAAAAATAACACACACACATTCCTGCAGTGCCACAACGTCTCGAATCAGGGCATTTCCTGGAGTGGTAGCCACATCTCCCTTTCTGGTCCTTTCGCTGCAGTAGGGGCCCGGGAGGCCTTGTTTAAACATCGCTGTGACGTCACGCCCCCGCTGAGCTAAGAGCCCATCCGGGGGCCCAGGGAATTGTAACTCTGCCTGGCGAGTCAGGGACCGGGGATGTGAGGGCAGAGCGAAGGTTCCTCCAAACATCCATTACCGCTGTCGCCTGCAGGGCCTCCAGTCTGCAAGTAAGCAAGGTGTCAGGAAAGAAGCCCAAGGCTTCCTGCTGGGACATTTCTGCCCCTTGGGTCAAGGGTTGTAGGGGAAGACGCACGACTGAGCAACCCTGCAAAAAAGGGCATCAAAAACTTTAACCTAAAAATAAAAACTCTAACCCGTCCCCCAAAGACATTGTGTCTGTGTCTTACTGTTCAAATAACAACCACTAACAACAATAGTAAGTAAAACCCAAAGGGTCGGCAATAGTAAGTAACCCAGAAGTAAAGCGCCTGAAATACAGTCAAGTTTGCTGGAGGTTTGCTTCCGAGTCAGCTTATAAAACACAAAGGCAAATATCTTTTTCTGGCAAATATCCAGAGCTAACCCAGTGGAAAGTTGATCTTTATAAAACTGCACCCGCAGTTTTGTTTTGTTTTCTGCATGCCAGATCCTAATTTCACAACATCGACTTTTATGCCCAAAGCAGAGAACCGAGGATACCGCTGCTTTAGGTTCGCAATTTACATAACAAGCTGTTTACACTTCACTGGGCTGGCCCCGCAGGGACGCGAGATGGGGGGGGAGAGGAGGAGGCGGTGGATAGGGGGACACAGCGGCGCACAACTGTCTATTGCAGACCTGGGGCCCGCTGGCATTTCCCGTATTAGGAAAACAAACGAGTCGTTCTCGCTGCGTTTATCTTCCCGCTCCCCGAGCTGTGGAAACGCAGTTTAAAGACCGAATTCGCCAAGTGCCGAGGTGTCCAGGGAGACCATTTACTTAATTGTTCCCCAGGCTGAAGCTAGAGCGTCTCCCAAAACCTCGGCCAAGGGAGCTAATGAACAGTCGAGGAGAAAGGCTGGGAGTTGGACACGAATTCGATTTTCAAATCGTGGGGGCTTTTTCTACCCTCCCCCAAGTGTCTTTAGGAGCCACCAAGTACTGAGCCTCCAGCTGTTAGATCTGGGGTTTCTCCCAATCCATCAGTGACTTGTGCTTCCGAGCACTCTGGAAAAGGAGTTGCAAGTGACCGAAGTGCACAGCAAGGCCAGGAGGCGGCTGCCCCAGGATTGGGAACTTCCGGACAAACCCCTACCCCTAAGGCGAATCCGAGACTTAGCAGGTCCTCTTCTTTCCTCGATTTAAACACCCATTCTGAAATACTCCGTTTTTTTTTTTTTTTTATGTTCAAGTGCCACGGATTGGTGCCTGCCACACCAGGCAGAGCCCTTTCCATCTGACAACCGAGGCTGCAATTACAAATTTAGTGCAAAAGTGAGGAAGCCAGAATTCGAGACGGGAAGCCAAAAGGGACTCCCAACACGTCCTGGGAGTTAAAGATTGTCAGAAATTGTAGGAGCGGAGATGTTAAACGCGTCGTGCACACGTCTTCTCACTCTCCCAAGCTTGCCACTTTCCTGGGCTCTAGCATAGGATCTAATGTTCCGTCTGCGGGAGGGTCTTTTCTAGAGTTGCCTAAAGTGAAGACTCGCACTGAAGACGCAGGGAGGCCAGTCTACACCCAGGTCCTTCGTTTCTTTCCTTCTTATTTCTCTTTCCATCAGGAGGCAATCCCAGTCTTCCAGGAGCTGCAAATATCAGGCATATGCGCAAGAGTCCTCCTGTGTTTTCCCCTCCCATACCTGAGCCTCCTCCACAAGTGCCATTCCGAACACCTCCCCCGCCCCCCAACAAACCCTTTATCTGTGCGAGCCGGCAGCCCCGCTCGCGGAGATGGACATGGCCTGGAGAGGTATTGAGCTTCTGGACGTAATCATTGGCTTCTTGTCATCATACCTGCTAACGCCACTGAGTCCGCAGCCTGACCCCTCGTCTGAGCCAAAGCACGCAGAACTGGATGAGAAGGGGTGGTGGGCGCTGATCCTGTCAGGGTCCCTCTCTAGCGAGCCGCGGGAGCGCAGGCAGCCGCCGGGGGACGGCACCCCACCCCACCCGCACCCTGGGGACATCGAGGGGCCTGTGGGCCAAAAGGCCAGGCGGCCCGCGGTAGGGCCGACCAGCCTACCTGGGCGAAGGACCCGCCCAAAATTCCTGGCAGGGCCCCTTGTCCCCTTTCTTAATTCCGACCCGGGGAAGGTCACGGGGGGCGAGGTGATGCTGACAACTCATTCTCCTCCCCCCTCCCCGTAACAGAGACCGGCTTTGACTGTGCCCTTAAAATCATCTCCTTTGTAACTGAGATCAGGAAGGAGAACCCACAAGGTGGGGAGGGGAGGGACTGGAGATGTACGTCCCGTGTGTGAGATCGGCGATCCGAAGGGGACAAAAGAGATGGGGAGAGACAGAAAAGGGCGAGAGGAAGAACCAGAGCGGAGGAGCAAGGCCCGGGCAACTGGTCCCCGGCGACCTCCAGGTGGGCGAAGGATTGCGTAAAAGCCCACGCGAGATGCCGGGGGCTCGACAAGGTGGCCGCGAGAGAGACAGTGGTTCGAGCAAGTGTCTGTTTGGGGTCAACGAGGGACCCAGGAAGTCTGCGCGAACAATGGAAGTCTGCAAGGAAGAACCGGGAGAGTCAGCGCCAGCGCCCGGCCAACTTGAGGTGTGGGCGGTCAGCCGGCGGCTGCGGGCGAGCCGAGCGCGGGCCAGCGGAGCACCGCCGGGCGGGGCGAGCGGCGCGGGACGGCCAGCGCGTCGCAGAGCTCCCGCGCGAGGCGCGCCGGCCCTTTCGCTCCGGCTCATTCGCGGCGGCTCTCGCCTCCCATTGGCCGCAGCCGCCGCGGGGGGCGGGGCGCCGCGGCCCGGAAAAAATGTAACTGCGTAAAAAAGTCCTCCCTGGGTGACGGATGCTCAAAAGTTCAGGAGTGTTCCCGATGCTGCCTTGAGCCGCCCGCGCGAGAGCCTGAGCTCGCTGGCTACAGGGAGGGGGGCGCGCCACCCCGCCCCCGCGCAGTCATCCCGTGTCTTTGCCTTCGTCGCCGGTAACTTGCTACAGATCCCGAGAAAGCCAGGCGGGTGCGAGGAGGGCGCCGGTATTTCTTCGCCTCGGCTTTCTTTCCCGTCCGCGCCTGGAAGTGACTTCGCTAGTTCCTCCCCAGCCAGTCCTGCGTTCTCGGCCACACTCCCTCCTGGTCCGACCCTCCTCCGCAGCAAGCGCGGGGCCCCGAGGTGGCCGAAAGGCGGCCCTAAGGAGCCCGGAGCGGGAGGAACGAGAGGCCCTTGCGAGCCGCCGGCGGCCGAGGGCGGAGGGCCCGGGAGCCAGCGCCCCGCAGGGCCCGGGACTCGGACTGGGCGGCCGGGTCCGGCGCGTCCCGGGGCCCAGCGAGGGTGGGGGGCGGCGGGAGGCGGCTAGCGGGGCTCGCGGCGGCGGCCATGCAGGCGCGCTACTCCGTGTCCAGCCCCAACTCCCTGGGAGTGGTGCCCTACCTCGGCGGCGAGCAGAGCTACTACCGCGCGGCGGCTGCGGCGGCCGGGGGAGGCTACACCGCCATGCCGGCGCCCATGAGCATGTACTCGCACCCCGCGGCGCATGCAGAGCAGTACCCCGGTGGCATGGCCCGCGCCTACGGGCCCTACACGCCGCAACCGCAGCCCAAGGACATGGTGAAGCCACCCTACAGCTACATCGCGCTCATCACCATGGCTATCCAGAACGCCCCCGACAAGAAGATCACCCTCAATGGCATCTACCAGTTCATCATGGACCGTTTTCCCTTCTACCGGGACAACAAGCAGGGCTGGCAGAACAGTATCCGCCACAACCTCTCGCTCAACGAGTGCTTCGTCAAGGTGCCCCGCGATGACAAGAAGCCGGGCAAGGGCAGTTACTGGACGCTGGACCCGGACTCGTACAACATGTTTGAGAACGGCAGCTTCCTACGGCGCCGGCGGCGCTTTAAGAAGAAGGATGCAGTGAAGGACAAGGAGGAGAAGGACCGACTGCACCTCAAGGAGCCGCCGGCGCCCCCCGCGCCGCCCGAGCAGACCGATAGCGGCGCGCCAGGGGCCGCAGGGACCGCGGGGCCGCCCGGAGCGCAGCCGCAGCCCGTGCGCATCCAGGACATTAAGACCGAGAACGGTACGTGCTCCTCGCCGCCCCAGCCCCTATCCCCGGCTGCCGCCCTGAGCAGCGGCGCCGCCGCCGCCGCCGCCGCGGTGCCGAAGATTGAGAGCCCCGACAGCAGCAGTAGCAGCCTGTCCAGCGGGAGCAGCCCCCGAGGCGGCCTGCCGGGGGCTCGCCCACTAAGCCTCGACGGCGCGGAACTCGCACAAGCACCCCCGCCTGCACCGCCCGCGCCGCCGCCGCCGCATCACAGCCAGGGCTTCAGCGTGGACAACATCATGACGTCGCTGCGAGGGTCGCCTCAGGGCGCGGCCGCCGAGCTCAGCTCCGGCCTGCTGGCCTCAGCGGCAGCCGCGGCGTCCTCAAGGCCAGGCCTGGCGCCCCCGCTCGCGCTCAGCGCCTACTCTCCGGGCCAGAGCTCCCTCTACAGCTCGCCCTGCAGCCAGAGCTCCAGCGCTGGCAGCTCAGGCGGGGGCGGCGGCGGCGGCAGCGGCGCGGGGGGCGCGGGGGGCGCCGGGACCTACCACTGCAACATGCAGGCCATGAGCCTGTACGCGGCCGGCGAGCGCGGCGGCCACCTGCAGGGTGCGCCGGGGGGCGCCGGCGCTTCGGCCGTGGACGACTCCCTACCCGACTACTCGCTGCCTCCAGTCACCAGCAGCAGCTCCTCGTCCCTGAGTCACAGCGGCGGTGGCAGCGGGGGAGGACAGGAGGCCGGCCACCACCCTACGGCCCACCAAGGCCGCCTCGCTTCGTGGTACCTGAACCAGGCGGCAGGAGACCTGGGCCATTTGGCGAGCGCGGCGGCGGCGGCGGCTGCCGCGGGCTACCCCGGGCAACAGCAGAACTTCCATTCGGTGCGGGAGATGTTTGAATCGCAGAGGATTGGCTTGAACAACTCTCCGGTGAACGGCAACAGTAGCTGTCAGATGGCCTTCCCTTCCAGCCAGTCTCTGTACCGCACGTCCGGGGCTTTTGTCTACGACTGCAGCAAGTTTTGACACTCCAGCACCCTCACAACCTAACTGAATTGAACCCCAAGGAAGGAGCAGCCCAAAGGACCGGCCCTTCAGTGCAAAATCGAAACCAAAAAAACCTCTATATTAAAAAACATTCTCCACACCAGCCAACAAAATCCCTCCAAAAATTCAACTCACCAGCACAAAGAAAACTTTATTTTCTTAAAAGATTAATTCAGAGCCGCATCCACTTTGCCTTATCTAAATAAAACCGTAAACTATTGTGTACAGAGACCGCAAAAGCATGGTCTGTTAAAGGACAGTGTTACTCCAGATAACACGTAAGTTTCTTCTTGCTTTTCAGATACCACGCTTTCCTCCTCTCCCCCGCCTCTGCCCTTCTTTCCTGACTTCGCATCTGTAAGGTATTATTATTTTATCCTATGTTTAGGGAGGGGAAAAGCCCTCTCCATATGCAAATCACTTTCTTTGGACTTGTTTTAAAATGTAAATTGCAACATAGTAATTTATTTTTAATTTGTAGTTGGATGTCGTGGACCAAACGCCAGAAAGTGTTTCCAAAACCTGACGTTAAATTGCCTGAAGCTTTAAATTGTGCTTTTTTTTTTTCATTATAAAAGGGAAACTGTATTAATCTTATTCTATCATCTTTTCTTTTTGTTGAACGTATTCATTGTTTATTAATAAATTACCATTCAGTTTGAATGAGACCTATATGTCTGGATACTTTAATACAGCCTTAATTGTGAGAAAAAAAAAAGACTTAAGAGGTAAAATACTAGTAAGCTGTCTATTCTCCACCTAAATCTCTGAATAATGGAGAAGTTCTCTGACTATTCCCTGTCAAGTTTCACATAACTGTCTGTTCTTGCTTAGATTTTTTTTTTCTTTCTGCAGCATTGTCTGCAAAATACACTATATAATCAGCTTGCTTTGTGGCTAGGAGAAAGATGTTTTCCTAAATAGATCTGAGTTGGCATATAAACAAATAATCTTCTCAGTAAAGATAGATCATGAATTGGAAACCTTAAGCCCGGGAATTGGCAGTTGTTTTACCACCGTGATACCTGTGTGCATAGAGAGATGAGAAAGTGTCTCCAGATAGGCACAGGTGAAGATTTGGCCTGTGTCTCACTTATAAAATTATGGTATCTATTATACATCCCTGTGAGCCAAATGCAGAACCAAATTTTCCTATTAATTTCAGTCCTTTCTAAGAGGAAAAATAAACCAGTTTTTAAATGCATGTATATAAGTCACCGGCATTTACAATCCTTCATGTATTACATAGAAGGTTCTTTTTTTTTTTTTTTTTTAATATACTGTGGGTTGGAAAGGGATATTTAATCTTTGGGAAACTATTTTAGAAGATAAGTTTGTAGAACAATCGTTCTTGAAAAAGGCTTAAAGTAATAACAAAAAGGAAGGAGAAAAGAGCAGAGCATTTTAGCCTAGGTGGTTTCTTTTCAAACCAATTTTTCTTGTTAACTTACAGTTAAACCTAGGGGACAATCCGGATTGGCCCTCCCCCTTTGTAAATAACCCAGGAAATGTAATAAATTCATTATCTTGGGGGTGATCTGCGCTGTCAATCAGACTTTGGGGAGATGGCGCTTTGATTACAGACATCCAGGGCCTTTCAGTTTGTTTTCGAGATAATACAGTTTCCTGCTATCTGCCGCTCCTATCTAGAGGCAACACTTAGCAGTAATTGCTGTTGCTTGTTGTCAAAATTTGATCTTTGTTAAAGGATTGCTGCAAATAAATACACTCTAATTTTAGTCAAAAACTGCTTTACGTGGCTTCTGATTCGCTCCGTCTCCTCCCCCAGAGCTGTAACCTAATAGCCGGGGAAGATCGCCGCGGCTCAGGGCGCGGTCCTGCTGGGTCAGCCTGCCGGCTGGCGTGTCTATAGCGTGGAAGCCTGTGTGGCTCTGCGGCGGCGGCTGCCCCGGCTCCTCGCGCTGTCTTGGGCTGTCTCTCTGGGGGGGTGATGAGAAAGACTCCACCGGCATGTCTCTGGGACTTTGTGCCTTGTCCACTTCGGAGAGAGGAGCGTGGAGCTGGGACTTGAGGACAGAGCGGTCCGGTTGCCCGAGCTGGGTTGGTTCTGGGCCCAGAAGGGGAGCGGCGACAGGTGACAACGCCTTTGGCCCCTCGGTCAGGGTGACCATCCCCGAGAGACCTGGCCGGCTTGGGCAGCAGGAGACTGTAAGGCTCTAGATTTCTCGGGTTCAGCAAGGGTGGCCACCTTTCACTTTTCGGCGGGGTCTTCCTTCCGCGGCCGCCGGAGCCCCAGCGCCCGGCCCCCGACGCAGCCCCGGACGCGGCGCCCTGACGGTAACGCTTTTCAGTTAATTAGCTTTAATTACCTGCCGCGGTCCGGGTGCCCGGCTTCTGTTTGTGTTTGCTTGCCACTTGTTCCAGAACCCCACGCCTCCCGCCCCCAGCGTCTCCCTCCCCTGAGCCCCGCTTTTGTCTCCGGCTGGCTCCCGAAATAAGTTGTGTGGGGAGAAACAGAGTCAAAGAAGAGCTCTGTGAGGTTTGGTGGTTTAATCACAGGTTGGGGCGCGGAGGCCGGGAAGCCCACGCTTCGGGACCAGTAGGGAGCACCAGGATGTGTGGCGGGGTCAAGGGCCCCCGAGGCGGTCCGGGCGTTAGGCCCAGCAAGTCCAGGAACGCGGCCCTCTCCGCCCAGCAGCCTTCGGGACCCTAGGCCAAGGAGGGCCTAGCCAGCCTGTGCTTCTCGCCCTCCGCGTCCCCGTACTCGCTCCTCGCCCGGGCTCAGACTGTAATTATTAGCTATTTGCTCATCACTCGCCGCCTTTGTTTGGAAGACACACGTGCGTTTAGGAACACAGCCCGGGGTGGGAAGGTCAGAGCCATTGCATTGCTCACGAATGACAACGTGCCCAGGCGCCCTCGCTGCGCCCGCGGCGTCTTCGGTGCCGCGCTCTGGCAGGAAACCACCCGACTCGCCCCACACCAGCGCCCCATTCTCAGACCCTGCAAGGGCAGCCTGGCTGGGGTCCGGCGGCTTTCCTGGCAGTAGCTGAGTCCTTGCTTGGTTTGCAAGATCAGTTTACGGAAGCCACAAATCACTTCGGGTGGCCGGCGAAGGGGAGTCGTTGGGCCTAATGGAGGCAAGTGAGCCTTGTCCATGGGGCGGCGGACAGTGTGTCGGGAGGGCACGTGCCCATGACCTTCTGCGTCCCCTCGGGCCTCGGCTTGGCTGGCCCCGGGATAGAGCGACCGCAGCTAGCGCTGGGCCTGGGGAGACTGTCCCCACTATGCGGTTCTAGAGGGGGTGGGCAGCGGAGCTAGCATTCCCAGCCGGGGGACAGCCTCGTCCCCGCTCGGAGAAGTGGAGGCAGCCTGACCTGGGACAGGGTGCTGGAGTGAGCGTGGAGAGGGGAAGAACCGGCTCGGGTTCCTGCAGGGGCACTTCCAGAACCCACAGGCATGGGGAGTGAGTTTCAGGGCCCCTTACCCTTCCTTCCCGGGCCTGGAGTCCTTGAGGCTGGGCAAGATCCCCCGGGGTGAGCATGGCGCTACCACGACCTGGCCGCCTCCTGGCCCTGGGCACATACTTACCTGAGGAAAGTTTCTTAGCAACTTGTTTGTCCTCTTATTCCAATGTTTGAAAATTGAGCGTTTGAAGGTATATACGTCTAGGAAGGTGTTTGCATTACAAATATATAGACACAGCAGTTGCTTACAGATAGTTCAGAAAGGATGTTTGAATGAAAGGTCAGAATTTCTGTGCCTTATTCTGATTTTTGAAAGCATATATATATACAAACTTTTCCTACTAGCAATACATATGCTTTTAAATTCTTACACCCAACTTCAGAAAAACTGCAACTCCTGCCAACCTTCTTTAACCCGGGAGAACCTGCTTATTCCTTATGGGTTTGCCCTTAGATGTGCACTTTTAAAGCATTAAGGACAATTTTCCTGTAAAATGGGGTCACACTCGAAGTAGGATAATATAAGAAAAACCCAGTATCGTAAGTAATAGTACATTTTGAGATTAGCTTCTGTAGAAAGTTTTAGAATAATGAGTATTTTGTCTTCCCCACCCCCCCCCCCCGCCCCCTTAGCAGTCTATACTACAAGCCAGGAAAGGCCGGAATGTGACATGTCCTATAAAAACCTGCATTTGGCATACTGCGCACGTGGTGGGAACACGTGCTGTTCTCCAGGGTTCTGCAGTTAGCAGGCCTTTTTCACCAGGCTGCATGCAAACAAGCATGCGTTTTACAATTTATCATTCTGCGCAGTTTGTGTCATTAATAATCGATGTTTGCTGAGGACTAAGGGGCGATTGTGCTGGTGGCCTGTAAGCTCTTGGCTGTTTCTTGCGGGGTCAGCGGCAAACAGGTCAGAAAACAAGAGTGCGTTGTAGTTCTATTGGCTCCTCTAATTTTGATAGGTGAGCAAGGGACATAGGACCTTTTCTCGCCTGCCCACTTCATTTGGGGGGGAGGGGAGTTTTAAGGTGGAGGGCCGTTAGTATTGTTTTTAACGGTGGAAGACCTCAGAAAGCCCCGGAGCCCTCTGCTTGCTCAGGCTGAGCTGTAGGGCTGCTACGGAGGAGCGAGGGGATGGGGGAAATGGGGCCTCCACCTCAACGCCAGTGTTCTCCGGGGTGCTGGTGGCTCCCCTAAGCAAGGCCTGTTGCCTGGAGTGACTATCCGCCCCCGCACACCCCGACATCTCCTGGCTCTCTCCAGGCTCTGCGGGAGGGGCCAGGGCGCCAGGCGCAGGCTCCACAATCCCCCCAACAAGCACCTTAACTTCTCTGGGTTCTTTGGGGAGGGGGGAGGGGCGCAGGGCGCAGGTCCCATTTTCTTTCGAGTCCAGCGCCATAACCCCACCGCGCAGTTCAGCTTGGTGGCGCCGCGCGGCCTTTTCGCTCTCCTCCTGACTCAGTTCGCTCGGGTTCATGAAGCCATTAGCCCTTCCCACCCGGTCATAAACAAATGTCGCATTAGGGGCAAGATTAATGTGCCCACGTAGTAAAGCCGGCCAGGCAGGGCTTAATGCTGTTCCACACTGTCATTCTTCAGCCTAGCAGAAGATTGAGGGGGGAAAAGGGATCTCAGAGGATGTCCGACTCCTCACCCCATGAACGGGGCAAGGAAGCTGCAGCTCAAGAGCCAGAGATGGAATCAAGCCTAGCCTAATTAATTGAGACAGTGGCCACAACGACAGGAAAAGAAACCCACTCTTGCTTTGCTAAGGAGCCTAAGTGCCAGCTTCAGAAACCCTACTTTCTGAAAGCTCCAATTTCGGTTTACGACCAGGGCAAGAAGTTCCCTGCAAAGAGCACCTTTGTGAACAAGGTCTTCTTTGGCTACTGGGGCTCTATCTTAGTCTTCAACTTTTTTGGCCTGATCTTTCCCCTTTATTCCATCTCTTCTGTTTTGCATGTGAATCCAAGGTAATCATTATATTCTCCCTGTCTTTGTTCTCTATTCCTCTCTCTGTTTCTGGGTCTCTGTCACCCCCCTCTTCCCCCCAGACCTCTACAGAAGACCTTGGGGCCTCCAAGTTTCTCCTGGATGTCCCCACTTCCAGCTTGTTGTGCCTCCCCAGTAGCCCCCATGCCCATCCTGTGCTGGGATTCTAGGGCTGGGCCGGGCCTCAGACAGAACTCAGGTGCCACAGGAGCAGGACTCAGGCAGGACAGCCTGCACAGGTTAGGGCAGGTTTCAGGTCCACTCCAATTGGGAAAGGAGCAATACTTAATTTAAATGAATTCCAGCTCCAAAACTCATTCTGGAGAATGGAAGTTGCTTCTCCACAATTGTTCTCAACATGATTAAGAGTGGAAAATTGAGCAAAATGTACCATGTCTGCCTTATTGGAAAACAAAAAAAGGCACAGAGAACATATAGCTCGACTTAGGACCTTTGTTGTACGCCTTTCCCATCTTTCTCTGGCTCCAAAGAAACCCTCTGTTTTATTTTATTTCTTTTCTTGTTGTTGTTGTTTACCTGATTTTTTTCCTGGCTGATTTTAAATTTGCAGCATATTCAGTGTATTATAGGAGATGCAATAGGATCTAGAGTTTTCTTACTTATAGGCCCAGTGCCTCTTGGGGAGATGGGCAGAACTCCTACTTGGGCTAAAAAAGAGGCTTGGTGTGCATGGTCCTCAGACAGGGTCTGGCATTGCTTCCTGTTCAGAATCTCTCTGCCTGCTGTAGGGACACTGGGATCTGGACAGTGACCTACAAGTCTTAGTGGGGCTTCCACTAGGCCCCTTGTCCTTCCGGATGGCGCCTTCCAGTCTTTTGCCAAGAGCAGCTTCTTCCACTGACCAGCTCTCACAGGCCTTGAAGCTGATCCCCACACCCTTCGGTGCCCTGTTTTCCACCTTGTCAGACTAGACTGACACCCCCCCCCTCACCCTAGCCCTGATCCCTGCAGGTCACTCCCATGAAGGGGACTGAATGGGCTGCCCATTTGGCCCTTAAATCAACACAGCTTAAAGCGACTTGGGTGAGCATGGGGGAGACATTTGTGAGCCCGGGGAGTGAGCAGGGAGCCGGGCCAGGGCCAGAGGACTGGGCCTCTTCTTGACCTGGGGGTGGGACTCCGATAGGGCCTAAGAACCACCGAGGAGACCTGAGGGGCTGGGGTGGGAGCGCTTGGCAGGTGGGATTGGGGAAGGAAGAGGTTTACCGGAGGGTTTTGGGGGCTATTTAGATCGAGAGAGACAGGGAGACAGAGACAGAGAGAAACTGAGAACATAGCCACCCCCCCCCCCCACCTACTCCAGGGAAAAAGCAGGAAAACCAACACATTTAGCGCCACTAACTCCTAAGGCTGCCGCATTTCCTTCAGTATAAAAGCAGGTCATTGGGCCTGGAGGTCGGGCCAAGGGCTCGTTAATGGCTACAAACGTGTAAAGCAGACAAGAGTGGGCGCACATGTTAAGGGGGAGTTTGGATTCTTTAAAATCTGCGGGTGGAGGAAAAACGAAAACTCTGTTCCTTCGAATTAAGCGACAGAGGCGTCCTGGTCGGCAACTGGAGCCAGTGGCTGTCGAAGACCTGCCTCCGAACCCGGCTCAGCTCCGGCGTGCTTGGGGCCCGCGTGGGGGACGTGCGCAGGACCCGCCGGCTGGGCGTGCAGCCGCCCGAGCCGCGGGGGTCGAGCGGGTCAAGGCCGGCTGCGGGCCTTGCTGGAGCCCAGAGCACACAGGGCAGCCGCAGCCGCTGAGCCGGGGCCGGGCCGTGCCGGAAGCGGGCTGCCTGGTGGATCCGATGACTTACGGTTCTTATTATCCACGAAGGGCGCGCGGATCGTGGCCGGGCTGTGGCGGTCCAGGCGAGAGCACGAGTGGGCGCTGACCGGTGCGGAGGGGAGGTGATGTGGCAGCGCCAGGCCAGGAAAGGGCCCACTGTTCCCCCAGCGAGGGGCTGCGAGGCACCGGCGGATGAGTGCCGTCTGAGAGTTAGAATCCAGGGAAAGAACTTCGAGGGAGGCCCGGGTCCCTGCGGCGGCTTCCTGCCCGCGCACCCCCACTCCCGCCGGTGTGACGAAAAGTCGGGGAAATTGAGGGCCCCGATTTGCAATGAGTGGGGCTTGACTTGTGACCGAAGAATAAGGTGACATTCCCTTGCGCCTGGCTCCTGGGCGGGCCTGCCCGCCGGTCCAGACTCCGGGATGACGCCAGGATAGGGCCTCCGTCCCTCCGGGTTCGGCCGCCCGCTCCAGGCCCGGCGCTGCCGGGACAGGGACTCAACAGGAAAGCATCGCCCGAGAGCCCTTCCCGGTCTGCTTCCTCGCCATAAAAAGCCAGACTCCAGCCGGGGTCCTGACCCCTTCCAAATATACACTCTCCGGTCCGCGGCCCGCCACTCCTGGGGCTGTGCAGCTTCCTCCCGTCTGGTTGGGCCCAGGCCTCCCTCGGGTAGCCGGGTCGCTGCAGCCTGGGTTTCAGTCGCCTGCCCCAGGTCATCACCCTATTCATTTTCTCGGTTAGGCCCTGGCTCTGGGTGCCTGGGGCATTAGGGCCGGGGCTGCAGATGTTGAGGGTTTTATTTTCACGAAGCGACAGGCCTTCACCACCCTTCAGCTCTCGGCTCCAGCCTCTTCCCACGTTGGGGAGAGTGACTATCAGGGTCCCCGGGCTAACCGGGGCACAAGCGGCCCAGGCGGAGGGGGGCGGCGCATGCGCATCGAGCGCGCGGGCGGCTGAGGGGAGTCCGGCCCCTTGCCCAAAGCCCCCTAGCTAGCCCATGGAGCCCGCGGGCCGTCCCACGCCTCTGCATTCTCAGTCCGGGCCTCTGCCGCGCGGGCACATGCGGGCGCCCTGGCCCGGAATTCGAAGATTAAAAAAGAAAAAAAAAAAAAGGGCACCTGAGAATGGGGCCTGGCTGTTTGACCCCTGACCCTAGAGGAGGGGAGGGAACCCGGGCGTAGCCGGAGGAGTTGGGGTCGGACCTAGATCGTGCGTCCTGTCAGAGACGCTCTTGGGGGAGGAAGCCCTGCTCAGGTGGGGTGGGCCCTTGCGTCGCCTTCGTGAAAGGCTAGGGGCCTTGGAAAGAAAGGTCTTTGGGATGGAGGTGCTCTCGGGGCCGCATGGCAGAAGGCGGCGCGATCGGAAGACCCGCGATTCTGGCCTAAGGTAGCAGCGGCGACCCCAGCCTTGCAGATCCTCCGGGCGTCTTCTCTGGGCTGGGGACAGCTAAACGGCCAGGTCCATTCTTCGGGAGCAACCCCGACGCCAAACCCTCGAACGACGGGCTCTCCGCGCCCCTTGCGTGTGGGGTCAAGAAGCAAGGCAGGTTTCGGGGAGCCAGAGGACTCCCCAAGGAAATCGGGCCCTGTCTGCAAAGGAAATCTTGGACAGTGGGACACCCAGACTGGGGCGGATGGGCCGGAACCGGATCCAGCCCCGGAACCGCGTTTGTGTTACAGTTATCGCCGCTGTTTGTTCAAGCTCTCGACACCTCAGTGATTAAAATCCAAGATTTCTAGAAAGATGCCGGTGGTATGTTGGGACGTGTAGATCTCTTTGAAAAGCGTGTCCACGAGCACGCAGAAACACAGTGTTTTTGTAACACCCGGGTGGAAGCTCTCCCAGCCCCAGCCCCTTGAATGCCATCCACCTACGTCGAAAGACAGGGCGCAGGCTTGGAGAAGATGTGTACCCTGAACTTGTATTCCATGGGGGCCTATCTTCACACGGAGAATGCCTTGGAATCCCAAATACAAACAAGGTGCCTGGGGTGCTTTTGAGGCTCTCTCTTGGAATTTAGAAAGTGTATTGGTCAACAATGGATTTAAGGTTATTACTATTTTATAATGAAAATTTGACCTGTTGCCTCCTGCTACTATGTGAGCTTTAATAATACCAGAAAGGTTTCCTTGACAGCAGCCAATCAGCAGACAACCAGGGGTTCTAAAGCACCTTGGTTGTTGGTGTTGGTTAAGGAAACAATTGCTGCCATCTTGGTGGAGCAGAATCTTCCAAAGCATTTCCGCACTTCCCTTAAAAGTCGTGGCCAGCCTGCCCCTTAACAGCTGCAGAGGTGTGGCAGGTTTATTATGCTGGGCCTGGCCTCCTCCTAATTCCTTATGGCAAGGGCCTCAGACACACCCCTGGCAGGGCTCTAACAGGCAGGTCAGATGGAAGGAGAGTGCAGTGGACCAGGTATCTGTGGGCCTGGTCCCTCATCTGGCCTACAGTGTGGATTTGACTGCTTTGCTGTAATATCTGGGTACTGAAAGTTTAACTCCTAGTTTTTTAGTGGGAAAAAATCAAGGTAGAAGATATTTTATCACATCTAAAATGGATAGCCAAAGCAGAGAAGGAAAAAAGAGAAAAAATAAGTTCACTGACATTGAGTTGAGATTTAAGAAACCATTTAATAAGAATTGACTTGAAGGATGTCCAAATGAAATTCTCTCATAGCACAGAAAGAAAGCACGGAAATATTGAAGCAAAGCACACACACACACACACACACACACACACACACAGCCAGGGGAGGCTGGGAAGTCTGAGTCCCCTCAGACCACTGAGATCAAGGGTGCAGGAACAGAGAGAAGGTTGCAACTGAAAATACTTTTCTGTTTCCTTCAAAAACTGACGCTACAGTTCATTTTGAGAAGTATAATTTAAAATTATGTTCCACCTGAGTGGCATTCAGCCCCTGCCTAGCGTCTGTCCCTCCTGTTCCCCGCTGAGGAGCCTGTTATGGCTTCAAGCTGATGTTAAGAAGTCACAAAATGTTGAAATGGGGCCACTGCAAGCCCCAAGGCCCCTACAAGGCCTCTCCTGGGTGTGGGGTTGGGTGGGGGGCTCAGGTGGCCAGTGAGGAAGGTGGCCGCCACACAGGGTGAGGGCGGAGGGGAACAGGGTACACGTGTGAGCTTGTGTTTATAGGAGAGTGTGAGTGTGATACATGTTTGAGTTGTGTTTGCAAGTACTCGTGGCTGTGTGTGTGTGACAGCGTGAGATAGCATGTTTGTGAATTGTTCTATGGGTATTTGTGTTTGTGAGTGGGTATTTGTGTTTGGATGCGTGTATTTGAGTGTGTGTGATGTCTGTGTGTGACAGTATATGTGATGTGTATGTGTGTGTGTGTGTGTCCCAGCCTGCCCAGTCATGGAGGCCCAACCTTCAAGGGACCATCTGTTTCCAGTTAGTAGCATCCCGAGCAGGAGCGGGAAGTGTGGCTGGCCAGCTTCTGAGAACAGGGTGGGCGCAGCTCAGGCGGCCCCAGTTCTGCCCCGTGGAAGCCAAAGCCAGCCCTGGCCTGCATGCTTTCACACTGACCTCCAGCAGCCACACAAAGAGCCCTCTCTCCTGCCGCCACCGCTGGAGCCTGCAGCTTCCCCCAGGTCATAAACCTGCCTGCGAAGACAGTCAGAAATGGTTCACCACACTCACACCAGCATGTGCAGTATTGCTATGCAGGTTTCTTTTGCTTGAGGAGGGTAGGAGTACCCACCTGGTTTGTTCTAGGGCAAAATGTTGTCTTTGGTGGAGGCATACACGTTTGTATGTCACCCTTCCTTTAACTGTACAGGCACACTGTGCACAGCTCAGGTGCACACGCCTGTGGTCAATCCCAGGCTGTGTAGAGGATGTACTCAATGAGACTGGACCCAGTGATCTGACGCTGGACCTTGAACCTCTTTGTTATAATTTCTAAATATCACTGATATATTTCAAGGTCATAGCACAGTGCCTGGATGTAATAGGCACTTAATATAAATTTGTCAAATAAATAAATAAACTTTAGATTTAGAAAGTGATCCAGTGCTGAGAAGAGCATTGTATGACAAATCCTAGGCCAAAAGGAAAGGTATAGTCCAGAGACACTTGGGTAACCCAGGGGCTTTGGCATGGAAAGTTCTAACAATATTTACTTACCTTTAAGTTTCCTCTAAAAACAAACAAAACAACAACAAGAAACCAAACCTGTTGCCACAGAGTTGATTCTGACTCCTAGTGACCGTATAGGACAGAGTAGAACTCCCTTGAGGGTTTCCAAGGCTGTAATCTTTCCAGAAGCAGACTGCCACATCTCTCTCCTGAGCAGCAGCTGGTGGGTTTGCACCGCGGACCTTTTGGTTAGCAACAGAGCTCTTAACCATTGCACCACCAGGGCTCCTTTCTTCTTCTAACCCTCCTCTATTTCTCAAGCCATCTTTTGAGGCCGTGGAAGTTTCAGGTGGGTTCTAATGACAGCAGGCAGAGGCGTGATGGATGCCTCACTTCTGTGAGGACTGGATTTCCTCATTGGCTGGTAGAGGAGCTTATTGTCAACACAGGGAGAGCGACGTCTGAGGAACCATCTGCCGGAGGACCAGGCGGTCCCCAGCTTCCCACAGGGAAGGACCCAGCTGGATGCAGCCCAGGGGCTCTCTCAGTAGGAGGTGATCTCATTCTGCAGTAAAGATTTGGGGGTGTGTATGGGGGCCCTTATAGCTGCTTTGTATAGCTCAGAGAAACCATCGACACCTACTCAGTTAATGCTGTTTATAAAAGATCATGTTTAATAAGAAAAGAGAAACACAATTGCAAGGCCCCACAATTTCAAGGTATCTAACGACATAATTTCAAGTGAAATGAATATGTGATTAAATCATCCTGATTTCACAAAACCATTCAGAGGAGGCTCCCACGAAGGGAAGGCAGGAGTGAATCGCATCCCGGCTGTTACAAACTTGGCGGGGAGGGGACATAGATGGCAGCACGGGGTCCTGGATGCCGCTGAGCCAGCCCAGGTGTCTGGGCCTCAGGCAGCAGGGCCTAAGGCAGCAGGGCCTCAGGCGTTGGGGTTGTTCCTCATGAGCTCCACGTCGGCATCCACCATCTCCCGCACCAACTCCTGGGGCACAGAGAAGGGGGAGCGAGGCGAGAAGGTTTCTGCCCCAGCGGCCCCCACCCTCCCTTCGCCTGGGGCCGCCCACACCACCCTCCCGGCCTTGGAGAGGCCCGGGGGACCCAGCCTCCAGGCGCAGCGGCTAGAGGGTGGGAAGGTGGGCGCTGACCCGCTCGCCCTGCCACCCCGCTCCCACTGCTGGGACCGGCCCACGCCACCCCACACCGTGAAACAGAAACTTACATCAAAAGTGACCTGGGGCTGCCAGCTGAGCTTCTGCTTGGCTTTGGAGCAGTCTCCCTGCAGAAAGTCCTGGGGGAGGGGGAGATAGAGCAGGTCGGGGGCGGGCGCAGGCGAGGGCCGGCCCTGAAGGGCGCCCCAGCCCCGCGCCCACGCCCGCTCTCCTCCCCCGCGCTCTGGGGTGCTCCGCTCAGGGGCACTCTGCAGCAGCAAGCCCCAAGTCGTGGCCCTTCTGGTCCCCGCAGTGCAGTTTCAGCTGCGGTGCTAGGAGCCATAAATCATCCGAGGGTGCATTAAGAAAATACTGCACAGGTCACTTGAAAACCGTAAAAAGCCATCAATCCCCGGCTCGTTCCCAGCCTCCCTCCTCCCCGTCCCCCACCACCGCGTCCCGTGGACGCTTTAATGACTTTTTTTTTTTTACATTAAGTTGTCAGGGACGCTACTGTGAGAACTGTTTGGAATTACTGCACTTTTCAGTCAAAAAGAGAAGTAAATCAATCCGCAGGCGGGCCCTCCCCTCGCCGACAGCAATGCCGCACCTCGGGCGGGCGGAGTCCGGTTCTCGCGCAGGGCTGTCTCCGGGCCTAGCGGTGACACAGCGTTAGCTCCCACTGCGGAACGTTTTAAATTTTCAGCAAGTCAACAGCTACGCTGGGTGACCAGGAACTCAAAGAAGCAACTCTGAGCGTTGAGGCCAGTACGCCTGACCCTGGGCGGAGGGCCGGACCCCGCGAGCGGTCCAGTCCCAGTGCGCCGTCCGCGGCGGCTGCAGTTCCGGCAGCTCGGACTCTGAGTCTGGCTACCTGCCCCTGGCAGGAGCTCTCTCCCCTTGCTCTACCACGGGCGTCGGCGTTGGGTGCCTGGCGGCTGCGTTAGCCAGCGGTTGGCATCCCGGAGCGGCCAGGCATAGCAGCTTGGTGCCAGCCGAGCGGGGCGCCGCAGGCTTTTTGACCCACGGTAAGAACTGCACTTTACACTGCCAGCCAGCGCACTCACACAAAACGAAACTAAAGTTCTACGACACAGTACTTAAGTGTTCAGGGCACTACTTACTGACCGTTTTACTCCGTTCCATAGAAAATGCTGATCGTGACCCACTTAATTGATTTCACCACACACTGGTGAGTTGCAACCAGTATTTTGAAAACCACGACTTCCAACGGCACCCTAGAGCTTCTCCACGCTCCTTCCTTTTTCACCGTGCTCCCCAGAGGCTCTGGTGAAGGAGCAGGTTAATTTTGAAACCAGCAGGCGGCTGGGGCTGGCATTTGCTTCGTACTCAATCTCTCTCATCCTGCTGACTGGTGGAGCCTTATCACAATACAGAAAGAGGCCTGTCACTGTCAGCTCTATCTTATGAGGAGGAGAACCCACACGCACCAGGGTTGCAGTTCTTTTCCATCCACTTCAGAGCCTTGTTGGGAGGGAACACTCGCGAAAAGAAAACTAGAGGAGAAGAAAATCCTGCGTCTCAGTCTTTATTGCCCATTTCTTTATTACAGCTCTTGGAAGACTGACTGAGATGCAAATTGAGATGAGAATTTCAAGATAAGCTGCAAAAAGAAAGGAAGGAAGGAAGGGAAGAAGGAGGGAAGAAAGAAAAAAGAAAAACTCTGAGATAGCCCATTGCTGGGGTGAGATAATTACCTATCTTTTCCTTATACAAATGTATTCATCAAACAGTGATAAAATGTGAGTGCCCAAGACAAAGGGAAGAATGTGAAGGTAGTCTGACCGGAACCTGACTTTCACCATCTCTGGTGTGTGCCCATTCTGAGACAATCAAATCAATGAAAGCAATAAGACACTGTATTTTGGCTGCACACAAATATTAAAGAACCACCTACAATAGTCCCATCTAGTGGATGTAACTGATAATCAAGTTGCAGTTGAAAGCCTTCCCTTCTATTTTCCTTGAACTTCCTGAGGGTTGGCCGGCACAGGACATAGCTACAGATGTATAGTGGGAAAGGTCAGGGGCGCTGGGTGGTACCTGCTCTGTACTACAGACTTTGTGCCCCCTTTACCGCAAAGCCTTTTACACCAAAGGGTACTTGGATTACACCAAAGGGTACTTGGATTCCAAGGTCTGTACTGTTTGCTTGAAATTTCACTCTAGAAGAGTATATACTCAACAACTCTCACTCTCAAAAATCCATCATTACTTTTTAGGCTAAAATAAGTCAAACTCCCAAAGGCTTTACATTTCATAATACGCTGAAGTCCTTTCCAGAGGGTTAATAATAGTAAAACATGTGATTTCTGCTGGCCCTAAAGGCTCATATACAGATTCTTCAATAAAAGTAGGAAGCAAAAATGAATAGTTAGCAATTTAACACAGTGCTACCTGGAGATGGCAATATACAAGGAAAACCAAGTAATTTTTTTTTTCCCCCTGCTGGCTATCAAATGATCCTTTATTGAAATATCTCCTTTTGTAGTTGTTAGCTAGCTGGGCATTCCACAGCACCACTGTTGATGTCATCTATGATGTCATGAGGGTGGCGGCCATCAACATTGCAGCCCACTGACTGAGCAGTCCCCAGGATCTCTTTGATAGTTCCAGAGAGCTCTCTGGCTAAAGATCTGTGTTGCATCTGACGGGCAATGCCGACAATCTCATCGCAAGTGATACTTCCACTGTGCTTAATGTTTTTCTGCTTCTTTCTGTCTCTGGGTGGTTCCTTGAGGGCTTTGATGATCAGGGCAGAGGGCACCACTTCAATCTGAGCCTGTCTGTTTTGAATGGTCAGTTTCATTGTAATCCTCAGTCCCTTCCAGTCACCAGTTGCCTTGGCAATGTCATCACCAACCTTTTTTGGAGACAGACCCAGGGGGCTGATCTTGGGGGCTAGAGCAGACGTGGCACCGACTTCCCCACCTGTGCACCTCAGGTACATGACTTTGATCTCGTTGGGGTCAAACTTCGGTGGCATGGCGGAGGCGCCTGCTGTCGGATGAACCTAGATGCAGGACGACCGAAGAAAGTTGCACCGAGGCCTCCTCTGAGCCGAAAGCCGAGAGGAAAACCAAGTAATTTACTTCTCTTTCTTGTCCCTAAATTAACGTGTACATAGTACTATAATACTTGTACTTTACTACTAGAGTCACACAAAGCTCTTCCTTCTTTTCCCCAGAAGGAGCTGTGAAATGTGGCATCGTGAAGCGGCACAGTCCTCGTCCCTCCCTCCCTCCCTCAATTCTACACCAGTTACACAGCTTGAAGAAACATGGCTATTGTTTACTCACATAACACTTCCCGTAAATCAACCAGAATTTCATGGGATGCAATTCATGGCTCTCAACTTATAGTTAGTCAAACCCTAAAACCCAGGTCGGCTTCAAATGATCTCAGTAGGCTTGGGAAAGGGAGCTCTGTATTGTAGTTACGCTTCCTGTATTTTTCTACAAGTAGCTCATAATATAAAAACAACCAGGGGACTACAATTGAGGAAAAAGAAAAACGGTTTTGAAAAGCTCAGGAACAGACATTGCTACCATACACTGTAAAAGTATTTCATTGAAACCAGAGACGCGCCCAGTTAAACACCACGATTTAGCTTTGAGCCCAGCTCCCACATTCCAGTCTAGCAGCTTACTGTAACCTGCTGCCAAGGCTCTGTCTCCCTGAGATTTAATTAGATCAAGAGACCTTGCGGATGCGGAAGGATGAGGTTCCAGCAAAGTAAAACAGGGGCTCTCTTAGCCAGCTGCTACTGAACCCACAGCTAGAGCAGTCAGTTTACTTGTTCCTAGTCAACTGCTCAGGTAATCAACTGCTCAGGAAAGATTAAGGACATCCCAGACTACTTTATACTTACCTGCTCCTGATGGAACTTCTCCTTCTTCCTGTTGTGTCGTTTAGACAAAAGAAACAGTAAACTGCTTAGTCTACAAGGTTTGAGGCAAAAGGCAGAGTTAAGTGTGGTGGGGGTGGGAGTCGGGGTGGGGCCAGGGAGAGAGGAGACTGCTGTGGAAGTGGATGTGGTTATGGCCCTTCCTTTATTATGAGTGGAATGACAGGAGGGACAGAACCTGTTCAGTAAATAAGGCTTTCTCTGCCAGAAAAGAAAACAGATTGTGGAAATTGTATTCTTACAAGGAAGTCAAGCACTGCCATTCTCAGACACAGGACTTCTCAGAAGCTGCGGATGTGAGAACAAGGCCACAGAATATACTCATTTCACATTTAACACCCTTACAAAAACTCTGAACTTCCACGAGTTCCCTTAACCAGCGGATGCCCAGCTTTTCAGGACAAGCAAGAAAAATGAGTTGATCTGTTTTGTCTTTTTGTTGACAGTCAGTTCTCTCTTTACTTACAGGCTGAAGGCCATATTATGACAACAGGGGCAAAAGGCAGAATTAAAGTGGTGATTTTATGTAGAGTTTTCAAAAAGAACTTATTGCACTGGGTGGTCTGGAACATTCCTTTTAAAAAAGAGACAATAAAGCCCTGGGAAAAATGTAAAGCATTTCTATGTGAATATGACATTTCCTGAGCTCTGGCTTCTGGTGTCTTCACTGTTTTCATTGCTATTCCTTAGGTGAACTATATAGTTTCAATATGTCACTTATTATTGTCAGATTCAATGAAGCTTAACTGAGGATTTTACAGCAGCAAACCAGCATGAGCAAAGAGAGAAAATGTGTGTATGCAGAGGCCCTCAGCACCCTCGCTCTTCTCTGACTCCCTGACCACGGCTTGGTCTTACGGCCTCTTAGAGCTGACCTGTCTGGCCCTAAGGCTCAAATCCAGGGCTCCGAGTTGCAAATGGCAGGGGTGGGGGGCATGTTGTGGTGCAGCAATTTCTCAGGCTTTCCTGGCTTCTGTTCTCGTTACAGTGAACTGATAAAGAGCCAGACCGAATTCTGGAAAAGTCATTAAGCCAGTTCCTGAACCCACAGTAGTTAACGTGAAATCCAGAAAAGTGGAGACTGCTGTTATCTTCTACCCTAACTGTGTGCTTGCTCTCTCTTCAAATCTCTTGGGTTCCTTTTCATCTCCATCAAGGTAACAACGCATCTTTAGGTTCCAATCTTATTTTATTTTGATCATTCTTTAACACATTAAATCCCTTGGACACCCCCCGCTTTCCCTAAAATCTTTGTGTGTGGATTGTGTCATGTAGGTTAACTTTTCAAAGTTCACAATCTGTTCTTTCTCACTCTTTCACTGAGGTTGTCTGGGGATACTTTTAATTAATATTTATTTCACATTTCATTTGGATACTGTGTTCTATCAACAGGCCTGTTTGTATGGCTTGCAAAAGACATCTGCTTGGGTGGAGAAACATTTGAAGAGTGTGAGACCTTTTGGTAGGATGTTGTTAAATCTCTTACGTACACACTGAAAGGAATGAGGTCTTGAGTGCTGGAAATACGGAGAAGGAGCACAGACAGGTGGTGTTAGCCAGGAGAGCCATGACTGAGAAAAGCCCAGTTAAACATCTTCAGGAATTTAAGTTATGAAACTGTGAGTGCCACTGGATATTCATTTCTTTTCCTTCCACTCTTCTTAGAAAAGCAAAATTGAGGAATAGCTCAGGTACCAAGGGAATAAAAGAATGGAAGTGAATTTGGTTCTTGGTCAAACTTTACATTAGTGTAGAGAGGGCAGGAAAGCATCACTCTTTGGGTAATGCTTCTTTTTAGAAAGACAAAATTGCCACACACACACACACATATAGCTTCGCAAAATGGAAGAAGCTTTAGAATTGCACAGAATATCCCAAATATTCCAGTCAAGATTCAAAGTATGCAGCTGGGAGTCAGTAAGAATGGAAGGAGGAAAAAAAAAAAAAAACCAAAAACTGTCAAACAAACAAACAAACAAACCAAATAAACGAAGCCTGAAAATTCCCTAGAAAGTTTGCAAGAGCATCTCTTACCAGGTGCAGCCTGAACTCTCACATTCTCCACGACTGTTCCCTGTGATGGAATCCTGCCCAGAGGGAGCGCTCTCAGCACAGTAGTAAATGCAGCTGTGTCAGTAATAGTTGGGAACACTTCCCCTCTCCCCCTTGCTGCTGTCTCAGCACAAACTAGTGTGGAAACCAGGCTGCTTGGCCAATAAGGGTGACAAGAGACAAGGAGCGAGCAGCGGGCTATCTGGGGTGAGCAGGAAACTGCAATCAGTGGGCCTGCCCATCAGTGGCTGACAGGACCTGTCGGCGTGCAGGCATTGCCAGACTCAGCCTCAGGGAGACTGAGTCAGTCAGCACCACCTCCGACGAGTGCACTCACAGGGAGATGGAGTGGCCAGCATCTGGCCTTGGAATCTAACTGCTGAGCAGTTTGGCCACCTCACTGCCACCTCCACCAGGGCTAGGCCCTGATATAGGCCTCACATGTGAGCCATGATTCACATTGCTGTTTTCCGGCCGAAGCCTGAGTCTGACCATGAATACTGTCCAGGGGTCTGTAGGAGTCTGTGACCCCTCTTGGATCTTATGTTTCTGGGATGGAATCCCTTATTTTCAGTTGGTAGTATTTGTCATTTGGGATCAGCAGCTATGGAGAGCTACTATACAAAAAGAAATATGTTCACCTACCTATATGTATGTCCCCAGACAATAATGAAAAAGTTTAGCTAGCACTTTAGAGTTTTCTGGGAAAGTGAAAGAAAATATCATCTACCTTATGTGTGTCCATTTATAAATAAGGAATGAGCATGGTTTAAAAAAAAAAAAACACTAAAGAGATGATTTAATTAATAGCATTTATAGTACAGCTTGCATGAAGACACAGAACTTTTTTTCATTTTGTGTCTTAAAAATACAGTTAGCATAAAGTGAAAGACAGGCAAAAAGTACTCTATAAGCCATAGAGAAAACAGTTATTTAGAAGAAATACAGGACTTAAACACATTGACTTCCCTTTTAATAGTTTTAAAAACATTCCAGAGAAGGCCCTCACAGGCAGACTCCCTTAAGACCAGAGACGGTAGCAGGGGTCCACTCTCCCTTGGAGCTCTGTGACTGACGCCACCCCAGACTCAGCTTCTCATACATCAGTCCAAGGTTTCGCCTAGCTCTGCTCTTCCAGTGGTCCCGGCCTTCGGCCCAGCCTGTGACAGGGTAGGGTCCTTACCCAGGGACACTCCCTGCTGACTGCTCCATCCAACTCTGGTGACTTTGGAGCCTGTTCTGTTCAGCCACCCTCTGGCCTGGGCAGGCTGAGCAGAGAAAGTTATTTCTCAGAAGCTGTGCCTAGTAGCCTGTTGGGAACTGTCTGCTCATAGGTAGGTTTTTATTATGTTGCTTGAAAAAAAAAACAAGCAGAGAAGACTTTGGGGATTTGGTCTTGCATGATGCAAGCTCATGAGGTCTGACATCTATGAGTGTAATTGTTAAGTTATTATTATTTAGCTTTATTTCTTGACCCCTAGTGCTGACAGGAGCGTAAACCTAGGGAAAGCTAGATTAGTGACTGTAACTGAGCCTCTTGATTCTGTTTACTTCACTGTTCTTTACTTTAACCCCCTGATAAGGGGGCAGTGACTCACAGTTGTAATTCAGGGGCAATTTCATGAAAGGAAATAGAACCGTGAGTCATCTCAGGCTTTCAGGCTTCAAAGCCTGCACCATCTTCATCAGAAATTAAAGGTTACTGTTAATAACTGATATAGGGGGTGAAGAGCTACCCATGCTGGTAAAAAGGTGACAAAACCCAGAGGACAGGAGATAAAGCCCCTTTAAATGGAGCAATTACAGATCTGCTGTGCGGTAATTGGCGGTGGCCTCTCAGCACGGGCACACGCTGCCCTTCTCTTGCCACATGTGCTTTCTACTCTCAAAGCCCTTTACAAACATCGACTAATTAAGTCTCAAACACTCACCCTCAAAATGCAACTCAGGAGATCTTGTATCTGTTTCAGGTGGCACCTTTTCCTGCCACAGTGGAGATGAAAGTGCCTGTGGAGGGAAGCTCCACTCTCAGTTCCGCCTGCCCATCCTCAGCCTGCACTCGAGAAGGGAAAGTCTCCCTCTGACCCAGAAAGGCCGACTTGGTGCCACAGAGAGCCTACCTGCACAGGTGACTTTCCTGAAAGGTGTTTGTCTAGCTTGCTAGGAAATCTACCTCTCATCTTAGAGGTGGATCTTCCCTCCTTTAAATATTAGGACTAAAGAGTATTACAAATAATATGAATGCCCAACACTATAAAAAAAAAAAAAAAACACTATAGATGGGGTTTTTTCACTTTGGGACTTTTCTCAATTTATATAGCATAACAGGTCATTCCAATTCAAGAAACCTCTTTTTAACCATGCATCCGCCCATCTGCCTCCCCAGTACACACAGAAATGACAACAGGGTCAACCAGATGTATACCTAAACATCTATTCAAACATTCCTTCCTCCCTAACTTCTTAAGAAACTCTAGGACTAACCAGGCAACTGACCACATCCAAATTTTTGCTTCTTGGTCGTTTCTCCGAAGACTTATTTTTGGGGAAAACGTTAAGACCACTACTATGACATTTGTTAGCGAAATTTTTGAGCGGCATGGAGAAAAGATGACCATTAAGATGAATCTTTAGGTTTTCTATGACTTTCATTACCCATTCATTTGGTTTCCTATTATCATGGTTAATAGAGAGTTTTACCAGGCTGTGCTGTACCTATACTGCATGGCATCTGGCATTCGTTCTTTCATATCTTCGTTAGAGGAACAGACTCCTATACCTGAATACATCTGTAGAGATAGTTAAGCTAAACAGCTTGATCAATGTCACAAAGCCATCTAGTGCTAGGTTTTGGACTAGAAGCCAGGATATTTGATTTTTAGTCTAGCAGTTACAATGCATTATAGGATAAAACTCTCCATGGCGAATGCTATAAGCAATATAATTTACACTACCTTAATTTGTGTGGCAGAGGCGTCTCTAAATAAAGATTTATGAACATGCAGACTATCAACACATCCCTTGCTGAATGAAAGAAGACTGACACAAGACTACACACTGTGTGATTCAATGCATATGAAGTTCCGGAACAGGCAGACGTGACTATGATGACAGAAACCATCAGTGGTTACAGAGCAAGAGGGCTGACAGCGAAGGTGTACGAAGGAACGTTCTTGGGTGATAGGAGTGTTTTCTATATTGATAGGAGGGTAGGTTACATGAGTATTTGTCAAAACGGACCTAATTGTACACTTAATACCTATGTAACCCACTTCATGTGAATCGTATCTCAATGAAGAAAACTCAACAACAACAACATAGGCATCTTTGGAGAGACCTGGCTTTATATCCTGACTTGACCACTTTTTTTTTTTTTTTTTTTTTGACCACTTAGCTCTCTGACCTTGGGGGGCAAGTTTTTCAACATCTCTGAACTTCTGGTTTTAAATCTGTGACGTGGGGATGATATAGCCTATCTTGTAGGGCTGCTGTGAGAATTCAGTTATATATGGAATGTGGCTAGTTATCATTTCTAGTTCATTGTATGCAAGTTTTCTGTCAAGGCTAGCTGTTGTTCACTAAGGTGTAGAAAAAGCTATTCTTCTAATTTCTTGTAGTAACAGCATGAGTGAAATGTAGTAATTTTAAGTGGGCCATCTTATAGTTTTTTCTTTCATACTTTATGCCATTTTACCCTATACCCCAACCCAACTTCGTAATTTTTTTTTTAAATACTTGTAACCAGAGTATTTGCCTCAAAAACTGGAGAAAGTGTGTGAGATAGGGTTGTATCCTTTCACCTTACTTATTCAATCTGTATGTTCAACAAACAATCTGAGAAGCTAGATTATATGAAGAACGCGACATCAGGATTGGAGGAACACTCATTAACAGCCTGCTATATGCAGATGACACAACCTTGCTTGCTGAAAGTGAAGAGGGCTTGAAGCACTTGCTGATGAAGATCAAAGACCACAGCCTTCAGTATGGATTGCACCTCAACATAAAGAAAACAAAATCCTCATTGGTAAGCAACATCATGATACACGGAGAAGAAACTGAAGTTGCCAGTTTTTTCACTGTACTTGGATCAATGACCAACAGTCAATGTGCGTGGAAGCAGCAGTCAGGAAATCAAATGATATGCTGCATTGTGCAAATGAATCTGCTGCAAAGGGCCTCTAGAAGGGTTTTAAAAGGCAAAGATGTCACTTTGATGAACTAAGGTGCATCTGATCCAAGCCATGGTCTTCTAAAAAAAAAAAAAAAAATTATTATTTTTTTTCTGGCCTTGGTCTTTTTAATTGCCTCACATGCATGTGAAAGTTGGATAAGCAAAAAAAGGAAGACAAGAATTGATGTGTCCAAACTGCGGTGTTGGTGCAGAATATTGAATATACCATGGACTTGCAGAAGAATGAGCAAATCAGTTTTACACAAAATACAACAAGAATACTCCTTAGAAGCAAGGATGGTTAAGACTTCAGTTTGCTTACTTTGGACATGTCATCAAGAAAGCCCAATCACTAGAAAAGAAATCATGTTTGGTAGAGAGTCAGCAAAAGGAGGGAAACCTTCAATGAGATGGATTAACACTATAGCGCAACAATGGACTCAAACATAGCAAGGATCACGTGGATGGCGCGAGACTAGGCGATGTTTCGTTCTTTTGTATATAGTCGTCATGAGCCAGAGAAAATCTGACTACAGCTAACAACAACTGGAGGAAACCCTGGTGGCATAGTGGTTAAGTGCTACAACTGCTAACCAAAAGGTGTGCAGTTTGAATCCACCAGGCACTCCTTGGAAACTCTGTTGGGCAGTTCTACTCGGTACTACAGGGTCGCTATGAGTCGGAATCGACTAGATGGCAATGGGTTTGGTTTTTGGTAACAACAACTGGAGTATACAGGATTTTGTATTCTGCCATTTCCCAATTATTATAAACATTTCACATGCTATTTACATGTTCATGATTGTTTCTTGCCAAACATTTACTGTTTAGATACTAGCGAACCATGAAAAGACAGGGCCCTTGCTATCTTGGGCTTGCATTCTAGTAGAAAGAGACAGTCCCACAAGTACACAAATCCATGAACAAGGTCCTTTCAGAGAGTGGGAAATGCTAGGAAGAAGACTAGAGAGGAAGTGACCGGGAGGCAGAGTGGCTGCAGTGGAGGGGAAGGCCTTCCTGAAGAGGCGACCCTAGATCAGAGTGGATGACAAGGAGCAGCCAGGCCCAGGAAGATGTGGGGTGTGAGAGTCTCTTGGAGGGCACAAGGGCAAAGGCCTCCAGGTGGCTACACACTTGCTCTAAGAAGCAGAGAGGAGGCCACTGTGTGGATAGGTGGGCAACAGGGAGGAGCCCCAGATGAGGCTGGAGGGGTAGTAAAGGTCAGTTCCTTCTTGCCCCATGGGTGGTCCCAGCAGTAGCCATGAGGTCACACACATAATTCTGTAGTCAAAGCTGGTTGTCCCTCAGGTGCGTGCAGCCTGTGGGCCTCAGTAATGAAGTGGGCCAACGCGAGCTCATGTAGTTCAGAAGTCTTATGTTCTGGAGCCACTGTAAGCTTTGGAAGGTATGTGGGGCTGACTTCTAGCTGTTTCCCAGGGTTGATGAGTCACTTCTCCCTAGCATGTCCCAATCCTATGCACAACCCCTTTCCCTTCGAAAAATGTTACTCTTTGATGCACTTGGGCCACCCCACCTATAAACACCTGATTAGAAGGGATTGGGTCCAGGCCTGCTGGCCCTATGGGATGGAGGGCCTGAGGGACGGCTATGCTTCTCGGCCCGGCTGAGGTATGCCAAGGAAAGCCAGACAAGAACACGTTCGCCCCCCTGAGGCTCTCAGATGATGCCTCCAACCCTTCACTTCCTCCTGTGGGAGCTGAATCCTGTCTGGAGGAAACCATAACTCTGAGCCTCCTGGCTGGCGAAGGAGCTTTCCTCCTCTCCTCCCAGCTCTCAAGAGGACTGGAGGCAATGCTGAGATTCCTTGAGGCTTTCTCTCTGTGTGTAAATGTCCTCTCATCTACAGAAGGGAAACGTGCTTTGCCTTAAAATCTGTCCTGCCCAGCCTGGTACGTGAAGTATGGAGTCTGGGTTTGTTCCAAGCCACTGGAGCTTGTGTGCTGTGTACCTTCTCAAAGAGCATGTGCTGGGTTAGAGGGGCCAGGTGGAGCTGAGGTCAGCAAGGGCACAGCCAGGTCCAGGGCAGAGGGGATGGTGGTCCAGCCAGATGTGGCAGAGGAGACTGGAAGAAGTGGGGGCATTTGGACCTATGCTGGAGGAGGAGCAGAAACAGGAACTCCTGACGGACTGGATATGGGGGTGAGGGGCAGAGATGATTTATTGAGAACTCCTAGGATTTTGGCCTGAATGTAAAACTGTTTATTGCTTTCAAAGGCATTGTCTGCATTGACAATGCCCCCAGCAATGCATGCGTGTACTGTTCTACCACAACCGCTGCCGTTAGATACTATCTATCTCCTTCCAAAGGAAGCCTCTCATTTTAATGATTACAGAACAGGGACTCTTTCAAAAAATTGCTTTTGTAAAATTACCTTCTGATCTCTTATATTGTTCCATGGAACGCACATTCTTTTTTTGAATCTTGACTGGATGCCAAAGCCTCTTAGCTGAGGAAGTCTGCTAAAAGACAGAAAGTTGCTCCACTCCCACAGCCCAGGCTGTGTCCTTGTGAAAGGAAGGCCTAGGTGAGACAGCTCCCTTCATCATGACCCTGCCTCAGGACAAGCCAGGAAGGGGCTAAAGTCAAATTGGTTCTCCATCCCTACCAACACCGTCCACTTATCCTTCGCTGCAGCAGGAGGAAGTCCGAGAGGTGGCCTTTCATATGACATCATAAAAGCCTGATTTATCACCAGCCACCAAACATCTAGAAAATCATAACATCCTTTCAGGAAAATCAAGCGGAAAATAATCAGATTTGCTTTGATGACCGCTTCAGTGGGGACTTCAGGTCTGAGGCTCTACACAGTAACCTTTCATAGGAGCCCTGTCCACCGTCAAAGCTGCCCTCATGGACGAGGCCTAGCGGGAGATGCATAGCTGCCCATAGGGGAGGTTGGGTTTAATTTCCACAGATAAACAAGACTTTGGTTTGTACTCTGCCGCCTTGCCTAAAATAACACTTCAGTGTATGTAAAAAAGCTCTGGAAATGATAACCAGTTGCTGTCTAGTCAACTCTGACTCATGGTGTCCCCATGTGTATCAGAGAAGAACTGCGCTCCATAGAGTTTTCAGTGGCTGATCTTTTGGAAGTAGATCACCAGGGCTTTCTTCCAAGGTGCCTCTGGGTGGACTTGAACCTCTAACCTTTTGGTTAGCAACCAAGTACATTAATCGTTTACACCACTCAGGGACTCCTTCGAAATGATAGTTCTATCTGTGGTTGTTGTTGTTGTTAGGTGCCGTTGAGTCGGTTCCGGCTCATAGTGACCCTATGCACAGCAGGATGAAACACCACCCGGTCCTGCGCCATCCTTACAATCGTTGTTATGCTTGAGCTCATTGTTGCAGCCACTGTGTCAATCCACCTCGTTGAGGGTCTTCCTCTTTTCCGCTGACCCTGTACTCTGCCAAGAACAATGACCTTCTCCAGGGACTGATCCCTCCTGACAACATGTCCGAAGTATGTAAGACGCAGTTTCGCCATCCTTGCCTCTAAGGAGCATTCTGGCCGCACTTCCTCCAAGACAGGTTTGTTCGCCAACACCACAATTTAAAACCGTCAACTCTTCTTCGGTCTTCTTTATTCATTGTCCAGCTTTCACATGCATATGATGTGATTGAAAACACCATGGCTTGGGTCAGGCGCACCTTAGTCTTCAGGGTGACATCTTTGCTCTTCAACACGTTGAAGAGGTCCTTTGCAGCAGATTTGCCCAATGCAATGTGTCTTTTGATTTCTTGACTGCTGCTTCCATGGCTGTTGATTGTGGATCCAAGTAAAATGAAATCCTTGACAACTTCAATCTTTTCTCCGTTCATCATGATGTTGCTCATTGGTCCAGTTGTGAGGATTTTTGTTTTCTTTACGTTCAGGTGTAATACATACTGAAGGCTGTGGTCTTTGATCTTCATTAGTAAGTGCTTCAAGTCCTCTTCACTTTCAGCAAGCAAGGTTGTGTCACCTGCATAACGCAGGTTGTTAATGAGTCTTCCTCCAATCCTGATGCTCCGTTCTTCTTCATATAGTCCAGCTTCTCGGATTACTTGTCCAGCATACAGATTAAATAGGTATGGTGAAAGAATACAACGCTGACGCACACCTTTCCTGACTTTAAACCAGTCAGTATCCCCTTGTTCTGTACAAACAACTGCCTCTTGATCTATGTAAACATTCCTCACGAGCACAATTAAGTGCTCTGGAATTCCCGTTCTTCGCAGTGTTATTCATAGTTTGTTATGATCCACACAGTGGAATGCCTTTGCATAGTCAATAAAACACTGGTAAACATCCTTCTGGTATTCTCTGCTTTCAGCCAGGATCCATCTGACATCAGCAATGATATCCCTGGTTCCACGTCCTCTTCTGAAACCAGCCTGAATTTCTGGCAGTTCCCTGTCGAAATACTGCTGCAGCTGTTTTTGAATGATCTGCAGCAAAATTTTGCTTGCGCGTGATATTTTTCTATAATTTCCACATTTGGTTGGATCCCCTTTCTTGGGAATAGGCATAAATATGGATCTCTTCCAGTAAGTTGGCCAGGAAGCTGTCTTCCATATTTCTTGGCATAGACGAGTGAGCACCTCCAGCGCTGCATCTGTTTGTTGAAACATCCCAATTGATATTCCATCAATTCCTGGAGCCTTGTTTTTTGCCAAATGCCTTCAGAGCAGCTTGGGCTTCTTCCTTCAGTACCACCGGTTCCTGATCATATGCTACCTCTTGAAATGGTTGAATATTGACTAATTCTTTTTGGTATAATGACTCTGTATATTCTTTCCATCTTCTTTTGATGCTTCCTGCATCGTTTAATATTTTCCCCATGGAATCCTTCACTATTGCAACTCGGGGCTTGAATTTTTTCTTCAGTTCTTTCAGCTTGAGAAATGCCGAGCGTGTTCTTCCCTTTTGGTTTTCCATCTCCAGCTCTTTGCACATGTCATTATAATACTTGACTTTGTCTTCTCGAGAGGCCCTTTGAAATCTTCTGTTCAGTTCTTTTACTTCATCAATTCTTCCTTTTGCTTTCGCTGCTCGATGCTCAAGAGCAAGTTTCAGAGTCTCCTCTGACATCCATCTTGGCCTTTTCTTTCTTTCCTGTCTTTTCAGTGACCTCTTGCTTTCTTCATGGATGATGTCCTTGATGTCATTCCACAACTCGTCTGGTTGTCAGTCACTAGTGTTCAATGAGTCAAATCTGTTCTTGAGATGGTCTCTAAATTCAGGTGGGATATACTCAAGGTCATATGTTGGCTTTCGTGGACTTGCTCTGATTTTCTTCAGTTTCCGTTTGAACTTGCATATGAGCAACTGATGGTCTGTTCCACAGTCGACCCCAGCCTTGTTCTGACTGATGATATCGAGCTTTTCCATCATCTCTTTCCATGGATGTAGTCGATTTGATTTCTGTGTGTTCCATCTGGTGAGGTCCACGTGTACAGTCACCGTTTATGTTGGTGAAGGAAGGTATTTGCAATGAAGAAGTCATTGGTCTTGCAAAATTCTATCGTTGGATCTCCGGCATTGTTTCTAGCACCAAGGCCATATTTTCCAACTACTGATCCTTCTTCTTTGTTTCCAACTTTCGCATTCCAATCACCAGTAATTATCAATGCATCTTGATTGCATGTTCAATCAATTTCAGACTGCAGCAGCTGATAAAAATCTTCTAATTCTTCATCTTTGGCCCTAGTGGTTGGTGCGTAAATTTGAATAATAGTCGTATTAACTGGTCTTCCTTGTAGCCGTGTGGATATTATCCTATCACTGACAGCTTTGTACGTCAGGATAGAGCTTGAAATGTCCTTTTTGACGATGAACGCGACACTGTTCCTCTTCGAGTTGTCATTCCCAGCACAGTAGACTATATGATTGCCTGAGTCAAAATGGCCAGTACCAGTCCATTTCAGGTCACTAATGCCTAGGATATTGATGTTTATGCATTCCATTTAATTTCTGACAATTTCCAATTTTCCTAGATTCATACTTCGTACATTCCAGGTTCTGATTATTAATGGATGTTTGCAACTGTTTCTTCTCATTTTGAGTCGTGCCACGTTAGCAAATGAAGGTCCCAAAAGCTTTACTCCATCCATGTCATTAAGGTCCATTCTACTTTGAGGAGGCAGCTCTTCCCCAGTCATCTTTTCAGAGCCTTCCAACCTGGGGGGCTCATCTTCCAGCACTGTATCAGACAATGTTCCGCTGCTATTCATAAGGTTTTCACTGGCTAATGCCTTTCAGAAGTAGACTGCCAGGTCCTTCTTCCTAGGCTGTCTTAGTCTGGAAGCTCAGCTGAAACCTGTCCTCCATGGGTGACCCTGCTGGTATCTGAATACCGGTGGCATAGCTTCCAGCATCACAGCAACACACAAGCCCCCACAGTAAGGCAAACTGACAGACATGTGGGGGTGTGAAGCATTGCTTAATGAAAGTTCTATCTAAATATTGATTACAGGAATATAAAAGTTCCATTTCATTATGTAATCCATGGACAAAACAGTCAAGTCAGGCCCTGTGACTTCATGTGCCGGTCTACTGATGGGCTTCTCTCTGCTATCCCCTGGCACCTTAGGACGTTTTTCCTCAAAAGGCACTTACCCACGCAATATTTCTAGAACATTTCACCACAGCAACATCATTCCTCATGACAAAGAGGGTAAGATATGACAAAGAAGAAGTACCCCCAAATGCCAGAGGCCATAAAAAGTGTGTTCCTCATGCCACAGGAAGCAGTCTACAGTCCAAGCAGTGCCCGCACCTCCCCACGGTTTCTCCTGTTTATTCATTTGCTAAAACCTTCAAGTAGGAACTGTGGGCTCTTTGATGTACATGGCGTGCTCTACAAATAAATACAGAAAAGAGGGACGAGGGTGAGCTGGCTACACCCATCATATAAAAGCTTGCTGGTGCAGAAAGTCGGCCCCTCTTTGCAAAGCCATGCCAACACGGAAGGTTCTGAGATTCTTGAGGTTGGGGAAGCAAGGCGTTATAAAGATCGAGCAAGACTGACAGAGGACTCATCTGGGGTTGAAGACTGGCAAAATGATGACCTGCCCCAGATTAAAGGTGCTTTCACTTCATTTTACTGTTGAACCCCCAACACCTCTCTGGCTCCCAAGAAAGTGTCCAGTGTGGGCCACGTGGAGAAGAGCCCTGGTCTGCTGGACATGGAGCATGGGTGCTGTCATCCTAAGAGGGGCCATCTATTACCCCACAAAGCAATCCCTGCCTCACCTCTATGACACCCTTGCAGACTTTACTTCCTGACTATGTCATTCAACCTGCAGAAGGCCTCACCTGCCTGACCCCCCAAGGTCTCAGTATGGTGGCCCCAGGAGTGAAGTGGCAGAAGTGGAGAGGGACACTGAGCTGCAGCCTGGCTCCACCCCCTCTGGCTCTGGAACTTACCCTTCTGGAGCTTTGCTCCCCTCATTTGTAAAGAGGGGAAGTTGTCTAGAGGACTTCCAAGGCTGGCCAGGACATCAGGCTTGCTCAAGCGCTCTGGGCCTGCCTCAGCACCCCAGGGACCACACTCTACCTGCTCGCCAATGCAGGTAACTTCACAGTGGCTGTGGCAGCAGAGCAGCAGTGCTCCTGCGTGGGTCCTGAGCTGGGCCGCAGTCTGGCTTTGCCTGAGCACTAAATCCCAAGTTTGCTGCAAGTTTGCATGAAGCCAGGCTGCTTGTAGTCAGGGCATAGACATGAAAGAGAGGCCGCTCGCGGCCCTGGCCCCCCTTCCCTCTGCCCTTGCCAGGCTTCCCCATGTCAGGTCCAGGTGCTTCCTAGATGGCGCCACGGACGGACACTAGGTCTGGGCAGGTGGCCTGGAGGGGTGGCTTGATTTCAGTATTGACTTGCTGACCAGGCCCTGCAGGGCCGGGCACTTCAGACTTCCCCTCTGAGAGTACCCCGTGATCTAACATGTCAGATTCTCAGTTATGTAAGCTATTCTGTGGTGGCAAAGTTGGCACGGGTGGTATGGGCCTTGCCCTGTGTTCAGCATACCACTGAAGCACTTACAGAAATAAACAGTGGCATGGCTTACTACCATTTTCCCACTGAGTGAGTGGAGACTGCTGCTGGGTTATACAGTCTCGAACTTAGGAGGCTCTGCAGTGGGAACCTCTCTGCAGTGGGCCACTGAGCCCTTAAGCCATTCTAGGCTGCTCAGTGGGGCCTCAGCCTACCGGCCAGCGCGGTGAGGCCTCTGGGCCCAGTGACTAGTTTGGGGGTAGGGGACCTGGGAATCCCTTAGAACCAACCATGTCAGCTTCTATTTATTGGGCACCAACACTCCTATAGGGTGACAAGGAGACTGAGGCCCTCATTCGTGACTTGCCCAGCATCACTCCATGGTGAAGCCTGGATTTGAACCCAGGTGCGTCTGATTCCAAACATTACGCCATCACCTCACTGTTACAGACGCCTCCTCAGGGGTCAACCTCTTGAGTTAAATGAGTTGACCACTGAGGAGAACAACAATATGCAAAGACAGCATCACCACCAAGTAGATGCTTTTGGTGAAGATGAGGTGTGTACTATGGAAAAGAATAACTTGTGAAAGATGTAGACAGGAGAACGATAACTTGCTTGCCCTCTCTAGTGGTCCAGAACAACTAATGTTGTTGGTAAAACTACTTGTGTAGGTCAGTTAAATCACACATAGGAGTGGAAAGCTGAGTCAGAAAAATAGGACACATCAGGAGAGATACCAGGTTGACGTGAATGCATGGCTTCTTTGCGTCAGCGCGGTGCACCATGGAGCAGCACAGCAGCCTTGGATCTTGGAGGGAAACGGTTTCACTGTTTTTTTTTCCAGATGCAGATGAATGGCTTCATAGAGGGAAGCTTGGTTGAAGATAAAACATCTTTGTTTGACTACTGTGATTCGTGTGGCTTTCTCCCAAAGATCGATTCCTCAGGTACCTCCGAGATGGTGGTGATAATGGACTTTACATTTATATATAGCTAAAACACAGATCCCACCACCCGTCTGTCAGTTTGTCATACTATGGTGGCTTGTGTGTTGCTGTGATGCTGGAAGCCATGTCACCAGTATTTCAAATACCAGCAGGGTCACGCATGGTGGGCAGGTTTCAGTGGAGCTTCCAGGCTAAGAAAACTGGAAAGAAAGGACTGTTTATCTAATTCTGAAAATCAGCCAACAAAAACCCTATGGATCACAACAGAACACTGTCTGATACAGTGCTGGAAGATGAGTACCCTATGCTGAAAGGGACTCAAAATACAGTGGCCTCAACAATTAACTTGAACATACCAGTGATCGTGAAGATGGCGAGGGACCAGGCAGCATTTTGTTCTATCATACATGAGGCTGCCATGAGTAGGAGCTGATTCACTGGCAACTAACAACAACAACAAAGCACAGATCAATAGGCCATTCGCCATGCAAGGATTCTTTTTTATCTATGCCCCGACACCACTAGGCTATGACACTCCCAGTGGACTTCCTCTGGCAGAACTGGGCTTTGGGTCAAATTCTTCTCGGAATTGCTGCTTTCTAGGACAAGAAGAAATGCGAAGAACTGCTTGACTTAACTTGGCCAACTTGGGAAACTTCCAAAGGTCCTCTGGTTGGTGTCTGACCCCCTCAGAGCAACCTTTTCTATGAAAGAACTACAACTCACAGACTAAAAAAGGATCGTATGGGCCTTGTTCATGCCACCATGATTACTACTAACAGAAAAACAACCGTCCCCCAGAGGCTGGTCCTTTTCCAATTCTGGGCCTGGATAGTGAAGGTGCCCACACCAGCCAAAGTTACTGGACCTCATGCCTTTGGCAGCGAGTCTGGAGAGTACTAAACCTATTTTGTTCTTGAACTTGGATTGTGAGAGTTTAGAAAGAAAGGGGCACCTGTACTATTATCATCAACATTAGTGACGACAGTAACAGTTGTCACAAGAAATGACAGCTGTATAGCACTTGACTATTTAAAAAGAACCTTCCAAACTTTCTTATTTAATCCCACTCATTCATGCATTCAACAGCTGTACACACTTGGCCTTGAGAGGCTCAAGATTGAGTGGTGGAGAGTAACACATGAATGGCAGTATCTGACAGGAGACAAATGTGCAGGCGGGGCAGTTTGAAGGAGAATGGAATCAAAACCAGTTGAGGGCATAGGGAGAGGACTGAGCGTGAAGAGGAGTGTGTATGTGGGGGGAGAGTGAGCCTGAGTGTGAAGAGGAGTGTGGGGGGGGGGAGGGTGAGCTTGAGTGTGAAGAGGAGTGTGTATGTGGGGGGAGAGTGAGCCTGAGTGTGAAGAGAAGCATGGAGGGGAGAGTGAGCCTGAGTATGAAGAGGAGTGTGTGTGGCGGGGGGGGGGGGGGTGGGGGCAGAGTGAGCCTGAGTGTGAAGAGGAGTGTGGGAGGAAAAGTGAGCCTGAGTATGAAGAGGAGTGTCTGTGGGAGGGCAGGGGCAGAGTGAGCCTGAGTGTGAAGAGGAGTGTGGGAGGGAAAGTGAGCCTGAGTGTGAAGAGGAGTATGTGGAAGGGGAACATGAGCCTGAGTGTGAAGAGGAATATGGGGGGTGGCAAGGATGAGCCTGAGAAGTGCCTCTACCCAGTATGCCAACGAAGCACTGCATAAATAAACGTTGGTATGATTTATCTAACTTTCTCCCACTAGGATTACGTTGCCTTCAGATTGGGACAGAGGAGAGGTGCAGTCCAGTGGGGCCATGGGTCTCAGGAAATGCTTCTGATCCCTAAACTGGGTTGTGAAGAATGAGCATGAGATAGGAAGGTGAAGAAAAAGGGAAGAGGCCATCTAAGTAGAGGAAGTTCAAGGCCATATAGGTGTTAGGGGGTCTTTGAGGAACTGCATGCAGTGTGGTGTGGCTGGGGATGAGGGAATATTACTTGCATGCCTGGTGTGGACTCCCAGGTGCACAGCGCTGGTTTAAGGGGTCAGGGCCAGGCTGATCCCCATTTCCACCACTTGTTATCTGGGTGACCTGAGCCTCATGGGGACTTGGACTTGTCACTTATACACCTTTTCGTTATGCCTGTCAATGACAAAGAGCAGAGATAATATAAGTGCCCAGCACAGTGTCTGTAGTTTGGTCACTGCTGTCAGGGTATCATTCCTTCAGTGGACACTCAAGTCCTAAGTGCTCAAGCCCTGATCGATTTCTCCAACCTTGTCACTCAGTATGCCCCTAAATTCTAGCAACCTGCAGCCCCCTTTCACTCACATACTTCTCTGCAGCCTGGAATATTTTTGCTCCTCCTCTTCATTTATCTGAACTGTACCCACGTAAAAGCATCCAGGGCTTGGAGTCAGAGACTCAGACAGAAATTCTACATTCACAATGTGCCTCCTTTGTACCACGGCTGAGATTCGTGACGAGGAGAGTGTGCCAAGAATGTGTCCCTAAATGGTGACTCTGCTCCCCCTTCCATGTCCCTCTTCATGCTCAGTCCCCTCCCTGGGCCCACACTCATTCAACCCCCTTCTCTTAAACTGCTCCTTGCTGCTCATCCTGTGCCGTAGGCCACTGTTTGAGGGGTCACACACTTCTCACGTGCTCCAGGGTGTGCTGTTTCAGGGTATGACCGTGCTAACAAACCTTTGTCCCTAGTGCTGTTCAGAGGAGGAGTATAGCCCGTGTCCCAGTGAGAGGTACCGGCAGCAACCAACCAAGTGAGGAAACAGCCAGGCAGTTATGAGGGCTGTGATGAAAATAAGACTGAGTGATGGACCAGCTGCCCCAAGAAGGTGATGTTTATGCCATCCTTCTTGACAAGAAGGAGCCACTATGGGGTATTGGGAGAGGCAGTAGCTTGAGCAAAGAACGCAGGGTGGGGATGGACTGGCCACAGAGCCCTGAATTTCTAAGTGGCCCATGAGGTGGGGACAAGGGAAGCTGTTATAGGTGGTGGAGGCTCCAGGTAGAATGATTTGTGGCTTCGCCAAGAAAAATCCCTAGATAGATGTCTGCCTCTGGGCCTTCACCAGATCCTGTGGTGGCTTTGGGGATTCCCTCTGGGGAGTCTAATGTCAGCCCAGGGGCTGACAGCTCCAGTTGACTCTTCTAGGACGTTCTGGGATGGGCTGGAGGCCAGGGCGGCTCACATATTCTGCCTCTGCCGGAGGTTACAGCCTTCGCTGGGGCCCACTGCGTCCCAGGTAGATGACCAGGCCCACCCATTCCTAAGTTCCCAGAGTTCCTGGAGGGGGGCGCCAGTGCTAATACATTCATGTTCCTCAGGGACAACCCATTGTTTACATATTAGCAAAGACAGGGAGAGAAATGTCTTCTGCTGACTGAGGGCTCCAAGCAGGCACCTGTGGGGGAGGCAGTGTCTTTCAAGAGCAGAGGTTTATCTCCTTCCTGTCAGAGAAGAGAAATACCTGCTGGATGGTCAGGGCCCCACACAGACCCTAAGGTGGCAGAACCTGAAGGGTCGCTCTCATCTCTATCAGGTGACTCAGGCTTCTGGGACCACCTCTTCCTGGTTGAATCCTGGGCAAAGGTGGGGCATCAAAGAGTCACAAAAATTAGAGACAGAAAGGGCCCACGAGCTGCCCCACACAGATGGTCCGAGTTCTCAAGACTGTGGAGCATTACGTAGGCTTCAGCTGCTGATGGCCCAGCTTGCTTTCTGGAATCATCTCTCCCCTCTGCTTCTCTTCCCTTCTGGAGGACTCAGTATTTACAGCAAGCTGACCTGCTGCTGCATGTTGCATGTGTGCTGGGGCTCCCCCTGCATTTCTCTGGCACACCTTCATGAATGGGGGCATGATAGAAGTGCCCCAACAGCTCATCACACTTCCTTTTTTTCTCCCAAAGGATGCGGAACCCACCTCTTTGAGCTTCCCCTGAACTTTCTTAGCAGTTACCACCTCAGGAGGGGTGTCCTGGCACCTTGCTCCCTTTCTGTGTCCTCTCTTGACTGGAAGTCATAGTCTACAGATATTGGAGGACAAGAGTAAGCTCCATTTCAGCAGAATTGGGTTAGCTCCAGCCTTTGACCCACCTTAAAGTCATCAATTCTACAAATGCTATTCAGCTTTGCTTGAAATTTTTTATTTTCCTCCTTTCATACCTTCAAAATACTCCCCTCTCTTACGGCTGTAATGTTGTAGACATAATCTTTGAGTGTGTCTATTCGTTCTTGTGAATAAATGAGACCCAGCATCATATTTTGGCTTTATAAAACTTGCCTTCATTATCTGTTTACAATGTCCCTGTGAAAGACACGGTGGCCAGGTGCGTAATCCCATTCGGGGAATAGAATGGCCGGGGCACAGAAGAGTTTTGACTTCCAAAGCCAGGCAGGAAGTTAGTGGGTGCCGCGGAACGGACTCACATCCCCTGGCTCCCAGAGCTCATGAGAAGCAGCTCGGGCAAACATAACACCGCCTTTTCGTTCCTCCTCATACAGTCCCCCCTTGCTGTTCTGACTTTTCTCTTACTTTCCTGTCATTTAATTTTTTTCCTGTTTTGAAATAGCTGCCTCTAGAGACTGCTCAGGGCTTTGAAGATCACCAGCCTTGCTAGGTAGACAAGCAGTTACATGATGGCTGAGGAGGCAGGCAATGGGCAGAACACGCCAAGTCTTCCTTCTGCTTTCTTACCCAGTTGCTTTTCTCTATCCCATTCTCTTGAGAGAAATCAGTGATTCTCAAGAGGTTTTGTGGAGTTTGTGAAACGTGTAGTTGGCAGGCACCTCAGCCAGCCTAATAGATTGGAACCTCTGAGAGGAACTCTCAGCAAAGGCTTCCCAGAATCACTTCCTTAGACCAGAAGCCTTCTGAGGATAGAGGGAGCATCTTATTCAGCTGTGTGGCCCTAGGACCCAGACAGTTTCTGGGCATGCGGTAGGCATTATAAGGAAAACTAGCCTTCCTCATTAAAATATACCCCAGGGCAGCTAAGAGACACAGGAGGAAATGCTCTCAATCATTAGCCATTAGAAAAATGCAAACTAAAATTACAATGAGATGCCACCTCACTCCAACATTATTGGCACTAATTAAAAAAAAGAAAAAACCCAGAAAATAACAAATGTTGGAGAAGTTGAGGGAGATTGGAACTCTTATGTACTGCTGGTGGGAATGTAAAATGGCACAACCACTACGGAAAACGATATGGCACCTCCTTAAAAAGCTAGAAATAGAAATACCATATGACCCAGCAATCCCACTCCTAGGAACATATCCTAGAGAAATAAGAGATGTCACTCGAATTGACACATGTACACCTATGTTCATTGTAGCATTATTCACAGCAGCAAAAAGATGGAAAGAACCTAAAGTGCCCATCAACAGATGAATGGATAGATAAATTATGGTACATACACTCAATAGAATTCTATGCAATGATAAAGAACAATGATGAAACATCTCACAACAGGGATAAATCTGGAGGGTACTATGCTGAGTGAAATAAGTTTATCACAAAAGGACAAATATTGTATGAGGCCACTATTATGAAAACCCCCAAAATGGTTAACATACAGAAAAAAAAAACAATCTTTGATAGTTACCAGAGGGGAAGGTTGGGGGGGGGAAATCACTAGATAGTTGTTTTGTTGTTAGGTGCCGCAGAGTCAGTTCCGACTCATAGCCACCCCATGCACAACAGAATGAAACACTGCCCGGACCTGCATTGTGCTCAGTAGATAGCAGACAAGTGTTAATTTTGGTGAAGGGAAAGGCCACACACATTATAGGGGAAGTCAGCACAACTTGACCAAGGCAAAGCCATAGAAGCTTCCTAGATACATCCAAACACCTCGAGGGACCAAGTTACTAGGGCCAAGGGCTGGGGACTATGGTCCTGGGAGACATCTAGGTCAATTCGCATAACACAGTTCATAAAGAAAATGTTCTACATTCTACTTTGGTGAGTAGCATGTGGGGACTTAAAAGCTTGGGAGCGGCCATCTAAGATACCTCTATTGGTCCTAGCAAGTTCGGAGCAAAGGAGAATGAAGAAAACCAAAGACACAAGGAAAATATTAGTCCAAAGGACTAAGGACCACATAAACACAGCCTCCACCAGCCTGAGCCCAGAAGAATGAGATGGTGCCTGGCTACCACCACCAACCATTCTAACAGGGATCGTAATAGAGGGTCCTGGACAGAGCGGGAGAAAAATTGAACATGAGGAAATTGGAACAAAATTCCAGTTCACACAAAAAGACCAGACTTACTGGTCTGACAGTGACTGGAGGAACTTCCAAGACTGTGGCCTCCAGAAAAAAAAAAAAAACCAGACACACTGCTAATTCAGAACTAAAGCCACTCTCAAAGTGTACTTCAGCCAAAGATTGACAGGCCTACAAAACAAACAAATGTGAGGATTGTGCTTCTTAGTTCAATCAAGTATTTGAGACCAAATGGGCAACACCTGCCCAGAAGCAAAGACGAGAAGACAGAAAGGGACAGGAAAACTGGATGAATGGATATGGAGAACCCAGGGTGGAAAGGGAAAGGAGGAGAGCGCTGACACGTTGTGGGAATTGCAACTAATGTCACAAAACAATTTGTATGCAAATTTTTGAATGAAAAACTAATTTGTGGTATAAACTTTCACCTGAAACACAATAAAATGAAAAAAAAAAAAAAAATCCAGATTGCCCATGGTTTAGATAGACACCCCAGGCCCAACCCACCCCTGAGGTTTTCTTGCTTCATAGCACCAGGCATCAAGCTGGCTCCCAGGGTGTTCTCTTTATCCCTTCCCTTGGCATAAACGGGCAAGTAGAGCCTGAAAAATACTGAAAGAGAACAAAGGGAGAAGCTCTCTGAAAATAAGAATTCTCAGGGACTACGTTTCTAGCCTGCCTCGGCCAACGTGCCCCCAGGGTGCGGCTTGCCTTTGGCCTGCATGGTCTCCGGAAATCTCCCCTCCATGTCTCCTGCCTCTGCTTCCAGGAGAGGCACCATTTCCTCTTACTCTCCCACTGGCAACTCCCTGCAGACCCTCAGGCCCCCAGAGCAAGGGGCCAGGTTTCCCAAGGCACCATTTCAGCTCTGTCCTAGCTTCCAGGATGAGGGATGCACTGGTACCGGGACTAACACCTGCCAGGTAAGACCCTCAGCCCCCAGGTACAGGAGCATGTGCTACCTTTGTAGATACAGCAATGGAGCCTATCTGAGGAATAGGAGACCTACAGCAGGCGCAGATGCCAGATGGCCATTCTGCCACTGGTGCCCAGGAGTTACAGCTGTGCCTGAGGCCTATCGGCCAAAGGTGCAAATTATCACCTAGAAATCACTCAGCCAGGCATTCAGATCTCCCCTCAACGCGGCCGCAAACTTCCTGCTTGCTTTCTGTTGGCTCCATAAATATGCCCCATAGGCAGCGTAGCTGAGCCCTCAGACCAGGGTTTCCTCACGTGCTATCCTCAGCACCTTCTTCTCTACCGCCTAGATATCCTCCTCCTTTCCCAGGTTCCTGGTATGGATACGATTTTAAAACTATCCAGGTTAAAAGACCATCTGAAACCTGGGCTAGGATTCAAGACCCAGTCTACACTTTCCAGGTGTCTCCTATTGAATGTGCTCTCCCAGGCGTTCTCCCAGGTGGCACCACTCAGGGAAGGGGCCGAAGGGCCCACTTTACAGTGAGGAGAAGGGGCTTGGTGCAGTGAAGACATTTGCTGACGAGCTTGTAAACCTCAGCACGCATGTCTCTGTGACCCTGCTGGCTGCCCTGTGCTGTCTTCCTCATCAGGCTTTTCCAGTACCTCACAACTAAGTATGCTCTCTACCCCCTCCGTCTTGGAGGTGCGGCTCTTTCTCTAGTTGTCATTTTTGACCACTCACCATGAGCTTCACGTCGGTCCCCTCATTAATTCTTCCAACAAGCTTAGGGCTAGACAGTGTTTCCATTCGGCAGATGAGGAACCCAGGCTCAGTGAGTAACTGGCCTAAAGGCACACCGTAGTGCGTCACTGAGGGGACAAGACTCAAGCCCTGGGCTGCTCACTCCTGACTCCCTGGGTCTGGACCACGACGCCTTCCTTCCCTCAAAGACAATGAAAGCCACGTGGGGGCAGAGAGCAGACCTGGCTCTTTGCAGTGCCCCGCATGGCTTCTTGTACACAGAAGTGCTAGAAATCATCAGCACAAGGCCATCTTGACCATAGAGAACACTTCCGAACACTCTGCGTGGGCTCCTTGTGCTTCCCGCACTCTTTTCCACAAGCACGCTGCACCCACACTGGCGTCATCCCCATATTCCATGACCTGTCCAATGCCTGGACTCGGTAGTCGACTCCCTCCTTCGTGAAACTCCTCCCCTGCTTGCGGGCATGGCCTCTCGTGCCCACACAACTATCTTCTCTTCCCACCTCTCACCTTTCTATCCCTCTGCTCTCCAAATCACAGGTGTCCCCAGGGCTCTGTTCCTGCCATCATCTTCCTTGAGTCCTTCAGGCTTTCTCTGGGCGGGCTGCTCATGCCCATGAACTCCACTTCACTTCTGTGCACATGACATCGCCACCTGCATCTCTGGCTGTCACCTTTCTCCCGGGGCTGGGTCTGCAGTTTTCCTGCTTGCCTGGCAGTTGCATGAGGCCCTTCCCTGAAGGCACCTCCGTACACAGCCTCCTTCTCTCCATCACAGTACCACCACAGTTTCCTCTCTAGCCTTCCTCACAACCTGTAATGAGTTTGTCAATCAGTTCGTTACTTTGGTGTAAGCACCATGAGGGCAGAGCCTGTCTGGTTTACACACTGTGTCCAGCACAGGGCAGGCCCTCAGGAAGTATGCACCGAATGGGTAAAGAGACGGTTAAAGCTGGCATGTTTTTCCCCAACTAAGCACTCCTTGTCCTTTCCTACTGCTCTGTCACTGCAACCCCCGAAACACCCAGGCTTAATGCTTTGGCCGACCTCAGCTCCTTCTCCGTATCTGCCCACATGGGCCATTCCCAAAACTTTCCATGTCTTCTGCACTTACGCCTTCCTTTCTTTCCTCCTCACCCGCTCATGGTCCCGCTCTTTTGCTCAAATGGCACCCCTTCTTCACAGACCTAGCCCTCCATGTGCCAGCCTCCCTTCTCTTCCCAGAGCTGCTGGCTCTTTTCTAGAGCACCATTAGCTGTCTGGAACATTCCCCAGTCACAGACTCTACTACCTGCCAAATAAAATCCAAACTCTCACCCTGACTTTCAATAGCTTGGACAATTTGATCCCAGCCTACTTTTTCAGGTTCACCTTCCATTCCTTTCCAGCCACAGCCTGCATTCAGGACAAGCTGGATAACCAGGAACGTGCTGAGGACTCCCCCACCTCTGCATATTTAAAAATTCAATGAAGAAACTCTTAACTGAATGTCTACCACATTTCAGGTACTGGGTGCTGGACACATCCAGCTCAAGGTTGTGGGGTGGGCCCGAGTGGGGTGGGGAGTTCCTTGGAAAGCAGGGCCAGAGAGAACCTCCTGTCTCAGCCAGTCCAGGTCTCCCTAGCAAAATTCCCACAAGGACTCCTTTGGGGGATGGGCAGTCCAGCCTCCTACCCACTTCCCCGGCTTGGCTGCACTGGAGGTGAGTATGTAGGGGCCGAGTTGCTTTGCAGAAAGGTAACAGGACTTGGCTGGGGAACTGGGCAGGTGCCATAGGGAAAAGTGCTCCTTCCCTCTCCCATGGAAGGTCAGGGCTCCATAGGAAAGTATAAGCAGAGACTTAAGAATGGGCTGTCTAATATGTGATTTTTATATGGGTTTATTCACTGATATGTAAAATCACAGGACATTCCACTTGCTACGTATTTGTGGGAAATGGAAGATGCAGGTGATCCAGAGCAACGGTGGAGAGTTCAGCAGGAGCAGGGAAGTTCCTGGAGCCAGGAAACTGCAGAGACACTGGGAGAGACACCCAACTGCCTTCTGTACATGGGTCAGGAATTCAAGCAGCTTCTTTTTTTTTTCTTCTTAATTAAAACAAATAGAGTGTTGAAGAATCTGGAAGCATCCTTGTGGCTGATACGCTGGCTACAGAAATAAGATCCAGCACCTCCAGCTGCATGTAGACCAGTAGAGGAGACAGAGATGAAAGCCAGTAGCTGGTACCCAGTGCGATGTGAACGGTGATAGAGGGACTTATTGGGCACAGTGAGAGGAAAGAAGACAAGGAGAGGCACCCACTCTACTTGTCCAGACAGACAGCATTTTGTAGAGAGGAAAACCTAGGTGGGTCTTGAAGAATCGTTAAAACCTTATCAGGCCAACGTGGGAAAAGGCAAGCCATTCCTTCTTCTTGGAATGCCTTCTTTCCACCTGTACCTATCACACCATGTCCACTCCTCAGACCAGCTTCAATGCTGTGTCCTCTCTGAGAGGCCAATCCTAAGTGATCCACCTTCCTGTGAGCTCCCACCTGTGCCTACCTCACAGATGTGGCACCTGGCCCACCTGGACTTCCAAGTGTTTGTGCACTGGCAGTCTCTTCCCAGTGACAAAGGGACTCTGCTCATTCATGATCCACCCCACCCAAAGGAAGCGCTCTGCATACAGTGAGTGCTCAAAATACAGTTAATGACAGAGTGCCCACATTCATGTGTAAAACTCCTTCCCCTGGTTAGATAAGCGCAGACTGGCGTCTGTAATGTCCACGCCAGCCCATCTTACCCTCTTCTCAGGATTGTCACACTGGACATGGTACAGTTGTTCTGTGCAGAAGAGTGGCCAGAGGAAGTTCTTTCGGATGGACTTCCGTGTCTTTAACATACATGGACATTTTAGCATCTATCTCCATCTGCGGAGAACCTTGACCTCCAATTTCGTGACTTGACTTGCCTGTTTATTTGAAGTGGCAGAGTTGTATTCAGTAACACAGGAGGCTCTCGGGCGTATTTTTACCTCACCACTAAGGGCTGCTTTGTAAGGTAAGGCTTAATTTCACAACTTGCAACATAATGTTACATGTTTCCATGTGATGAAAACAGGACACTCATCAGCTCTGCTAAACCCTTGTTTCTTGCTGTTATAGTAAGGAATAATTTTGAATATATTTTAAAAAGATACAATTAAATATTCCTCTGCACAAGGAAAAACATGTTCTTGCCTCCTCAGGAACAATGCAAAGCTGTTTTGCATATCGACAGTTGTCAGATCTGTTCATTTTTAATACTTCAATTCACAGTCTATTGAGTTACCAAAACCAAACCAAACCCATTGCCCTTGAGTTGATTCTGACTCATGGCGACCTTACAGCACAGAGCAGAACTGCCCCGTAGGGTTTCCAAGGCTATAATCTTTCCTGAAGCAGACTGCCACATCTTTCTCCCACAGAGCCGCTGGTGGGTTTGAAACTCCAAGCTTTCAGTTAGCAGCTGAGCACTTAACTACTGTGCCACTAGTGCTCCTTAATGAATCACCACTCCTAAACAATTAAACGTTGTTAACTATTAACAGTTTAAAATGGAATCAGTTTTGTAAAATAGCTGTTTTATCAGTCCAAGTGTAAAAGTATTGCTCTAAATTTTCAGATATAATTTACAGTCAGAAATAAAGAGAATAAAATAAGCGTATCTTTAAAGCAACCTTTTAAAATATACAATTGAAATTATGATCCTCATTTTTTAGGAAGGGCTAACTTATAATACTGTTTTTATGACATTGCTCGCGAGCTAGTATGGGTCAAGCTAAAATCACTTGTCGTGGGCTGCTGTGTGTCGGAGTGGGGGCACGTGACTCCTTTTCAGCCAGGAGGTACTGCTTTAGAGTAATATTGAGATGTGCTTTCAGGAAAATCACTCAAAAGAAATGAGCCTATTACTATTTTGGGTTTTTTTTTGGGGGGGGTTTATATAGTTTTACTGTGACTCACCTCAACACATGCTTTATGTTTACTTCATTAACTCTTCGTAACAGATGGGACAACTCTGTCTCGTTAGAGATCCCTTGGGTCTGACTTACCTGTAGTTCAAATTTGGGAGGTCAGAATATCTGGAAATTTCTCAATCTCTAAATTTAACACAGTACACAGTACACTCAGGCCAACAGCATTAAAAACGTGTAATATTGAGCTTTTAGCCTCTTTCAGAGAACATTTGATAATACATTTTAATTTTTCTAATAATACGCCCATTAAGCTAAGGTTCCTAGAGGAATTTAAGTCCTTTATGATTGTATCTTGTAACATGAAAGCACATTGCACAAGGTGCAAATTTTAGAGCTCCAAACGCCCTTGCCCCAGTTGCTAAACCTTTACGGGCAGGCCAAAGGGTATGTCTTTTGCCACACCCCAACTCACTCGCAAACACATGACCCAGGTTATTCTTCCCAAACCATCTTTTCTTTATTTTTGAAGACAAGTTTATTGCACCCTCATCCAATAAAGACGTTTTTACTGTGCTTCACAGAGTATCCCTTAGATATCATGCACCTAACTGCTCTTCAAGGAAACAGTTCTAATCATGCCTTGTTTCTTTAGGTGGGTAACCAGTTCCTGCTTTCACAGAGCTTGCAAGTTCATCTTTCAGAGAGCCCAGAGAAGAGCAGGATAGAACTTTCCAGCATGTCTCCTGGCTAGTGACTCTGTGCCATGCCTTCTGAAAAAAGGTCATAAATAACAATGTAGATGACTGACTTTGGGCAAGTAACAATTTCTGTGGGCTCAGCGTCTTTCTCTGAAAAAATGGCAACCCCACCCAGGACTGAATCGCTATGGTCTCTTTCAGCTTGACAGCTCTGTGTCTAGAATCTTTTCTTTCCTCGTTCCATTGAACCTGATGTGCACAGCTTTAACAACTGTACTCGTAGTACAGAAGGCTTTAATTGCCAAGGCAGGTGTGAACCTAGCAAAGACAAAAGGAATTAGGTGCTGCACGTGGTTCTCCCTGATAGCACTCTGAAGACAATCTCCACGCCCAGGAAAAAAAATCAATCAGTAAATACTCGTTAATTTATTTCTCTGAGAACTGTTGCCCTACCATTCCAGAGTGTCTGACCAATTGGCCTATGACAGTGGTCCATGTAAGAACAATACAAGAACTATGCCACAGCCCATCAGTAACAAGGCAGAACCCAGAAATGCCAAACGGAGCTGTCTACTGATTCTTATGTCATTCTAATCACCAAGTGGGATAAAGCATAAAGCACAGAGGAAAGAAAAGATCTCTTAACTCTAGTGGTGTAGTGATGAAAAGTTTTCAAGAATTGTAACAGTCTTGTCAGAGTGAAAAGCAAACAGACAAATGAGCGGAAGGGAAAATAACCAGGGGGCCCTCTTTGGGAGGTGGGACAGCCCCACTGTCCCCAGACAAAGCCAGCTCAACAGTGAACAGTTGATGGGTCTCTGGGATCCTTGATGGAATGAAACAACGTTTGGCACTCAACAGGTACACCTTCCCCTGGGAATGACGAATCTAAAGAACTATGGGTACCCAGGGTTCACCAATGTTAGCGCCAGTCCTTGCAAACCCCGCACTCCAACCCCAGAGGGAACCGGAGGCTGTGGCTGTGCCTGCTGCAGTACATGGGCAAGGCTGACCCTCACTTCTCAGGCTTTTTCTCAGCTTCTTCAGTTCACCACACTTGCCATGCAGGTTAGGAAAACTCAGTTGTGAGTTCAAAAATTCAGGCCGATCTGAGGGAGCACTCAGAGGCTCACTCAAGCCTGGTATAGTCCAGCCGCGTGTGGTTTTCTATGCTTTGTGTTTCAGTCCCTCCAGTAAAGAAGAGAGAGGGGAAGAAGCCATTTCCCTAGAACCCCCTTCTAAGACGCCCCGCAAGCCTCTCCTTTGGGCTCTGGCTCATTGAGGTTCCAGCCACACTGTGTCCACAACTTCTTGAGGTAAAAGAGCAGGTGTGGGTGCTTGTGATCAGGACAGAGAACGTCTGGGCTCCTCTTGCCTGGGAGCCAGAAGCTCCTGGTTTAGCTGACTTCATACTTTCTCCCCTCCCCTGTGTCTGACCTCACAGAGAGTAGACACAGATGTGGGCCTTCAGCGGGTACCACGTGGTGGGATGGTACGGTTCTGGTCTCCCAAGATGACCTCTGTGATCCTCCTTCATGGTGATGAGGACTAAATGAGATATCACCCAGTGAAGCCCCTAGGCCTGGCCCTCCTTCCTGCTCTCAATACATAACTCTATATGAATGTCTTGTACAGAAAAAACCCATGAACTTTAACTTCACACCTCACCTGCCTGTCCTCCGGACTGCACATGCTAGGAGTCTAAGGCCCCTTGTCTTACGTTCTCTTGTAAGACAATGATGCAGAGCTTGGAGACACTAAGCAAGATGGCTATCTGTGACATTCATGTCTTGGTGGAGCTGGTAGACCTAAGAGCAGGCATCTTTCCAAGAAGATTATCCTTACTAAATCGGATTTTTATTTGGTTAGCCCAGACACTGTGTGAGGTCTCCTTACTTTCCATATTCTGCTGTTTGCTCTCTCCTCCTTTTGGAGGCCCTGCCCTGGTCATCTTTCTCTAGAGTACCTGCTGCTGTTGGCTTCCCTGCTTTCTATCTTAACCTTCCATCACACATCCACTCACCCACACTGCCGGTCCATCCTGAGTCTTGGTGTTCAGTGCCTCGGTCTCTCCTGGAGGGTGGAGGAGACACCTCCCCTGACCCTGTGGCACTGCCCTAGATACACACCCATGTCACTGTCCATCCATGCTCATACTGGACTGTGCACTGCAGAGGGAAAAGGAGGACATGACCACGACCAACAGGGTGCTGTGCTGGCCTTCAAAACCAGGTGCAGGAATGCTGCCACGGATTCTTGCTTATTCTTTCCTTGAACTCCTAATTCTGTTCATCTAACTATTTTGAGTCCCTGGTCATGAGTCAATACCAAAATTTTATTTAAAAAGTTTCCTATTTCTGTATAATCTTTTCACTAAAATTTTTCTAGATTGAAAAATTTAAAAACAATTTTAACATAAAGCTAGAATGAACCACCATACACCTCTCCCAGATTCAACAATTCTGCTTCTCACGTGGCCATGCTGTGCGCTACACAGTGAGCCATGACTCCCACGGAGCGGTGCCCGCGCAGCCTAACCCCTGGTGCACACTCAAGGCACTCAGGTGCAGAGAGGCAACACATACCTGGACAAAGGCAGACAGTTAAGATACTAAGTCGTGGGCTGGTTCTTGCCATGACCACGACGAATGCCTCCATGATTATCAAAGACGACTTGGTGGCCCGTTTTTCAGATAACATTATTTTACATTTTGTGAAAAGGAAGATAAACATTTGTAGCTTTGGAAATGTCATCACTACATCTCTAAGCATGCAGCCTTGCTTCTCTAGCCCTGACTTCTCTGGAGCATGTGCTGTGTGATTCAGCAGAGGGAGTTACTGCTTCCAAAGGCAGTTACAACATTGCTAAATTAGACCCAGATTTATCCTTTTCTTTTTTTTTGTCAGTGAGGAAGGAATTTATTCACTTTAAGAAAAATGCTTTTACCCTCCTCTTTTCTTCCTCCTCCGTCTTCAGCCAAGCTGATCACCAACAAATTATAGATTCAGGCTCAATTCAGGTAGCAGGTTCAAAGAGCTTTATAAATGGTGAATCAGCACGTGTGGTGAGGTATGGCTGATTAGATGATTGGAAAATAGAGGCTTATGTCTATAAAATAAGGAGCCCCAGTGGCGCTGTGGTTAAAGTACTTGGCTGCTAACCAAAAGGTCAGTGGTTTGAACCTACCAGCCACTCCACAGGAGAAAGATGTGGCAGTCAACTTCCGTAAAGATTGTTGTTGTTGTTGTTAGGTGCTGCTGAGTCGGTTCTGACTCGTAGCGACCCTATGCACAACAGAACGAAACACTGCCTGGTCCTCCGCCATCCTTATAACCATTGTTATGCTTGAGCTCATTGTTGCAGTCACTGTGTCAATCCGCCTCGTTGAGGGTCTTCCTCATTTCTGCTGACCCTGTACTCTGCCAAGCATGATGTCCTTCTCCAGGGACTGATCCCTCCTGACAACATGTCCAAAGTATGTAAGACGCGGTCTCACCATCCTTGTCTGTAAGGAGCATTCTGGTCGTACTTCTTCCAAGACAGATTTATTCGTTCTTCTGGAAGTGCATGGTAAATTCAATATGCTTCGCCAGCACCACAATTCAAAAGCATCAATTCTTTGGTCTTCCTTATTCATTGTCCAGCTTTCACATGCATACGATGCCATTGAAAATACCATGGCTTGGGTCAGGCGCACCTTAGTCTTCAATGTGACATCTTTGCTCTTCAACACTTTAAAGAGGTCCTTTGCAGCAGATTTACCCAATGCAATGTGTCTTGATTTCTTGACTGCTGCTTCTATGGCTGTTGATTGTGGATCCAAGTAAAATGAATCCTTGACAACTTCAATCTTTTCTCTGTTTATCATGATCTGTAAATATTACAGCCTTGGAAGCCCTATGGAGCAGTGCTACTCTGTCCTTACAGGGTCACAATGAATTGGAATCGACTTGACTGCAGTAGGTTTGGTTTTGGTCTTTAGAATCTGAGTTTGGCTCCTGCTCCCGACGGTGATGCCATCATTCATATAACAGAGACTGGAAAATTGTTCAGGGGTTCTATCAAGCGGACCCCCCCCCCCCCGCCGAGGAAGCAATCTTTGTAATTATCTCTGTGGGGCTCAGGGACAACTGAAGTTTGCCTCCCCAGAGCACAGCTGGAGCACCACTGAGCAATGGTAGCTGTTTCAACTTGCAAGGTGTGGCAATCTGAGCCAGGCCCCTTCATCTGTGGAGAAAACAGATAAAGCCTCCACTTGGATACCAATCGCTCTATCCAAGTGTTGTTGGCCCACACAACTCATGGCAACCTGTCATGGGCTGAATTGTGTCCCCCCCAAAATATATGTCAACTTGGCTAGGTCATGATTCCCTCGTCTGATTGTCTGCCATTTTATCTTCTGATGTGATTTCCCTATGTGCTGTAAATCCTATCGCTATGATGTAATAACATGGATTAGTGGCAGTTATATTGATGAGGTCTACAAGATTAGTGTCTTAAGCCAATCTCTTTCGAGATATAAAAGAGAGAAGTGAACAGAGAGGCACAGCGACCTCATACCACCAAGGATGCAGGGCCGGGAGCAGAGCGTATCCTTTGGACCTGAGGTTCCTGCACTGACATGCTCCCAGACCAAGGGAAGGCTGATGATGAGGACCTTCCTCCAGAGCCAACAGAGAGGGGAAGCCTTCCCCTGGAGCCTGCGCCCTGAATTCAGACTTCTAGCCTACTGAACTGTGAGAGAATACGCTTCTCTTTGTTAAAGCCACTCACTTGTGGTATTTCTGTTACAGCAGCACTAGATGACTAAAACAGACCCCAAGCACAACAGAACGAAAAGCTGCTCGGCCCTGTGCCATTCTCATGATTGGTTGTGGTTGGACTGTGTGATCTGTAGGGTTTTCACTGGCCTATCACTAGGCCTTTCTTCCCAGTCCATCTTAGTCTGGAAGCTCTGCTGAAACCTGTTTAGCATCAGAGCAACACGCAAGCCTCCACTGACAGACGGGTAGTAGCTGTTCATGAAGTTAACTGGCCAGGAATCAAACCCAGGTCCCCTCCTTGGAAGGTAAGAATCCTACCACTGAACCACCACTGCCCTCTATCAGAATGGGGTCTTTAACTCTTTAACAAGTGATGGCACATATATGTTCCAGTTACATTTTCTGCCCCTGGAGGTTTATTGGCAGGCATTTGAGCCACTTCAGCACGTTCTGGCGTGGCAGTTACTGGCACAGATGCCCAAAAAACAAGGAAGTTGATCGGCTCCTCGTTTGAGTGTTGAGAGCCAGTTGTATGAGGGGGTCCTCCCAGAGGAGTGATTGTGTGAAATTTTTGCATCTTCTGGCTCTGTACAGTGAGATAAGGCTTGCACATATGTTTAATATTTCCTTTGTGTTATTGGGGAGGTATGGTTACTGGCATTCAGAAATATTCAAGTACAAGTTATTTTTGGGGTGAAAACAGTTTGTGATGTACTTCCTGGGCCATGGGACCAATATGTACCACACGTGTGATGTGTCTCATGGAACATGGGGCCGATATGACCCGCTTGCAACTGGTACCCCATTTTTTCAAATAATAAAAAACTACCAACAAATAGTGATTCAGCATCCATTCCATTAATGAAAAAACATGGCGTCGCCAATTAAAAAAAATAATTCACCCATGAAAGGGCTTCTATGAGCTGTGAGTCATTCAGCTAGACCAGTGCTCCTCCTGAGAGGAGAGGCTCCAAGGGGATTCCTGTGCCACAGGAAGGGCCTGGGCTCTCTGGGAGCCTGCTTCCCTCAACTGACTCATGGGTGTCTGGCCAGGAAGCCCTCACAGAGGTCTCTGAGGCTACCAGATGCCTGATGAGCAGGGAGGCACAATGAGGAGAGCCCCAGGGGCATGGCAGAGACTCTGCCTCACGGATGGCTTTTCCTCAGGTTGAGTGAGGGCGAGGACTGAGTGGGGGAGAGAGATAGCAGGGCATGTGTGCTGTGGAGAGCTGGAGCTTATCTGGAGGAGGAGGCCTGCAGACAGCCATCAGTCTCAGTGCTGGAGTGACGCTGATGCACTTAGACAGTGGCTCCTCGCCTTGATATGACAGCTACCTTGTGGGTCATACAAACCAGACAAGCAGGCAGATAACTGCTCCATTCGAACTTGTATCACAATAAAAATGTCAGTTTTCTGTATTACTTTACAACTTCGACTAACTCAGGAATGCTTTCAAGCCAGACACCGATACCCTCCATTGTGAAAGACAGACTAGGGTGGTTATTAATGGTATCCACACAGCTCTTTCACTCTCCAAGGTGGTGATGTAAGGCCAGATTTCCTGCCCTTGAGGTTCCTGTGGGAGCCGCAGCCACTTCAGCACCATAAAATGTGTCCATTAAAACAACGGTGAGGGCAGGCACCATGCTTCTCTCTCCATTTCCACTTGTATTCTCTCTCCCACCGCAGTTTGGTAAAGTTCTCTTTGACTAATCTTCACGCCTTACAAAGACCCTTGTAACAAAAACCCGAGCAAAGAAACACACAATAATAGGTAAGGACCACTCCCCGCTTTTCAAGTAAGAGGTGGGCTCTCTGGACAACGCAAGCCAGTGGGGGTTTCTGTCTCAGGCAGGCCTCGCCATGTCACTGGTGTCCTGCTCACCTGGAACATCCAAACAACCCTTCCTTCCTGTTACCTCAGGTCTGTGATTGTGAGGGCATGTGTTTGCAAGGGGATTATCTAGAGAACATTCTCCTGAATATTAAACTAAAAGACATGACTATTTTGAGGGTCATTTGTCTTCCCTCCAATTTGGACAAGCCATCATGAACTGACTTTACTATCCTTCCTGTTGAGTGTGTATGTGATAACACCTCTTTAAGGAGATGTAGGTGAAAATACCAATCATCCAGCAGTTCTTCTATAATGTTGTTGTTAGGTGCCATCAACCCGGTTCCGACTCATAGTGACCCTATGTGCAACAGTACGAAACACTGCCTGGTCCTGCGCTATTCTCACATTGTTGCTGTGCTTAGGACCACTGTTGCAGGCACTGTGTCAATCCATCTCATTGAGGGTCTTCCTCTTTCTCACTGGCCCTCTACTTTACCAAGCATGCTATCCTTCTCCAGGGACTGATCTCTCCTGATAACATGTCTAAAGTATGTGAGATGAAGTCTCACCATCCTTGCTTCTAAGGAGCATTCTGGATGTACTCCTTCCAAGACAAATTTGTTCATTCTTTTGGTAGTCCATGGTCTATTCGATACTCTTTGCCAACACCACAATTCAAAGGCATCAATTCTTCTTCTGTCTTCCTTATTCATTGTTCAGCTTTTGCATACATACGAGATGACTGAAAACACCATGGCTAGGGTCAGGTGCACCTTAGGCCTCAAGGTGACATCTTTGCTTTTTAACACATTAAAGAGATCTCTTGCAGCCGATTTGCCCAATGCAATGCATCTTTTGATTTCTTGACTGCTGCTTCCATGGCTGTTGATTGCGAATCTGAGTAAAATGAAATCCTCAGCAACCTCAGTCTTTTCTTTGTTTATCATGATGTTGCTTATTGGTCCAGTTGTGAGGATTTTTGTTTTCTTTATGTTGAGGCATAATCCATACTGAAGGCTGTGGTCTTTAATCTTCATCAGTAAGTACTTCAAGTCCTCTTCACTTTCAGCAAGCAACGCTGTGTCATCTGCATATAGCACGTTGTTAATGAGTCTTGCTCCAATCCTGATGCCCCATTCTTTTTCGTATAGTCCAGCTTCTCAGATTATTTGCTCAGCATACAGACTGAATACGTATAGTGAAAGGATACAACCCTGATGTGCACCTTTCCTGACTAAACCACGCAGTATCCTCTTGTTCTGTTTCAATGACTGCTTCTTGATCCATGTACAGGTTCCTCATGAGCAAAATTAAGTATTCTGGAATTCCCATTCCCCACAATGTTATCCATCATTTGTTATGACTCACACAGTCGAATGTCTATAGTTAATAAAACACAGGTAAACATCTTTCCGGTACTCTCTGCTTTCAGCCAGGATCCATCTAACATCAGCAATGATATCCCTGGTTCCATGTCCTCTTCTAAATCCGGCTTGAATTTCTGGCAGTTCCCTGTTGATACACTGATGCAGCCACTTTTGAATGATCTTCAGCCAAATTTTGCTTGCATGTGATATTAATGATATTGTTCGATAATTTCCGCATTCAGTTGGATTACCTTTCTTGGGAATAGGTAGGTAGCTATCTTCCAAATTTCTTAGCATGTATGAGTGGGCACTTCCAGTGCTGCATCCGTTTGTTGAAACACCCCATTTGGTATTCCGTCAATTCCCGGAACCTTGTTTTTTGCCAGTGCCTTCAGTGCAACTTGGACTTCTTCCTTCAGTACTATCAGCTCCTGTCCATATGTTACCTCCTGAAATGGCTGATCGTCAACCAATTCTTTTTGGTACAGTGACTCTGTATATTCCTTCCATCTTCTTTTGATGCTTCCTGTGTTGTTTAATATCTTCCCTGTAGAATCTTTCATTATTGCAACTCGTGGCTTGAATTTTTTCTTCAGTGCTTTCGGTTTGAGAAATGCTGAGTGTGTTTTTCCCTTTTGGTTTTCTATCTCCAGGTCTTTGCACGTGTCATCATAACACTTTACTTTGTCTTCTTGAGCTGCCCTTTGAACTCTCCCGTTCAGCTCTTTTACTGCATCAGTTTTTATTTTAGCTACTCGACATTCAAGAGCAAGTTTCAGAGTTTCTTCTGACATCCATGTAGGTCTTTCTTTCTCTCCTTTCTTTTTAATGACCTCTTGCTTTCTTCATGTATGATGTCCTTGATGTCATTCCACAACTTGTTTGGTCTTCGGTCATTAGTGTTCAACGTGTGAAATTTATTCTTGAGATGGGCTCTAAATTCAGATGGGATACACTCAACATCGTACTTTGGCTCTTGTAGACTTGCTCTAATTTTCTTCAGTTTCAACTTGAACTTGCATATGAGTAACTGATGGTTGGTCTGTTCCACAGTCGGCCCCTGGCCTTGTTCTGACTGATGATATTAAGCTTTTCCATCATCTCTTTCCACAGATGTAGTTGATTTGATTTCTGTGTGTCCCATCTGGCAAGGTCCATGTGTATAGTTGCCATTTATGTTGGTGAAAAAAACGTATTTGCAATTAAGAAGCCATTGGTCCTGCAAAATTCAATCATGTGATCTCCGGCATCATTACTATCACCATGGCCATATTTTCCAACTACAGATCCTTCTTCTTTGTTTCCAACTTTCAATCAGGATGCATTGGTAATTACTGATGATTGGAATGTGAAAGTGGTTGGTGCGTAAATTTGAATAATCGTCATATTAACTGGTCTTCCTTGTAGGTGTATGGATATTATCCTATCAATGACAGCATTGTACTTCAGGATAGATCTTGAAATGTTCTTTTTGACGATGAATGCAACACCATTCCTGTTCAAGTTGTCATTCCCAGCATAGATTGTCCAATTCAAAATGACCAGTACCAGTCCGTTTTAGCTCACTAATGCCTAGGATATGGATATTTATGCATTTCATTTCATTTTTGACAACTTCCAATTTTCCTAGATTCATACTTTGTGCATTCTAGGTTCTGATTATTAATGGATGTTTGCAGCTGTTTCTTCTCATTTTGAGTCATGCCACGTTAATAAATGAAGGTCACGAAAGCTTTACTCCATCCACGTCATTAACGTCAACTCTACTTTGAGGAGGCAGCTCTTCCGCAGTCGTATTCTGAGTGCCTTCCAATCTGAGGGACTTATCTTCCGGCACTGTATCAGACAATGTTCCGCTGCTATTCATAAACTTTTCACTGGCTAATTCTTTTCTGAAGTAGATTGCTGGGTCCTTCTCCCTAGTTTGTCTTAGTTTGGAAGTTCAGCTGAAACCTGTCTGCCATGGGTGACCCTGCTGGTATTTGAATACCAGTGGCATAGCTTCTAGTATCACAGCAACACACAAATCCCCACAGAAGGACAAACTGACAGGCGTGGGGGGTTCTATAATGAGCACACTTCAATTTTCTCATTGTTTCAAAGCTGAAGACACAACGTGTGATGTCTTGTTTTACCTATAACTTTTCTACCTCGACTACCCTGAAGAACGTAAAATGTAGTTCTGGCAACTGCTAGTGAGTCACCCCTAGCCCACCAAAGGCCAGTTATAGGACTTTGTGTAAAGGTGAGAACACACCACTAGCATTATAGGGCAGACGGAAGACATCGTCTATGGAATGCTTCATCTATTTTATGGTATACTCAGTCATATGAAGAAGTCTACTGATTGTGAAAAAAGCAATTTCTTTGAATGGTTAATTATATTCATCTTTTTAAAAAAGAACATGAGAGTAAGAAAAAGAAATTACTATATAGATTCACAATTCTTAGTCTCAAAACTACAGAATCTGGAATATTTGAAGCACCTGAACGATTGTCTAGCTCAACATTCTCATTTTACAGATGAAGGTACTGAGGTACCAGCTTTGGGGAGGTTTGATGTTTTAACCAAAGTTACCCAGCCAGCGTGTTGGTGTTGCCTGAGCAAAGCTTGTGGTTAAAAATGTGGCCCCTGCCATGTGAGGGAGAGTGAAGTGCAACAATGTTTTGCTTAGAGAAGGGACCCTGGGGGTAGGCACCTGGGAGACATGAGAGTTGCCTTCAGATATCCGGAAGGCTCCTACAGGGATAAGGAAACAGAACTGTTTTATGTAGATAGCTGTAGATGTTAATGGAGGCAGGTTTTAATTTAACAGAAGAAGAGAGGTTTCTAATAATATCAGCCTTCTTACAGTGGAGAGGGCTGCCCTATGAGCCAGTGACCAGCTCCTCACCACTGGGTGTAAAACAGAGCCTCCTTGGCCTCTGGGAGGGATATATAAGGATTTCTGAATTGGGTAGGAGGTTCAAACACCCTGCTGCTGGGTTTGGGTAAGAATGTGGGAGAATGTATGCTGGGGCCACCCTTGAGGGAGGCATTTTCTTACAACTTGATCATGGCACATTTTACATATCATATACTTACTACACCCACTTCAAGCGACAATTCAATAGTTTTTTTTGTAACTTTACCAAATTGTGCAACCACCACCATAAACCAGTTTTAGAACACCTTCACCTCAGTAAGATCCCACGGGGACAGCATTTTAGCTGAAGCATGTCTCTCGGGCCAAGGCTACCTTTCGAGGGAGCTGTCTCACACTGAACCATGATGATGCACTGCACCAAAGAACAACACCCACTCTGCCTGCCCAGGTGCCTGCCACCGTCCCTGGGAGAGGCAGAGGCTGGGTGGAGGGGTGACTGGCAGACAGATGGCAGAAAGCCAACAGGTGGGCAAAAAGGCAAGCACCATGCAGAGGGCAACAGATAGGAGTATGTTCTGTTCTTGCTGGTCCTAATCCAGTCCCATAGGAGGTTTCAGGTGTAATAAAACTGGTTAAGGTAGTAGATACTTTTAACTCTGGTAGCTTATCATGGTGAACTTTAAAGGGCCTTTATAACAATGAATCACTTGCAAAAGACCGTCATTCAGGAAACTGATGCTAGCTTCTAGCAAAAAGATACTTATAATGTCAACTGTTTTGAATAGAAGCATCCATTTTTAACCCGGTGCATTTCCATAACCAGGCTAACATATGCTAAGCAGAATGAGGGAGTCTTCTTAAGCTCTGGCTCCCTGTGGGGCATCACTGCAGGAGCTCTCGAAGGTTCCAGATATGCACATTCTCTCAGAGCAAACGGTGCTTGGCTGCATGCCATAAACGTGTCACATCGCTCCCTCTATCCCAAAGACCTGCTTGGCTCTTAAAGCAGATACTTAAGCAGCACCTTGAAGAAAATAACCCAGTTGCAGTTTTATGTACACCTTCAAGCTTCCTTGCTGAAGCACGCCTGGAAAGCCACTGCTAATCATCTCTGGGTAATAATGGGAAAGGCAAGGTAAAGCCACCAACCCAAGTGCCAATTCAACTTAAAGTGGGTACAAAACTGGGGGCCCTACTGAGACTGGAATTTTTTTTTTTTTTAGGTAACGCCTAGGACTTGAGTTACAAGAGTTTGTGAATCTTAAGAGTTATGGCAGCCAATATCCAACAAAACAAAAACACAAAAACCATCCAGAAAAAACTAAGAAAGCCATTTCAGCTTTCCGAAATTTTTAAAAATACTGCAAACATATCATGCATTTCTCCAAAGAAGCTCAGGGAGAAAAGAACGCATGTGCGTCACTTATGGCCCCTCTAGGAGGTAAAAAGGAGTCTGTGTGTCAATGAGAAAAACAACAAGGAATCACACCCTGTGTCAGTCGGCAGGCACAGATCGTCACCAAGTTGTAAAATATTGTGATGTAGTCTTTTATGTCCACTTCCTAGGTCAACTAGATATGCGACAAGTCTCTAACAAGACTCAGGGATGGATTCTTTCTAGTCTCATTGCTAGCTATGCAGCACTTAAATGTAGGTTTCATGTGAGACGCAGCCAATATGACATTTGAGAAGATGCTGGTGGCAAATGAAACCTAAATCCCACTAAAAAAGTCTTTTTAAACATAACATCCTTTTTGGCCTCAATAGGGAGCCCTTCAGCTGCATAACTCTAATATGCGTACCAGAATGCTGTTTTTCACTCTCCTCTTTCCTGTTGGAGCAGGAATGTCTTGTACGTCTCTAATGAAGACACAAGCAGAAAGAGTGCCCCATGCAGCACCTGGACTCCTCCAGAGAACAGCCTAGAAGGTAAGTGTATTAGAAGCACCCATTCCCTCCAGCATAGTTCCATGGAGCTGTAGGTAGCCCGGTGCTGGTCACACCAGAAGACCTCTGTTTTCTGCCATCTCAGTCCAAGAAGACCAAAGGTCCCAGCAAGCAGTTTTCAGTCTCTACCTGAGCAGCACCACACAAAATATGAAAGCAATTACGATGAGCACCATTTGCAGCGAATGCCACAGTGCAGTAGTCCTGCTTCTGGAAACCTGCTGGGGAGCACTGTGACTGGCTCAAAGCCTGGGTCCAGGCCACATGGGCATCTTTTTCAAATTAGAATTCCATTTGGGTTGAATTCTCATGGGTCGTGCATTAGATCCCTGAGTGGACTCCACAGCAGGTGGTATTAGAACTCAGTTATAATCATGAGCAATGGCCCAGGAACCTGGGAAGTTCTAATAACAAGTGAGGACTAAAATCAGAACACTTAAGACACTTAAGCAGCCTTACATCTTCAAAGCACTTTGGAAACATTGATTAATTAATAAACACTACACCCTGTGACGTAGTTAAGTATTAGTATCTCTGTTTGACGTATAAGGAAACAGACAGGTTAAGTGGCTTGCTGGAGGCCGCACAAGTCCAGAGTGGGGCTGGGAACCTAAACTGGAAGCACCTGACCCAAGCTCGTACCCTAGCAGTGTTATGGATGTAGCTGGTGGGCTGGTGCAGGGCACGCCCTTGTTGCTCTGGAGCTGCGCAGCTACTGAGTCAGAGGGGCCCAGGCTGACAGAGAGCTGCTGATGAGTGGCAGAGAAGGAGGACCCTCAAAGTGTTCATCAGACTCTGTCCCACTCCATGGATGAGGCCACCCCTCAGCCGTGCATCAGGCCTGAGCTAGCAAGCAGCATTACCCCTTTGCAACACAGACTATTTAGTAAGAATCTGAGAGAGACAGAGAGGCAGAGAGACAGATAACGCACACAGAGATAAGGACACAGAGAAAAATACAGAAAGAGAGAGAGACAAAGAGAGAGAGAGACAGAGATAAAGAGACAGAGAAACAGAGACAGGGAGACAGAGAAGAAGAGAGAGTGCTCTAGTTAATCCACCGTTATGTCCCAGTACAGCCTGGTGGTAGAAGGGCAAGTGTCCTTTTCTTATCCATGTAGGTAAGTCCTCTTACAGATCTGGCTGGAAGAAAATGCTCTGGCAGACCCAGGCGGCTGGGCCACGTCAGAGGTCATATCTAAAGGGTAGGTGGCTGAGGGAAAAGAACATAGAGAGAAAGAGGAAACGGCAAGAGAAGTCTATCATCTGAGGGAGGTTAAACAACTATTACTCCCTGAGCTGGTGAAATGGAAGTGACACCGGAGAACTGAATGGAATACTGTGGAATACTATGGTGTGGAAGCTGTGGACCAGGAAGGATGAGTCACTCTGGGTAACAGACTTGGGAGGTATAAGAGTATGAAGAGTTGGGAAAGGTAAGATGAGAAGCAGTATTCATTGAGTGCCTTCTGTGTACCCAGGGCTTTACAATATTTACTCATTTAACCCTCAAGTCAACTCCCCAACATAAACTGTTCTTTCTTTTATTATTCATTTTAGGAATGGGTTGAGTTAGAATTCAAAACCAGGTCTGCATGCTGGTAAAGCGTACACTGGCTTCCACACAGTCTAAGACAGGTAAGGACTCTGAGCATTTACATAAAGGAGATGCCAGACAGGTCAAGGAGGAGGCATAGATTTGGGAGCATTTTAGAAATGACAAGAGTCAAGTGTTGAGGGGGTTTACTTTTATCTGGAACCCTTTGGCTACGAGTGACTAGTAACTTGAAATCCAAGGATTAAAGCTTTCATATGAAGAATTGTTGGGCCGATAAACAACATCATGACAAATGGCAAAGAATTCGAAGTTGTCAAGAATTTCATTCTATTTCGATCAACATTCAATGTCTACGGAAGCAAAAGTCAAGAAATCAAAAAGGTACAGGTAGTCACCGATCTATGATGTATTCGAATTACGACCAACTGTACTTAACAACTGTCTGTTTTTTGTACATCTTATCATTAGTAATATGTGCTACATACAATGTTGCAGCATGTAATTTGCTGATGTTATCATTCTCAGATGTTCAATTTTATGATTTACTGTTCAAAACACTGCAGTATAGCAAGCAGGCTATCACCTGGTCTACAATAAAGCCAGTATTGGTGTCGGGAGTCATAATGGATAAAAAGTTGGGCAATGTTCTATGACATATGACAACAGAACTACACATGCGCCTGACAGCCATTACAACTCAAACTTATTGTTATGACACTGACACCAACTTCGTTTTAGATCTGGCCTATAGCGGAATCTTATTCAGCCTTTCATACCATAAAACCCATCAGTTGTTAATCTGAAGCCAGTTGTTCAAGTTTCTCTAACCATAACACCTGCCCTGCTTATACCCAGAACAACATATTTAGCAAAAGAAGTCATGCCGCTGAAAGTTCTAATCCAAAAAGAAGGTGAGGAAGGTTCTAGATGTGGCTGTAAAGATGAAGATCATTAAGGTCTACAACAAAAGAGTCAGCAAAATAACACAGGACGAAGGACTGTCTCATTTGACCAGTATGGCAATCATTAATGATGAGAATAGGATTTTGGAGGCAGTTTAAGGAGCAATTGACATGAAATTGATAATTTTAACAAAGAAGAGGCAAGGGCCAATCCACGAGATAGAGGAGCTGCTGATGATTTGGAAAGAAGACCAAATCCAGATGAAGGTTCCTATGAGTTTACTGATGATTCAAATGAAAGCACACAGCCTTTTTGAAAACCTCAAGGAACTGCAAGAAGACCATCGTTGGTATTTTAATGCCAGCAAGGGCTGGTTTCATTGCTTTGAGCGCAGATTTGGCTTACATAATGTGGGTAAAACCGGAGAAGCAGGAAGTGCCGATGTTGAAGCTGCCGAAAAATTCAAGAATGAACTGGACAAGGTGGAAGAGGAAGGAGAGAAGTCCCAAAAATTTTACAATGAAAGGATTAGCCGGAGATTTTTCTGAACTAAATCAGGGGCTTCAGCGGCTTGAAAACATGGACCCAAACACTGATTGCTTTGCTAAAGGTGACAGATTCAGGAAGCAGGGAGATGTTACTGCAAAATATTCGGAAAAAAAAAAAAAGGACCATATAGACAACTCTCACTAATCTTCTGACTCGAAACACCATCCCCATTCCCAGGGATTAATCCAGAACCTTCTGCACTGACAAAATGCCAACACCATCTGACTCTTCTTTATCATCAGAGTAAATTTTTATAATTTCTGTATGTATTAAAATATATCTGTAAGTTTATATGTAATATTTCCAGCCCCCAAAGACAAATAAAGGTCAGATTTATAAAGATACTGATAATAAAAGGCAGTAACAATGAAAACAAAAGCAATCTAAAAAAAGGAGGCATTTGACTTACATCAGAATGGACTTATGATGTAGTCATCAGAATGGAGCCTTGTTGTAACTTGGGGACTACCTGTATTACACTGGGCAAATCTGGGGCAAAAGGCTCTTTAAAGTTCTAAAAAGCAAAGATCTCACTTTGGTGGCTAAGATGCATCTGACCCAATCACCTTTTCGATCACCTGACACACATGTGAAAGTGGGACAATGCATTTGAATTGTTGGTGTTGGCAAAGAATATTGAATATACAAAGGACAGTCCTGAATAAAGTATAGCCAGAATGTTCCTCAGAAGCGAGGATAGTGAGGCTTTGTCTTGCATACGTTGGACATGTCATCAGGAAAGACCAATTACTAGAAAAGGATATCATGTTTGGTAAAGTGAAAACAAAAGCAACACTCAATGAGATGGATTGACACTAGTAGCTGCAACAATGGGCTCAAACATATGAATGACTGTGAGGATGGCACAGGCTCGGGCAACGTTTTGTTCTGCTGTACGTAAGGTCACCACGAGTCAGTGACAACTAACAACACGAAGAACTGCAGTGGATTTGAGGACGCAGTCTTAGGAAAATGGGGAGGGTCTGGGCCCATGTGCACCCCCGGCAAACACATTCTTAGTAATTTAGTCTGACCCTCTAAGGGTAACGAGCTAGAATATCTGAGGAGAAACGTTTCATTAGATCATGTATGTCACATCAATTAACTGATGTTAATTTACATATGCTGTCATGAGAGCCAAGGAAAATGCCTTAACTTTTAAAAAATGAATGAAAAGAATCTTTCAAGGATTTTTCCAGTTATTTGTTGGAAACACAAATCTGGGGCTTCCAGCTGCATAACCTTTTGTGCTGTCTCCTGCCAAGACACTGAGGTCAGTCAGCTGAGAGGGATGCTACTTTGGGGTGAATGGAAGTTTGCTGAATGAATGACTGAGCAAAGGTTCAGAAGCAAAACTTCCATGGTCTGAGAATTCTCACGCAAAGAGACAATCAGAATGAGAACATAGGTTAGGTTTGTGTTTATTTTACTAAAAGCTTCATATTTCCCCCTTCTGGATACCAAAAGAGAGATCTGACCCTGTCATTTTAAATATGCCTTTTTCTTCTCTGACCTACTTTGGGGAGATGTAAAGCCTAAAGTAGAATTTCTTATTTTTATAGAACTCACCGATCAAATATACTATTTAGGACCTGATAGTAACTGTTCTTACCATCCTCCCTAGAGCACGCGGTAGAAAAGGAAAGGCAGAGCAATCCAAGTGTGACGTTTTTCGATGTCTGCTGGGGGCTCCGGGGAGGGGTGGGAGTGGGGCAGGGAGGGTGTGCAGGTGGGAAAGAGCAGAACTGAGGTCGAGGCTTAGAAAGGGCGGCCACCGTTTTCCTCTGTGAACTGCCTCAACCAAACCACCTCCCAAATTGCCTGTTATTCTGACTTATTTACCTAAAACCCCCCAAAAGTTCACTAGAACAAATTCTAACAATCATATCTCCTAGAACGACCATATTCCTTTCTCTTTGCTTCCCCCCTTATCCTCTACAGAGTCCTTCTACAATAGCCAGAGTGATCCTCTTATGAATGTAGGTGACACTGGGTCACTCCCTTGTCAAGAGAGTCCTGTGGTTCCCCTTCTCACATACACTAGAGCCCCAGTTTCTAACAATGGCCCATTACACCCTTTGTTACTCTCCTGTGCCTAGTTCTCTAGCCTCCTCTTCTCCCCCACCCGTGCTTGCCTGTACAAGTTGGTGCTGGCCTCACTGCTGCTCCTTCATCTTGCAAAGCATACACCTGCCATAGGTCTTTGCATTTGTTCTTCCCTTTGTCCGGAGCACCATCCCTGAGTATCTGCTTGGCCTGTGCCTCCCGCCCTTTACATCAATATCTCCTTGTTAGAAAGGCCTTCCTTGATCACTCCTTATCCTGACTTATTTTTCCTCACAGCACATAGCTCCACCTGACGTCTTCATTTCTGTTTTGCCCGTGTCCTGCCTCTAGAACGCACGCATTCTAAAAGTAGAGACTTTGTACCTCCAGACCTAGAGCAGTGCTTGGCACACAGCAGGCGCTCAGGAAGAATTTGTTAGAAGAATGTTCACTCCTTACACGTACCACTTTTATAGTTTCTTTACAGTAACTAGGGTAAAAGTTGCTTACAATATGAATGAAGTAACCCTGCAGAGTCTCACTTTGGTTATCCTTTTATCAAATGAAGCCTGAAATGTTACCCGTTGTTACTCTGAAAAAACAACTCTTGGGATCTTTATAAATTTTTTTAGATCAACATACCGCTCTGCTACTTGAATCCTGTATCAGCCTTTGGTCAAAACCAATGTGTGTCTGGGCTGACCTGCTGGCCCCGAAAGATGTTGGGGTCTCCTTGAACCCCACCATTCCTGCCTCCCTGCTCACCCCTCCTCTAACCCACTGTCTGGGACAATTGAGTGCGGACGGGTGCATTTTACACTGTTGTGGTTCACTCGTGTGGAAGGAAGATCGGGAGTTTTCCCCCGTGGAAAGGAATAATTTCTCCTTAAATGAATCTCCAGATGTGTGAGCGTCCCCTTCTCCTGGGAACGCTCAGCCCACTGTGTCTGGCACAGCCTCTGCACTTGCAACAAGGACATCACATCAAGCTCAAAAAGATGCGCTCCCTGGAGAGAAAGGCAGATTGCTAACACAGGATTTAACTGTGACTCTACCAACACTGAAGTGCCAGAGCCTCATGTAAATCATCCCCTGGTCGGCCGTAGGGCTGGCCTAACAACCAGGAGAAAAATGCTAATATTTAATATGTAAGCATAATATTTAATTTGGATAATCCCAGTGATCGTATAGCAGTAAAGAGGCTACGCAGATGGGACGAGGTTTCTTTACCTCTTTATACCCAAGGTCTAGCACAGCAAAAACATTTTGAAAGTGAAGTTAAAATAGTCCTTACTGCAGGGTGAACATACTTCACCCTGACAGTGCCCATCAGGACCCCTTTTCCACGACACATGTGCTTTGTAAATATATATCTCTGTATGCATATACAGTTGGTTCCCACATCTGCAACAGTCTTAGACAGGGCATGATTCATGGGATCAGCAGCTGGCAGTTTATCTTTGTCCACTGTATTCAAAGGGGCTTATGCTTTTAAGGGCACAAAGTGTATAATCACAGTCACTTTAAAGGGTTTCAAATCTCCAGTGTGAGAGAAGAAAATAGGCCAACCTACGAAATGAAAGCGATGAATGGAATATTAAGGGAAGAAGGAATGGAGCTAGATCTTGGCTTGTTATTGTCACAGAAAATAGAGACTAGTCTTAGGTTCACTTTATCTGTTACATTCTCCCCCTTGTCTTGTGGGGGAGAACCCTGTGGAGGAGGAATGAGGGTCTGGCAGGAACATGTACAAGGCAGAAAGTTTTCCTCTTTTATGGGACCACAGCAGAGGGCCCCCCTTCCTCTCTTCAGTGTCTAGATATGCCTACTTTGTATGCAGTCTGGAGACGGGGCTTTGTCAAAGGGCCCTGGATTTGAGTGAAGAATGGAGTAGAGAACAGTGAAGAAGGCAGGGTGAGGCAGGAGGAAGAGAAGCACGCACTTGTCTCTTGCTTCACACAATGGCTACAGCCCCAGAAAAATAGAATTTTCATACATATGATCATGTCTTAAGCTTAAATAAGGAAGCTTGCTCTTTGAAAAAGATCCCACTGAGTTAAAATAAGGCCTACATTCCTACTATTTGGTATGTTTGGATTTGGCATATCAAGTTGAGTTGTGTATTAGGCAGACTCTTTCTTTCTGGGAACTTATTTCTAATTAAGCCTGACCTCTGTTCACTTTAATGAGGTCAGCTATCTGGACCATCAATAACCAACCAACCAGTTGCCGCTGAGTTGACTCCACCTTATGGGGACCCCATGTGTGTCAGAGTAGAATTATCCTGAGTTTTTGGAAGTAGATTGCAAGGACTTTCTTCTGAGGTGCTTCTGGGTGCACTGGAACCTGTAACCTTTAGGCTAGCAGATGAACTCATTAACCCTTTGCATCACCCAGAGACTCTGGGTCACCAATAACCAAAAAAAAACCCAAGCCTGTTGCCATTGAGTTGACTCTGATTCATGGCCGTGTGTTACAGAGTAGAACTGCTCCACGGTGTTTTCCTGGCTGTAATCTTTATGAAAGCAGGTCACCAGGTCTTTCTTCATGGCACTGCTGGGAAGGTTCCAGCTGCTAACCTTTTGGTCAGTAGTTGAGTGCAAGTTGTTTGTGCCACCCAGGGACCTGAACCAGCAACAGAGGCGTGATAATGACACTTCCATTCATGTAGTGCTTTGAATATATGGAGGTGCTTTCACGTACATTATTTTTCATTCCCATCAGCCACAGGAGGTAAGTATGTAGTAGGTAAGTAGATCAGGCATCTGTCCCCATATTATAGTCAAGAAACAAAGCCTCCTGAGGCCCCTGCTCAGGCAGCTAGGAAGTCCTCCCATCCATCCCATCCCAGTGCTGTCGAGTCCTAGAGCTGGGAATTCAAGGCTTGTCTTTGTGATCAGGCCAAGGTCATCTCACCTGCACACAATGCCTGTCTCTCTCTTTCTTTTCTCCACCCTCTTTATTTTAGGCTGTGTATCTGGTGGTTTAGGGCATTTCCCCTACTGGTTGTGAAGATTCACCAAGACCAAGAACATTATTCCATATTTGTAGAACAAATATGCTAAGTGCTCTGCTTTCCACTCTTTCACCGCGATCACACTAGGGGGTAAATCCCTGCCATCACTGATACAGGTGATTGTCTATTGACCTGTTTATATTAAAATGAAGTTCTTGCATATTTGAAATGCTATAGACACTTGATCCAAAGGAAAAGTCAGGAAGATTTTAAAAGACTAAGCGATGTGAAATGGTACTTAAAGAGCCAGCTTTTCACGTTATGCTGTTCTGATTGTTAACAGAATTTACCGAGTATCCACAAAATGCATAGTACCTTGGGATCCTGGGCTACAATGTGAATTGGTCCCTTGCCTGGAGGGACTGAGTAATAGGTGTTTCCTATAATGTTTACAGTTGATTTATGACACGTTTACATTTTTGGTCGTCAAGGTTTGCCGTGACCTTGTAACCCTGGAATTCAGTAAAGTCACTGGAACGATGATGGTGATTAGGAACTCACTTTTCATCTCTTTCCTCTGACAACGTGAACTCAGCCTGGCACCACTGATCCTACTTCAGCCTTTTATTCACCTTCTCCAGGTCGGTTGTTAATCAGCTCTCCCAGCTGGCCGGCAGCCATGGATGGAGCACCCGCTGGGGATGGACACGAGTTTTCTGCCGAGCAGGTGCCCTTGGAGTCCTTACAGTGCAACAAGGCAGAGCTTGGCTAGGCAAGCGAAGGGACAGCCTGAGTATGCGATGAGCAGCAGCCTCATCGCAGCTGTGGCCACTGGGCCCTTTAATTGACTCAGGGAGGGTAGTCATCTGCGGGTGATTGCAAGGGGATGGAAGGAGCAAGTCGGCTCAGCAACTGCTGGATGCTGGGCCTAGATGGATCAAAGTCTGCCATTTTGCCTTATCTATCTGGAACCATAATTCAAGAATGAAATTGCCCCGAGGTTTTCTCCTCCCCACCATTAAAGTCCATTCAATCATCGTGGGCAAAATGCAGTCCACACTCAAGCAGCCAGATGTTATCATTACAGACCTTTCTTTATAAAGCCATGCTGAAACCTGAGTGCTTGATGAGAACGGCTAAGCAGTTGTACCTTTGACCTGATTGCATTAAACTTGCCCTATCAATTTAAGCTTTGTATAAACACCATTTCCCAGAGCCCCTTGTGAATCCAGCGGTGAGAAGAAGCTGACTAAGCCTAAACATTTTTTAACAGCAATCTTGTCTTACAACACCAAGGGGATTTGCTGTGTATCTGGGGCTTTATAAAACCATATGAACATGCTGAAAGAATTAAAATCCTTGAAAAATGAAAAATTGATGGTGACAGTCCTTTCTGAAGACTAGTGGGTGGAATGACAGCATTGGAGTGGGTAGGATGACAGCATTGGAGTGGGTAGGATTCCAGTCTGAAACACTTCTGCATTTAAGTGACATATTTAGAAAAAAAATTGTCCTACTTATCAGTAACTTGAACATTTTAAGAGGAATCGAACATATTTACTGTCTTGGTTAAATCTCCTCCTAATGAAGATGGGGACCATCTCCCAGGCAAACGTTCAGATGACGCCGCGCAATTCTTTCCAAGCACAGAGTGCAGCTGACGTCTCAGCAAATGCAGCCACCTACGTGGCCCACGAGAATTGGCATTTATCTGTTAGCATGTCAGATGAACAAAACTCAGATGACCTATGAAGTACAAGAACACATTTATGTTTTGTAAATATACTTTGATGCAAAGCTGTTTCAAAAGAGAAGACCAATCTTGGAAATGTTTAATTAAGTAATTTATTTTTTACTTTGTATAAAAATATTATTCAGCCTCTTTGTGGCTGGGTTTTGTGGCTTATCTTCCAAATACGTAAGATACTATTCTTTTCCGTTAAAATACTAAAAATGTACACCAATGGTGAGTAAATAAATGTATGACTGTAAGATTTATAAACTTTTACAGAAATTACTTTGAAAAATCATTATTTTTTTAGAATTGGAAACTTTTAAAAATAAGTAGAAAACATAAATATTTTAAGAGCAAAAAAAAAAAAAAAAAAAAAAGAAAGAAAAAGCTGCTCAAACATCCAAACAGAACATTTTCCATTAAGGCGGAAAAAAATGCCATGAATTTAGAAATAAATTTTTTTGGAATATAGTTATTCCTAGCAACACATCACCTGATTTTTGCCAAATCAAACAAGCACCAAGGTATCATCAGCTCAGGAAAACGAAGCCAGTAAGTTATCAAAAGGGATTTTCACAGTACACCTCATACCTGGAATTAGTGAAGGCGTACAGATTTGAGATAAAGCTACTTGTAACTCAAAGTTCAACATTGTATGCACTAGTGAAGAGCTTTCTGCAACTTCATTGTACTGAGGTCTAAGAAAACTTTGTCAAACGTCTTACTAGCTGGGTTAAAAGAATTATTACAGGCTAAAAAAAAAATTTTTTTTTTTATGTATGGACTTTTATTCATGGAATAATGGGAAAAAAGCACTGAACTAAGACTTGAAGGCTAGGGTTTAGGCTTGATGCTGCCAGTTAGCTGGGTGCCTTCTGGCAATTTCTCAAGCCTCTTTGGAGTTTGAGCTTCTCATCTTAAAAATTGCCATTCAGAGGGGACCATAGCTCAGGCTCTCTCAGGCCTCAGGCCCTAGGATTCTGACTCTACACTTCCAAGGCCTGTGTTCTCTCTGGCACACACTTTGGATTCAATAATCTTTTAAGGCTCTTCCCATCTTCAGGATTCAATAAATGTGTGAACATCTGTTTAGAGAGAAAAGTGAACTCTGTAAGTAACACCTTCCTCGGTCCCTTGGTAATGAAAAGAAACAAAGGGGCTATGTGTTTAGTTTACATGGGAGGGCAGAAAACCAAGTCAGTCAGTTCTCAGCGTTGGGCTGACCAGGAAGAGGCTGTGAAATCTTTGTGACAGGGGCCAGAGGCAAAAAGGAGTGTGCTGTTTACTGTTTACTTCAGTGTAAAACTTTCAGAAGTAATACTTTCCTTGCTTTGATTATAAACAGCTATTCCAGTATCAAGGTGTTCTCTTTGCTTTTTTCACCAAAACAAACAGTGAGAAGAGAATGCCTTGGGAAACTATGGTAATTGTTTTTGAGCCATCACGGCTGGTAACCTATGCCAAGTGTTTCTTAGTTGATGAGCAGCTTGCATATTTAAATGGAACTGGTTTAGCCACATGGGAAAGACAGAGAAAAAATACATTTACTTGAAAACTTAGAATATTTCCTAGTTTGGTTTTATAATTAAAAATGGCATTTAAAATAAGGAAAATTAAAACGACTTCTATTCTCTGAGCATAACCATCCTAAGGTTCAGGAGTACTGGAGATAATCATCTCACTAGTGTCTCCATCTTCAACCGTATTTTTAGTGTTCATGCTGCATTCCATGTGCCCAAAGCCAAATGCTGAAGTGAAGTCATCTGCAGGTCATATCATGGCCTGGGGTAAGTGCTTGTACTTCTTAAAAAATGCACCCTTCATTCTGAAAACATGAAAATGAACTTGCTCTGAGGCTGGGCTGCAGCGGACCAAGCCTCTAACAAGCCCTTCACGTCTCCCTGAGCAGCCTGAGCTGATTTCTGCTGCAGTTTTGATGTTACCACATCGCTGCAGAGCTTTTCAGAGTTCAAGACAAGGTAGCTCATGTCCAGGCTGCCATCTGCCTGTAGCTGTGGGGCCTGTGGAAGGCTGGTGTCCACAGACTCAGGGCCAACATCGGAGGTGTCACTGCTCGGAGGTGTGTACTTAGCCTTCCTACACCAGTGACCCCCAAGCCTCAGCCTGTCCTCTCGTTGGTGCGCTCAGCACACAGTCATGTCGGTGGGCATGCTGAAAAGCCAACTCTCACTTGGAACCCGTGTAGACAAAGCTATTGGAAATGAATTTCATGTTAGGTTCTCTTCTACACAGCACCACAATGACCGCGAGGCCAAAACACATACAAACAAAACCAAGGCAAACAAACAACCCACAAAAAACAAACAACGCCCCCAAATGCCATACCACCACAGAAAGATACTCCTATAAAGGGCATTATTATTTTCTAGGCTTATATTCACAAATGGACACAAAGGCATACCACTAAGTAAATAAAAAGAAACACTAAATAAATGACATCACTCTGATGATTTAAGAAACAAGCATTTTGTGCATTCCTAAATGTGTATATGATAAATTAAAAAGGCAAAGTCACAAATCCCCATCAAAATTCCAACAGCTTTTTTTTTTTTTTTCCCCAGAAATGGAAAAGCCAACCCTCCAATATCTATGGAAGGGCAAGGAACCCTAAATAGCTAAAGTAATTTTAAAGAAGAAGAAGAAAGTAGGAGGAGCCTGTTCTGATTTTAAAATATACTATAAAGCCATAGTAATTAAAACAGCCTGGTACTAGGATAATAATACACATATAGACCAATTAAATACGATTGAGAGCCCAGAAATAAATCCATCTATAGTCAACTGATTTTTGACAAAGGTGCTAATTACTCATTCAATGGGGGAGCAAGAGTCTCTTCAATAAAGAAACAAAAACAAAAACAAACCCCAAACTCTACCGTCAAGTTGATTCCGACTCATAGTAACCCTATAGGACAGAGTAGAACTGTCCCATAGGGCTTCCAAGGAGCAGCTGGTGGATGCAAACTGCTGAACTTTTGGTTAGCAGCTGTAGCTCTTAACCACTGTGCCACCAGGGTTGCCTTTAAAAAATGGTGCTGAGAAAACTGGATTTCCATATGCAGAAGAATGAATCAGAATCCATGCCTCACACCATACATAAAAACCAATTCAAAACAGATCAAGGACACAATGTGAAAACTAAAACCATAAAACTCCCAGAAGAACATATAGAGACACGGCTGCAAGATCTCGTTTTTAAAGATGGATTAGCAGATATGACAATAAAATCATAAGCAGAAAAAAAAAAAAGATAAGTGGGACCTCATAAAAATTACATTCTTTTGTTCACCAAAGTACTTAATTGACAAAGTGAAAAACAACACACGGGTTGGGAGAGAATTTTTGGGGCCCATATATATCTGGTAAGAGTCTAATATCTAAAATATATTTAAAAAACTTCTACAATTTAACAGTGAAAACAACAAAAATTACATCCTTTTGTTCATCAAAGGACTTAATCGACAAAGTGAAAAACAACACACAGGTTGGGAGAAAATTTTGGGGGGCCATATATCCGATAGGAGCCTAATATCCAAAATGTATCTAAAAAACTTCTACAATTTAACAACAAAAACAACAAACTCAAAAATGGACAGAGGACATCAACAGACATTTCAACAAAAGGGATATTCAAATGGCCAAAAGCACATGAAAACATGCTCAAGATCATTAACATAAAACAAAACAAAAAAACAAAATCCACTGCCATCGAGACAATTCTAACCCATAGTGATCCTATAGGACAGAGTAGAACTGCTCAGTAGGGTTTCCAAGGAGTAGCTGGTAGATTCGAACTGCCGACCTTTTTCGTTAGTGGCCAAGCTTTTACCCACTGTGCTACCAGGGCTCCATTAGCCATTACCCATACCCATTGCCATCAGGGAGGCGCAAATCAAAACCACAATGAAATACCACCTCACCCCCATTAAAATGGCAATGATAAACAGAAAACAGCAGGTGTTGCCAAGCTTGTGGAGAAACTAGAACCCTCATCCATTGCTGGTGGGACTTAAAAATGGTACAGACACTGTGGAAAATAATTTGGCAGTTCCTCAAAAAGCTGAACATAGAACTTACATAACTCAGCAATCCAAAAACTAGGTATATACCCAGAAGAAGCGAAGGCAGGAATGCAAACAGAAACCTGTACATTGATGTTCACTGCATCACTTTTCACAGCAGCTAAAATGTGGAAACGACTGAAATGCCCATCAACAGACTAATGGATAAACAAAATGTGGTATATGCATAAAATGAATATTGTTGTTCTTAGGTGCCTTCGAGTTGTTTGCAACTGGTAGTGACCCCATGTACAATGGAACTAAACACTGCCCAGTCCTGCCCCATCCTGGCAACTGTTGCTATGTTTGAACCCATTGTTGCAGCCACTGTGTCACTCCATATTGTTGAGGGTCTTCTTCTTTTGCCCTGATGCTCAACCTTACCAAGCATGATGTCCTTCTCCAGGGACTGATCTTTCCTGATAATATGTCCAAAGTATGTGAGGTAAAGTCTCACCATCCTTGCTTCCAAGGAACACTCTGGCTATGCTTCTTCCAAGACAGGCTTATTCGTTCTTCTGACAGTCCACGGTATGTTCAATATTCTTCACCAATACCATAATTCAAAGGCATCAATTCTTCTTTGGTCTTCCTTATTCATTGTCCAGCTTTTGCATGCATATAAGGTGACTGAAAATATCATGGGTTGGGTCAGGCACACCTTAGTCCTCAAAGAGACGTTTTTTCTTTTGAACACTTTAAAGAGGTCTTTTGCAGTGGATTTGCCCAATGCAATACATCATTTGATTTCTTGACTGCTGCTTTCATGGGCATTGATTGTGAATCCAAGTAAAATGAAATCCTCGTCAACTTCTATCTTTTCTCCATTTATTATGATGTTGCTTATTGGTCCAGTTGTGAGGATTTTTGTTTCCTTTATGTTGAGGTGTAATCCATATTGAAGGCTGTAGTCTGATCTTCATCGGTAAGTGCTTCAAATTCTCTTTGCTTTCTGCAAAAAAGGCTGTGTCATCTGCATATTGCAGGTTGTTAATTAGTCTTCCACTAATTCTGATGCCATGTTCTTCTTCATATAGTCTAGCTTCTCAGATTCTTTGTTTGGCATACAGACTGAATGAGTATGGTGAAAGGATACAACCTTGACGCACACCTTTCCTGATTTTATTTAAACCATGCAGTATTCCCTTGTTCTGTTCCAATGGCTTCCTCTTGTTCATGTACAGGTTCCTCATGAGAATGATTAACTGTTCTGGAATTTCCATTCTTCACAATGTTTTCCATAATTTGTTATGATCCACAAAGTCCAATGCCTTTGCATAGTCAATAAAGCACAAGTAAACATCCTTCTGGTATTCTCTGCTTTCAGCCAACATCCATTTACATCAGTAATGATAGCCCTGATTCCATGTCCTCTTCTCAGTCCAGCTTCAATTTCTGGCAGTTCCCTGTCAACGTACTGCTGCAACCACTTTTGGATGATCTTCGGCAAAATTTTACTTGCGTGTGATATTAATAGCTATCTTCCAAATTTCTTGGCATAGATGAGTGAGCACTTTCAGTGCTGCATCCATTTGTTGAAACATCTCAATTGGTGTTCTCTCAATTCCTGGAGCCTTGTTTTTTGCCAATGCCTTCAGTGCAGCTTGGACTTCTTCCTTCAATACCATCAGTTCTTGATTATATGCTACCTCCTGAGATGGTTGAACATTCACCAATTCTTTTTGGTACAGTGACTCTGTGTATTCCTTCCACCCTCCTTTAACGATTTCTGCGTCATTCAATATTTTGCCCACAGAATCCTTCAAAATTGCAACTTGAGGTTTGAATTTTTTCTTCAGTTCTTTTAGCTTGAGAAATGTGGAGTGTGTTCTTCTGTTTTGGGTTTCTAACTCCAGGTCTTTACACATTTCATTATAATACTTTACTTTGTCTTTTCGAAATGCCCTTTGGAATCTTCTGTTCAGCTCTTTCACTTCATCATTTCTTGCATTCACTTTAGCTATTCTACATTCAAGAGTAAGTTACCGAGTCTCTTCTGACACCCATTTTGGTCTTTTCTTTCTTTCTTTCTTATCTTTTCAATGACCTTTTGCTTTCTTCATGTATGATGTCCTTGATGTTATCCTGCAACTTGTCTAGTGTTCAGTGATTAACGTTCAATGGGTCAAATCTATTCTTGAGATGGACTCCAAATTGTGGGGTATACACAATGTCATATTTTGGTTTTCGTGGATTTCTTTTGATTTTCTTCAGCTTCAACTTAAACTTGTATATGAACAATTGATGGTCTGTTCCATAATCTGGCCTTGTTCTGCATGATGCTATTGGGTTTTTCCATCATCTCTTTCCACAGATGTAGTCGTTTTGATTCCTGTGTTTTCCATCTGGTGAGGTCCCTGTATATGGTCACCCTTCATGTTGTTGAAAAAAGGTGTTTGCAATGAATAAATCATTGGTATTGCAAAATTCTATCATTCGACAGATCTGAATTCTATCTTTGGAATGATCTCCTGCGTCATATCTATCACTGAGGCCATATTTTTTCAAGTACCGATCCTTCGTTGTTTCCAGCCTTTGCATTCCAATCACCAGTAACTATCAACATATCCTGATTGTACGTTTGATCAATTTGACTGCAGAAGTTGGTAAATGCTCAGTTTGGCATTATTTGAATAGTAGTCGTATTAACTGGTCTTCCTGGTAGGTGTATGGATACTATCCTATTACTGACAGAGTTGTACTTCAGGATAGAGCTTGAAATGTTTTTTTGATGATGATTGTAATGTCAACCCTTTTCAATTGTCATTCCCGACATAGTAGACCATATGGTTGTCTGATCAAAATGGCCAATACCAGTTCATTTCAGCTCACTAACGCCTAGGTTATCGATGTTTATGCGTTCCATTTCATTTTGACGATTTCCAACTTTCCTAGATTCATACTTCATACATTCTAGGCTCCAATTATTAATGGATGTGTGCAGCTGTTTCTTCTCATTTTGAGTCATGCTACACCATCAAGTGAAGGTCCTGAAAGCTTGACTCCATCCATGTCATTAAGGTCGACTCTATGTTGAGGAGGCAAATCTTTTCCAGTCGTCTTTGGAGTGCCTTCCAACCTTAGGGGCTCATCTTCTGGCACTAGATCAGACAATGCTCCGCAGCTATTCATGAGGTGTTCACTGGCCAACTTTTTCAGAAGCGGGCAGTCAGGTCCTTCTTCCTAGTCTGTCTTAGTCTGAAAGCTCTGCTGAAATCTGTCCACCCATGGGTGACCCTGCTGGTATTTGAAATACTAGTGGTATAGCTTGCTTCACTACAGCAACATGCAAGCCACCATAGTAAAGCCACTGTAGTAAAGCCGCCATAGTACAGCAAAGTGACACATGCATGGTGGTAGTATTATTCAGCCATAAAGAGAAATGAAGTCCTGATGCACGTCACAACATAGATGGATCTTGAAATTATGCTGAGTGAAATAAGTCAGTTACAAAAGGACAAATACTGTATGATCTCACTTACATGAAATAAGCAAATATATAGAAACCAGAAATCGTCAGTGGCTATAGTGGTGGAAAGGAGGGGGGAAAGAGTTTTTGCCTAGGGAGCATTGAGTTTATGTTAATGTGGTAGAATAATTATAAAAAAGACAGTGATAACGGTTGCACAACATGAAGAATGTAATCAACGTCATGAAATATACATGTAGAAATTTTGAACTGGTGATTGTTTTGTGTATATTTTCAACACAATAAAAAAATACCACCCCCCCCAAAAAAAAATTACAATCAGAGGGGGAAAAAAGGCAAAGTCACAGACCCACACAATCACATATTTTCATCTTACATTTCTACAAAGGAGTGTTTTGTCCCAGATTAGATGATGCACAGTAGTGACCCAGCATAACTACATTCTGATCTGACTTAAGGGATGATAAAAAAAAAAAAAAACTAGTGCCATCGAGGTATGGGGTAATTTTAGAGGTACTGGCAAATTTGAACCCATTGCTATGTTTTCCCAAATGATAAAGTCTGGTGCCTAAGTCCTGATAAATGAATGACAGCCTAGATGGGATGGCCCAGAGAGTGGGAGAGAGCTGGGATAAAATGTGAAGAGGAAATAGGTGGCCGCGAGAGAAGGCTGCCCATGAGCAATTGATGAGATGGTCTGAGTGTGTGTATGTGTGTGTGTGTGTGTCTGTGTGTGAGCACATGCATCCATATTAGTAGACCCAGAGTTTTGGGTAGTTCTTGCAGTGGAGTTTATGATTCTCAGAAGCAAAAGTCTCTGAAATTCCCAGTTCTATGTCTGACATTCCCTGCCATTATCTGAGTCTGTAAGATTAGTGTGAGGAGAGATATCTTGCCAGGCCTGGTTTCCTTAATAAGCAAAATCAGATGCTGGGAGATAGAATTCTAAGACTGGCTAAGAGAATCTCAAGATGTGACTGGATGCAGAGTTTTCACAAAAGCACTTGAGATAAGACCTACCTCAGAGCAGCCTGCAGAGTCTTCCCAGGAGAGCACCCTCCACCTCAAATGGGGTATCCAGAGGATCTGACACACGCCAGGGGATGGCAGGGTAAGGTATATGTGGTTTTGAAGTTCGCTGTTCATGGCTAAGGGCCCTGTCTCATGCTGTATTCTTAGGACCCTTTCTTAGGAAATTACCACAATGCTTGCCAAGCCCTGCTGGTCAGAAGCCAGAGACCCCACAGGCTGGAGGGAACACTGTTCTCTGGTATCCTTTCTGAACAGATTCAGGTTAGGAGAGAAACTTACTGCTGGGCCTGTGCTTCCCTCCACCCCCAGTCAGACATTTCAGGGAGATTTGGAATGTGCCCCCATTTCCGATCCCATATTTTCAAACAAAGTATGCCACATTGCTGACCAGCCTGCAACAACTGGAGAGGATCATGCAGGCCCTCCAGGAACTTGGCTTTGATGAGAACAAATGAGGGCTGGGGTTTCACAGAGCCCTCCAGTTTCAGTCCATCACTAAGGCTCCGTTCCATTTTCTCTACAGCATCTCATGCTGTCCAAATCTGCTCACCCTCAGCAGACTGATGACTGTACAACCCACCAGAAGTAAAGGGCAAGTGATCAGGGTATTGCAATGTCCTTTCCCCCTCCCCACCACTTTTCTAGCATAACAAGTCTTCAAGTTTCTCACTATTCTCAGTTATGTTGCCAATGGGCTTTTTTATTTTATTTTGTTGTTGTTGAGAATATACACAGCAAAACATACACCAATTCAACAGTTTCGACATGTACGATTCAGCAATGGATTACATTCTTCAAGTTGTGCAACCATTCTCACCCTCCTTTTCTGAGTTGTTCCTTCCCCGTTAACATAGACTCGCTTCCCCCTAAGGTTCCTATCTAATCTTTAGAGTTGCTGTTGTCACTTTTATTCCACTTAGTTCGTAAAAGAGCATAATGCTCAAGGCAGACTGAGCTTTTTTTATTTTAATGAACTTAATTTTTTTAGGTTTGCAGGAAAATGGAGCAGAAAGTACAGAGAGTTCCCATATAACCCCTTTCCCCCTGCTGTCTCTTCTATTAACACCTTGCACTTGTGTGGCACAATCGTTATAATGGATAAACCAATATTGATACATTATTATAAACTGAAGTTCATGGTTTACTTTAGGGGTCACTTTTTGTGTTGCACAGCTGTGTGGTTTTGAAAAATGCATAATGTCCTGTACCCACCATTACAGTATCATGCAGACTAGTTTCACTGCCCTTAAAATGTCCTGTGCTCCACCTATTCATCCCTGCCCCTCGCTCAGCCTCTACCAATTACTGACCTTTTTACTGTCTCTACAAGTTTGCCTTTTCCAAGACCTACCAAAAGAAAACTACAAAACACTACTGCAAGAAACCAACAGAGACTTACATAAATGGAAAAACATACCATGCTCATGGACAGGTAGACTCGACATTGTGAAAATATCAATTTCACACAAAGCAATCTACAAATACAATGCAATCGTGATCCAAATACCAACAGCATTTCATTAAGCTTACATGGAATGGAAAGAGGCCCTGGATAAGTACAGCACTACTGAAGAAGAAGAATAAAATAGGAGGACTCGCACTACCTGTCCTGAGAACCTACTATACAGCTACTGTAGTCAAAACAGTCTGGTACTGGTACAATGACAGACACATTGACCAATGGCACACAATCGAGAACCTAGAAGTAAATCCATCCACCTATGGTCACCTGATCTTCGACAAAGGCCCAAAGTTCATTAAATGGAGAAAAGATAGTCTTTTTTAATAAATGGTGCTGGCAAAACTGGATGCCTATCTGCAAAAAAATGAAACAGGACCCATACCTCACACAATACTCAAAAACTAACTCAAAATGAACCAAAGATATAAGTATAAAACCCAAAACTACAAAGACCATAGAAGAAAAAATAGGGTCAATGCTAGAGGCCCTAATACATGGCATATATAGGATACAAGCCATAACTAACGATACACAAACACCAGAAGATAAGCTAGATAACTGGGATCTTCTAAAAATTAAACACTTACGCTCATCAAAAGACTTCACCAAAAGAGTAAAAAGAGAACCTACAGGCTGGAAAAGATTTTTTGGTTATGACATATCCGACAAAGGACTAATCACTAAAATCCATAGGAAAATCCAACATGTCTACAACACAAAGACAAATAATCCAATTCAAAATGGGCAAAAGATATCAACAAACACTTCACCAAAGAAGACATTCAGGCGGCTAACAGACACATGTGAAAATGCTCGCGATCACTAGCCATTAGAGAAATGCATATCAAAATTACAATGAGATACTATCTAACCCCAACATCACTGGCAGGAATCAGAAAAACAGAAAATAACAAATGCTGGAGAGGCTTTGGGGAGATTCAAACTCTTAAGCACTGCTGGTGGGAATGTAAAAATGGTACAACCATTTTGGAAAATGATATGGTACTTCCTTAAAAAGCTAGAAATAGAAATACCATATGATCTAGCAATCTCATTGTTAGGAATATATCTTGAGAAATATGTGCCATCAAATGAATAGACATATGCATACCCATGTTCACTGCAGCACTATTCACAATAGCAAAAAGATGGAAACAACCTAAGTTCTCATCAACAGATGAATGGATAAACAAATTATGGTACATACACACAATGAAATACTACACAACAATAAAGAACAATGATGAATCTGCAAAACATCTCACACAACATGGATGAATCTGGAGGGCATTATGCTGAGTGAAATAAGTCACAAAAGGACAAATACTGTATGAGACCACTATTACAAAAACTCATCAAAAGGTTTACACCCAGAAAGAAACAACCCTTTTTGATGGTTACTGAGGCGGGGCGGGGGGGGGGGGCGGCGGTGTGGGAAGGGAAAAAACACTAACTAGACAAAAAAATCCCCCACGTATCAGTCAGTTTGTCATACCATGAGGGCTTGTGTGCTGTTGTGATGCTGGAAGCCATGCCACCGGTATTCATATACGAGCGGGGTCACTTATGGAGGACTGGTTTCAGCTGAGCTTCCAGACTAAGACAGACTAGGAAGAAGGACGCAACAGTCTACTTCTGAAAAGAATTAGCCAGTGAAAACCTTATAAACAGCAGTAGAACGTTGTCTGATATAGTGTTGGAAGATGAGCCCCCGAGGTTGGAAGGCACTCAAAATACGACTGGGGAAGAGCTACCTCGTCAAAGTGAGTCAACCTTAATGACGTAGAAGGCTTCAAGCTTCTGGGACCTTCATCTGCTGATATGGCATGACTCAAAATGAGAAGAAACAGCTGCAAACATCCATTAATAATTGGAACCTGGAATGCACGAAGTATGAATCTAGGAAAATTTGGAAATCGTTAAAAATGAAATGGAACACATAAACATCAATATCCTAGGCTTTAGTGAGCTGAAATTGACTGGTATTGGCCATTTTGAATTGGACAATCATTTTTTTTATAGTCTACTTGAAGAGGAATGGCGCTGCATTCATCATCAAAAAGAACATTTCAAGATCTATCCTGAAGTATAATGCTGTCAGTGATAGGATAATATCCACAAGACTATAAGGAAGACCAGTTAATACGACTGTTATTCAAATTTACACACCAACCATTCAGGCCAAAGATGAAGAAATTGAAGATTTTTATCAGCTTCTGCAGTCTGAAATTGATTCAACATGCAATCAGGATGCATTGGCAAGTACTAGTGATTGGAATGCGAAAGTTGGAAACAAATAAGAAGGACTGGTAGCCGGAAAATACAGCCTTGGTGGGAGAAACAATGCTGGAGCTATAAATGATAGAATTTTGCAAGACCAACAACTTCTTCATTGCAAATACATTTTTTCGCCAACATAAATGGCAACTATACACATGGACCTCGCCAGATGGAATACACAGGAATTCAATTGACTACCTCAGTGGAAAGAGATGATGGAAAAGCACAATATCATCAGTCAGAACAAAACCAGGGGCTGACTGTGGAACAGACCATCAATTACTCATATGCAAGTTCAAGCTGAAACTGAAGAAAATCAGAGCAAGTCCATGAGAGCCAAAATAGAACCTTGAGTATATCCCCCCTGAATTTAGACATCATTTCAAGAATAGATTTGATGCGTTGAACACTAATGAGCAAAGGCCAGATGAGTTGTAGAATGACATCAAGGACATCATTCATGAAGAAAGCCAGAGGTCAAGGAAAAGACAAGAAAGAAAGAAAAGACCGTGATGGATGTCAGAAGAGACTCTGAAACTTGCTCTCGAATGTCAAGCAGCTAAAGCAAAAGGAAGAAATGATGAAATAAAAGAACCAATCTGAAGATTTCAAAGGGCGGCAAAGTAAATGGATAAATAAATAAATAAATAATGGTATATTGACACAATGGAATACTACACATCAATAAAGAACAGTGAGGAATCTGTGAAACATTTCATAACATGGAGGAATCTGGAAGGCATTATGCTGAGTGAAATTAGTCAGTTGCAAAAGGACAAATATTGTATAAGACCACTATTATAAGAACTTGAGAAATAGTTTAAAATGAGAAGAAAACATTCTTTTGTGGTTAGGAGAGGGGGGAGAGAGGGACGGTGGGAGAGGGGCACTCACTAATTAGATAGTAGATGAGAACTACTTTAGCTGAAGGGAAAGACAGCACAGAATACAGGGGAGGTCAGCACAATTGGACTAAACCAAAAGCAAAGAAGTCTCCTGAATAAACTGAATGCTTCGAAGGCCAGCGTAGCAGGGGCAGGGGTCTGGGGACCATGGTTTCAGAGGACATCTAAGTCAATTGGCATAATAAAATCTATTAAGAAACCATTCTGCATCCCACTTTGAAGAGTGGTGTCTGGGGTCTTAAACGCTAGCAAGCAGCCATCTAAGATGCATCATTTGGTCTCTACCCACCTGGATCAAAGGAGAATAAAGAACACCAAGGACACAAGGTGATTACGAGCCGAAGAGACAGAAAGGGCCACATGAACCAGAGGCTACATCAGCCTGAGACCAGAAGAACAAGATGGTGCCCAGCTACAACCGATGACTGCCCTGTCAGGGAACACAACAGAGAACCCCTGAAGGAGCAGGAGAGCAGTGGGATGCAGACCCCAAATTCTCATAAGACCAGACTTAATGGTCTGACTGAGACTAGAAGGACCCCGGTGGTCATGGCCCCTAGACCTTCTGTTGGCCCAGGACAGGAACCATTCCCGAAGCCAACTCTTCAGACATGGATTGGACTGGACAATGGGTTAGAGAGGGATGGTGGTGAGGAGTGAGCTTCTTGGATCAGGTGGACACTTGAGATTATGTTAGCATCTCCTGCCTGGAGGGGAGATGAGAGGGCGGAGGGGGTTAGAAGCTGGCGAAATGGACACGAAAAGAGAGAGTGGAGGGAGAGAGCGGGCTGTCTCATTAGGGGCAGAGTAATTGGGAGTGTGTAGCACGGTGTACATGCGTTTTTGGGTGAGAGATTGACTTGATTTGTAAATTGTCACTTAAAGCACAATAAAAATTATTTAAAAAAAAAGAAGATAGAACGAATATACAGAGTCATTATACTAAAAAGAATTAGTGGATGTTCAACCACTTCAAGAGGTGGCATATGATCAGGAGCTGATGATATTTAAGGAAGAAGTGGCTGCAGTAGTATATCAACAACGAACTGCCAGAAATTCAGGCTGGATTCAGAAGAGGATGTGGAACCAGGGATATTACTGCTGATGTCAGATGGATCCTGGCTGAAAGCAGAGAATACCAGAAGGATGTTTACCTGTGTTTTATTGACTATGCAAAAGCATTCGACTGGGTGGATCATAACGAATTATGGATAAGATTGCGAAGAATGGGAATTCCAGAACACTTAATTGTGCTTATAAGGAACCTGTACGTAGATCAAGAGGCAGTTGTTCGGACAGAACAAGTGGATACTGAGTGGTTTAAATTCAGGAAAGGTGTGTGTCAGGCTTGTATCCTGTCACTATACCTATTCAATCTGTATGCTGAGCAAATAATCCAAGAAACTGGACTATATGAAGAAGAATGGAGCATCAGGATTGGAGAAGACTCATTAACAACCTGCGTTATGCACATGACAGAACCTTGGTTGCTGAAAGTGAAGAGGACTTGAAGCACTTACCGATGAAGATCAAAGACCACAGCCTTCAGTATGGATTGCACCTCAATATAAAGAAAACAAAAATCCTCACAACTGGACCAATAAGCAACATCGTGATAAATGGAGAAAAGATTGAAGTTGTCAAGGATTTCATTTTACTTGGATCCACAATCAACACCCACGGAAGCAGCAGTCAAGAAATCAAAAGACACATTGCATTGGGCAAAACTGACGCAAAGGACCTCTTTAAAGTGTAAAAAAGCAAAGATGTCACCTTGAAGAATAAGATGTGCCTGACCCAGGCCATGGTATTTTCAATCGTATCATATTCATGTGAAAGCTGGACAATGAACAAGGAAGACTGAAGAAGAATTGACGACTTTGAATTGTGGTGTTGGTGAAGAATACTGAATATACCATGGATTGCCAAAAGAATGAACAAATCTGTCTCAGAATAAGTACAACCAGAATACTCCTTAGAAGCAAGGATGGCGAGACTGCGTCTTACATACTTCAGACATGTTGTCAGGAGGGATCACTCCCTGGAGAAGAACATCATGCTTGGCAGAGTATAGGGTCAGTGGAAAAGAGGAAGAACCCTCAACGAGGTGGCCTGACACGGTGGTTGTAACAATGGGCTCAAGCATAGCAACGATTCTAAGGATGGCACAGGACCAGCCAGTGTTTTGTTCTGTTTTGGTTGGGGTCGCTGTAAGTCAGAACTGACTCAACGGCACCTAAGAACAACAATGGACAATAGGTAAGTGGTAACTTTGGTGAAGGGTATGACAGTATGCAATACTGAGGAAGTCAGCACAACTTGACCAAAGCAAAGTCATAGAAGCTTCATAGACACATCCAAACTCCCTAAGGGACCGAATTACTGGGCTGAGGGTTGGGGACCATGGTCTCGGGCAAAATCTAACTCAACTGGCATAACAGAGTTTATAAAGAAAATGTTCTACATCCCACTTTGGTGAGTAGCACCTGGGATCTTAAAAGCTTGTGAGCGGCCATCCAAGATACTCCACTGGTCTCACTCCATCTGGAGCAAGGGAGAGTGAAGAAAACCAAAGACACAAGGGAAAGATTAGTCCAAAGGACTAATGGAGCACAACTACCACAGCCTCTACCAGACTGAGTCCAGCACAACTAGACGGTGCCTGGCTACCTCCACGGACTACTCTGACAGAGATCACAATAAGGGTCCCAGAGAGAGGTGGACAGAAATGTAGAACAAAATTCTAACTCACAAAAAAACACCAGAATTACTGGTCTGACAGAGGCTGGAGAAACCTCATGATTATGGCTCCCAGACACCCTTTTAACTCAGTGCTGAAGTCACTCCTGAGGTTCACCCTTCAGCCAAAGGTTAGACAGGCCCCCCAAAACAATAATACACATAGCTCTACCATGTATATGAGACCAAATGGGCACACCAGCCCAGGGGCAAGGACAAGAAGGCAGGAGGGGACAGAAAAGCTGCATAAATGGAAATGGTAACCTACGGTCGAGAACGGGAGTGTTAACACGTTGTGGGGTTGGCAAGCAATGCCACAAAACAATGTGCGTATTAATTGTTCACTGAGAAACTAATTTGCTTTGTAACTCTTCATCTAAAGCACAATAAAATAGTATTTATTAAAAAAAAATGCATTACCTGTGTTTTAATCCTTTATTAAGGCCCCTGAGTGGCTCAAACAGTTATACACTTGATGACTAGCCGAAAGGTGGATGGTTTGAACTTATCCCGAGATGTCTCATAAGAAAAGCCTGGCCGTCTGCTTCTGAAATGTTAAGGTCTTCAAAAAAAATTATTTATTTTTGCCTTTTCCAGAATGTCATATAGTTGGAATCATACAGTATGCTGCAGCCTTTTCAGATTGGCCTCTTTCATTTAACAATATGCATTTAAAACAAACAATATGCATTTAAGGTGCCCCCATATCTTTTCATGGCTTTATGGACCTTTTCTGTTTTTTAAATCACTGAATAATATTCCATTGTATGGAAGTACCATAGTTTGTTTATCCACTCACCTACTGAAAGACCTCTTAGTTGCTGCCAAGTTTTGGCAATTATGAATAGAGCTGCTACAAACACTTGTGCAGATTTTTGTGTGACCATTTTTTTGTGGTGCGATAGATCACACTTATATGGCCTTTCTCACCATGGTCTTGTAACTTCCACCAAGTGACCAGGTGGGGTTATGCAAATGAGGTGCTTGTGACTCACCAAGGGGATTGGATAGCTTGCTAATAATGCAAATAAGGTGCCTGGCACTCTTGTGGGCGTGGGACCATGCAGATAAGGTATATGGAACCCTAGTGAGGGGATTGTTAGTTTTGCATTCCGCTAGGCTTAAAATTCAAGTCTCGAGTTGGAACAGTGAAGGATTCCACGGGGAAAATATTAAATGACCCAGGAAGCATCAAAAGAAGATGGAAGGAATACACAGAGTCATTATACCAAAAAGAATTAGTCGATGTTCAACCATTTCAAGAGGTGGTATGTAATAAGGAACCGAAGGTACTGAAGGAAGAAGTCCAAGCTGCTCTGAAGGTTTTGGCGAAAAACAAGGCTCCAGGAATTGATGGAATGTCCACTGAGATGTTTCAACAAACAGACGCATCGATGGAGATGCTCACTCATCTATGCCAAGAAATATGGAAGACAGCTTTCTGGCCAACTGACTGGAAGAGATCCATTTTTATGCCTATTCCCAAGAAAGTTGATTCAACTAAATGTGGAAATTATAGAACAATATCATTAATATCACTCATAAGCAAAATTTTGCTGAAGATCATTCAAAAACAGCTGCAGCAGTATATCGACAGGGAACTGCCAGAAATTCAGGCCGGTTTCAGAAGAGGACGTGGAACCAGAGATATCATTGCTAATGTCAGATGGATCCTGGCTGAAAGCAGAGAATACCAGAAGGATGTTTACCAGTGTTTTATTGACTATGCAAAGGCATTCGACTGTGTGGATCATAACAAACTATGGACAACATTGTAAAGAATGGAAATTCCAGAACACTTAATTGTGCTCATGAGGAAACTTCACATAGATCAAGAGGCAGTTGTTTGGACAGAACAAGGTGATACTGATTGGTTTAAAGTCAGGAAAGGTGTGCGTCAGAGTTGTATTCTTTCACCATACCTGTTTAATCTGTATGGTAAGCAAATAGTCCAAGAAGCTGGACTATATGAAGAAGAACAGGGCATCAGGATTGGAGGAAGACTCATTAACAATCTGCGTTATGCAGATGACACAATCTTGCTTGCTGAAAGTGAAAAGGACTTGAAGCACTTACTAATGAAGATCAAAGACCACAGCCTTCAGTATGGATTGCACCTCAACATAAAGAAAACAAAAATCCTCACAACCGGACCAATGAGCAACATCATGACAAATGGAGAAAAGACTGAAGTTGTCAAGGATTTCATTTTACTTGGACCCACAATCAACAGCCATGGAAGCAGCAGTCAAGAAATCAAAAGACGCATTGCACTGGGTAAATCTGCTACAAAGGACCTCTTCAAAATGTTGAAGAGCAAAGATGTCACCCTGAAGACTAAGGTGAGCCTGACCCAAGCCATGGTATTTTCAATCACATCGTATGCATGTGAAAGCTGGACAATGAATGAGGGAGACCAAAGAAGAATTGATGCCTTTGAATTGTGGTTCTGGTGAAGAATATTGAATATACCATGGACTGCCAAAAGAATGAACAAATCTGTCTTAGAAGAGGTACAGCCAGAATGCTTCTTAGAGGCAAGGGTGGCAAGACTGCGTCTTACATACTTTGGACATATTGTCAGGAGGGATCGGTCCCTGGAGAAGGACATCATGCTTGGCAGAGTAAGGGTCAGTGGAAAAGAGGAAGACTCTCAACGAGGTGGATTGACACAGTGGCTGCAACAGTGAGCTCGGGCAGTCTTTCGTTCTGTTATGCACAGGGTCACTATGTGTCAGAACTGCCTCGAAGGCACGTAACAACAACAACAACAACAACAACAGCCTTAACGTACAGCCAATCCCAGAGCAGAGGGTTGGCTTCACTGCTACCAAGAAGAAGAGAAGGGAGCAGATCTCATCCTTTGGACTCTTTGGACTCACGGTCCCTGTGCTGAGAATCTCCTAGACCCAGGAGAAAGACAGAGATAGAGCTGTAACAGCAGAGTTGGTGTAAGATGGTTAGAAGAGGCGGCAGCAGAACCAGGGGACCAGCATGAGATGGTACAGTGCGCTTCCCGACCCACGGAGTAAGGTGATTACAGTGGGTGTGCTGACCTACAGGGCCAAAGAGCTGAGAACCTTCTGGCCGGGCCTTGCTTGCAGAGTGGGGCGCCTCCACGCACTTATTGGCAGAGTTCAAGAGCTATGTAACATTTGCCCAAGCAGGGCAGAGGCCAGGCCGGCATAGCTGAGAAAAAGCTGTATCTCGAGTCATTCCTGATCCTGAATTATTACCTGTAACTTTTCCTAACAAACCTCATAATCATAAGTATTGTCTGTGAGTTTCTGTGGACCCACTGCAACAAGTTTTCAAACCCAGCAGAGCACTAGAGAGTGCTTTGGGGGGGATGGCTGGTGTCAGAATTGGTAAAAAGGTTGGAGAGAGGAGGTATGTTTGACCTCAACCTCACAGCCATCAGCCATGGGGTGTTGCTGCTGATAATGGTTCTTCTACCCCCTTGAGAAGTTAGATGACGAGGTCCGACACCCCCATGCCATGCCATTCTTACAGGCCATAAAGTTTTCAACTCATGTGGGTAAATATCTAGGAGTGTAACTGTTTGATGATCTGGTGAGCCTACGTTTAACTTAGTAAGAAACAGCCGAACTGTCTTCCAAGGGGTTGTACCATTTTGTATTCCCACCAGCCATGAATGAGAGTTCCTTTGCTCCACATTCTCCTCAGCATTTAGTATTGTTAGTGTTTTATATTTTAGCTATTCTAATAGATGTGTACTTTCAGCAAGCAAAGATGTATCATGGATTGCCAGAATGAACAAATCTGTCTAGTAAGAAGTACAGTCAGAATGCTCCTTAGAAGCAAGAATGGTGAGACTTTGTCTCACTTATTTTGGACATAATTTCAGGAGGGACTGGTCCCTGGAGAAGGACATCATGCTTGGTAAAGTAGAGAGTCAGCAAAAAAGAGTAAGACCCTCAATGAGATGGATTGACACAGTGGCTTCAATAATAAGCTCAAGCATAGCAATGATTGTGAGGATGGTGGAGGACTGCGCAGTGTTTCGTTCTGTTGTACATAGGGTCACTATGAGTCAGAACCAACTTGACAGCATCTAACAATAACACAACAGATGTGTAGAGACAGAGTGGATTCTCAGTAGTCATGGTAGTTATGTTCTTTTTATGCAGTCATTGTGAACACTGAATCAGCCAATTCTGAACCATTGCTCCTAGGAGAAATATGGGATTAGGTTCCTGTGAGCCTCTGGTTGCAACATTTACAACTGATCATAATAACCTTATTTTATTTGTGTTTCTGTTTAAAGACTCCTTATTTAACACACAGAAGCCCTGGTGGTGCAGTGGTTAAGCATTTGGCTGCTAATCAAAAGGTCAGCATTTCGAATCCACCATCTACTCCTTGGAAACCTTATGGGGCAGTTTTACTCTGTCCTATAGGGTCACTATGAGTCCGAATCAACTTGGTGGCAAAGGGTTTGGTTTTTGGTTTTATTTAACATATGTTGCTGATTCACTAACACTGAACTCATGGCCAACAGCACTATAACTCATACCTGAACGAAACCGTAAGGCACAGCACAGCCTTCTTGCACTTAGGAACACGAGCCAGCACTTCAGCATTATGCTTTGGGGGCTATTTTAAACAGCAACATCACCAACAGAAAGCACAAAAATGCAAAAAACATAGCACAGTAAATATACCACAAAAAGGACACCTGTTCGCAGTGTGAGAGCTGAAACAAAAAGGCACGGCATCGGGGCGGAGCCAAGATGGCAGACTAGGCAGACGCTACCTCGGATCCCTCTTACAACAAAGACACGGAAAAACAAGTGAATCGATCACATACATAACAATCTACGAACCCTGAACAACAAACACAGATTTAGAGACGGAGAATGAACTAATATGGGGAAGCAGCGATTGTTTCCAGAGCCTGGAGCCAGCGTACCAGTCAGGTACGGCACAAGCACAGAGAGCTGCTCCACCCCCCTGAACTAACCCCGGGAGGGGGACCAGCCGGTTCCGCGGGAGGCGTGGGACGCAGCCGGTAGGAGAAGACCCCGGGAGGCAGTGACTGGTCTTGGAGCAGGAAGAGCAGCGTCCCAGCCGGAGAACCGACCCTCTGGGATTTGGACTGGACGCAGGTACGGCATAAACACGGAGAGCTGCTCCACCCCCCTGAACTAACCCCGGGAAGGGGCCGAGCCGGGTCGCGTGGGCGGCGTGGGACGCAGCCGATAGGAGAAGTCCCGGGAGGCAGCGACTGGTATTGGAGCGGGGAGAACAGCATCCCAGCCGGGACACTCGGTCACGGCACAAGCACGGGGAGCTGCTCCACCCATCTGAACTAACCCCGGGAGGAGGCCCAACTGGTTCGCGGGGGCGGCATGGCCACGCGGCTGGAGGGACCAGAAGTCCCCGGGAGGCAGCGACTGATTTTGGAGTCGAGAGTGCACCGTCCCAGTAGGGGAGCCTTGACGCTGGGCGTGGGGCTGGAAGCGGAGGATCTGACCGTGCCTCCAGCGGGCCAGACCCCCCGGGGGCAATCTCCACACAGCCAGCACACATAGGTGACGCGCCTGCGGGAATCTCAGATATAATAGTCATTCCAAGCAAGACAAGCAACTCTGGCTATATTCTGAGGTGCTACTCTCCTATCTCTCTGTTGCCTCCCCCACCCTCCCCAGGCGGCTTCATTAACATCCAAATAGCCTGAGCCAGAGGGAGAACTCTGATAGGGATCGGACTGCATTTTTTTTTTTTTTAGCGGATTTTCTGAAAAAACTAGTTTCCCAGTGATGGCTCGGAGACAACAATCCATATCAAACCACTTAAAGAAGCAGACCATGACAGCTTCTCCAACCTCCCAAACAAAAGAATCAAAATCTTTCCCAAATGAAGATACAATCCTGGAATTATCAGATACAGAATATAAAAAACGAATTTACAGAATGCTTAAAGATATCACAAATGAAATTAGGATAACTGCAGAAAAAGCCAAGGAACACACCGATAAAACTGTTGAAGAACTCAAAAAAATTATTCAAGAACATAGTGGAAAAATTAATAAGTTGCAAGAATCCACAGAGAGACAACATGTAGAAATCCAAAAGATTAACAATAAAATTACAGAATTAGACAACGCAATAGGAAGTCAGAGGAGCAGACTTGAGCAATTAGAATGCAGACTGGGACAAATGGAGGACCAGGGAATCAACACCAACATAGCCGAAAAAAAATCAGATAAAAGAATTAAAAAAAATGAAGAAACCCTAAGAATTATGTGGGACTCTATCAAGAAGGATAACCTGCGGGTGATTGGAGTCCCAGGACAGGGAGGGGAGACAGAAAACACAGAGAAAATAGTTGAAGAACTCCTGACAGAAAACTTCCCTGACATCATGAAAAACGAAAGGATATCTATCCATGATGCTCATCGAACCCCATTTAAGATTGATCCAAAGAGAAAAACACCAAGACATATTGTCATCAAACTCACCAAAACCAAAGATAAACAGAAAATTTTAAAAGCAGCCAGGGAGAAAAGAAAGGTTTCCTTCAAGGGAGAATCAATAAGAATAAGTTCAGACTACTCAGCAGAAACCATGCAGGCAAGAAGGGAATGGGACGACATACACAGAACACTGAAGGAGAAAAACTGCCAGCCAAGGATCATATATCCAGCAAAACTCTCTCTGAAATATGAAGGAGAAATTAAGATATTTACAGACAAACACAAGCTTAGAAAATTTACAAAAACCAAACCAAAGCTACAAGAAATACTAAAGGATATTGTTTGGTCAGAGAACCGATAATATCAGATATCAGCGCAACACAAGGTCACAAAACAGAACGTCCTGATATCAACTCAAATAGGGAAATCACAAAAACAAACAAATTAAGATTAATTAAAAAAAAAATACACATAACAGGGAATCATGGAAGTCAATAGGTAAAAGATCACAATAATCAAAAAGAGGGACTAAATATAGGAGGCATTGAACTGCCATATGGAGAGTGATACAAGGCGATATAGAACAATACAAGTTAGGTTTTTACTTAGAAAAATAGGGGTAAATAATAAGGTAACCACAAAAAGGTATAACAACTCTATAACTCAAGATAAAAGCCAAGAAAAACGTAACGACTCAACTAACATAAAGTCAAACACTATGAAAATGAGGATCTCACAATTTACTAAGAAAAACGCCTCAGCACAAAAAAGTATGTGGAAAAATGAAATTGTCAACAACACACATAAAAAGGCATCAAAATGACAGCACTAAAAACTTATTTATCTATAATTACCCTGAATGTAAATGGACTAAATGCACCAATAAAGAGACAGAGAGTCACAGACTGGATAAAGAAACACGATCCATCTATATGCTGCCTACAAGAGACACACCTTAGACTTAGAGACACAAACAAACTAAAACTCAAAGGATGGAAAAAAGTATATCAAGCAAACAATAAGCAAAAAAGAAGAGGAGTAGCAATATTAATTTCTGACAAAATAGACTTTAGACTTAAATCCACCACAAAGGATAAAGAAGGACACTATATAATGATAAAAGGGACAATTGATCAGGAAGACATAACCATATTAAATATATATGCACCCAATGACAGGGCTGCAAGATACATAAATCAAATTTTAACAGAATTGAAAAGTGAGATAGATACCTCCACAATTATAGTAGGAGACTTCAACACATCACTTTCGGAGAAGGACAGGACAACCAGTAAGAAGCTCAATAGAGACACGGAAGATCTAATTACAACAATCAACCAACTTGACCTCATTGACTTATACAGAACTCTCCACCCAACTGCTGCAAAATATACTTTTTTTTCTAGCGCACATGGAATATTCTCTAGAATAGACCACATATTAGGTCATAAAACAAACCTTTGCAGAGTCCAAAACATCGAAATATTACAAAGCATCTTCTCAGACCACAAGGCAATAAAACTAGAGATCAATAACAGGAAAACTAGGGAAAAGAAATCAAAGACATGGAAAATGAACAATACCCTCCTGAAAAAAGACTGGGTTATAGAAGACATCAAGGAGGGAATAAGGAAATTCATAGAAAGCAATGAGAATGAAAATACTTCCCATCAAAACCTCTGGGACACAGCAAAAGCAGTGCTCAGAGGCCAATTTATATCGATAAATGCACACATACAAAAAGAAGAAAGAGCCAAAATCAGAGAACTGTCGCTACAACTTGAACAAATAGAAAGTGAGCAACAAAAGAATCCATCAGGCACCAGAAGAAAACAAATAATAAAAATTAGAGCTGAACTAAATGAATTAGAGAACAGAAAAACAATCGAAAGAATTAACAAAGCCAAAAGCTGGTTCTTTGAAAAAATTAACAAAATTGATAAACCATTGGTTAGACTGACTAAAGAAATACAGGAAAGGAAACAAATAACCCGAATAAGAAATGAGAAGGATCACATCACAACAGAACCAAATGAAATTAAAAGAATAATTTCAGATTATTATGAAAAATTGTACTCTAACAAATTTGAAAACCTAGGAGAAATGGATGAATTCCTAGAAAAACACTACCTACCTAAACTAATACATTCAGAAGTAGAACAACTAAATAGACCCATAACAAAAAAAGAGATTGAAACGGTAATCAAAAAACTCCCAACAAAAAAAAGCCCTGGCCCGGACGGCTTCACTGCGGAGTTCTACCAAACTTTCAGAGAACAGTTAACAGCACTACGTCTGAAGGTATTCCAAAGCATAGAAAATGACGGAATACTACCCAACTCATTCTATGAAGCCACCATCTCCCTGATACCAAAACCAGGTAAAGACATTACAAAAAAAGAAAATTATAGACCTATATCCCTCATGAACATTGATGCAAAAATCCTCAACAAAATTCTAGCCAATAGAATCCAACAACACATTAGAAAAATAATTCACCATGATCAAGTGGGATTTATACCAGGTATGCAAGGCTGGTTTAATATCAGAAAAACCATTAATGTAATCCATCACATAAATAAAACAAAAGACAAAAACCACATGATCTTATCAATTGATGCAGAAAAGGCATTTGACAAAGTCCAACACCCATTTATGATAAAAACTCTTACCAAAATAGGAATTGAAGGAAAATTCCTCAACATAATAAAGGGCATCTATGCAAAGCCAACAGCCAATATCACTCTAAATGGAGAGAACCTGAAAGCATTTCCCTTGAGAACGGGAACCAGACAAGGATGCCCTTTATCACCGCTCTTATTCAACATCATGCCGGAAGTCCTAGCCAGGGTAATTAGGCTAGACAAAGAAATAAAAGGTATCCGGATTGGCAAGGAAGAAGTAAAGTTATCACTATTTGCAGATGACATGAGTATATACACAGAAAACCCTAAGGAATCCTGCAGAAAACTACTGAAACTAATAGAAGAGTTTGGCAGAGTCTCAGGTTATAAAATAAACGTACAAAAATCACTTGGATTCCTCTACATCAACAAAAAGAACACCGAAGAGGAAATAACCAAATCAATACCATTCACAGTAGCCCCCAAGAAGATAAGATACTTAGGAATAAATCTTACCAAGGATGTAAAAGTCCTATACAAAGAAAACTACAAAGCTCTACTACAAGAAATTCAAAAGGACATACTTAAGTGGAAAAACATACCTTGCTCATGGATAGGAAGACTTAACATAGTAAAAATGTCTATTCTACCAAAAGCCATCTATACATTTAACGCACTTCCGATCCAAATTCCAATGTCATATTTTAAGGGGATAGAGAAACAAATCACCCATTTCATATGGAAGGGAAAGAAGCCCCGGATAAGCAAAGCACTACTGAAAAAGAAGAAGAAAGTGGGAGGCCTCACTCTACCTGATTTCAGAACATATTATACAGCCACAGTAGTCAAAACAGCCTGGTACTGGTACAACAACAGGCACATAGACCAATGGAACAGAATTGAGAACCCAGACATAGATCCATCCATGTATGAGCAGCTGATATTTGACAAAGGACCAGTGTCAATTAATTGGGGAAAAGATAGCCTTTTTAACAAATGGTGCTGGCATAACTGGATATCCATTTGCAAAAAAATGAAACAGGACCCATACCTCACACCATGCACAAAAACTAACTCCAAGTGGATCAAAGACCTAAACATAAAGACTAAAACGATAAAGATCATGGAAGAAAAAATTGGGACAACCCTAGGAGCCCTAATACAAGGTTACAAAACATTACCAAAAATGATGAAGAGAAACCCGATAACTGGGAGCTCCTAAAAGTCAAACACCTATGCTCATCTAAAGACTTCTCCAAAAGAGTAAAAAGACCACCTACAGATTGGGAAAGAATTTTCAGCTATGACATCTCCGACCAGCGCCTGATCTCTAAAATCTACATGATTCTGTCAAAACTCAACCACAAAAAGACAAGCAACCCAATCAAGAAGTGGGCAAAGGATATGAACACACATTTCACTAAAGAAGATATTCAGGCAGCCAACAGATACATGAGAAAATGCTCTCGATCATTAGCCATTAGAGAAATGCAAATTAAAACTACGATGAGATTTCATCTCACACCAGGAAGGCTGGCATTAATCCAAAAAAGACAAAATAATAAATGTTGGAGAGGCTGCGGAGAGATTGGAACTCTTATACACTGCTGGTGGGAATGTAAAATGGTACAACCACTTTGGAAATCTATCTGGCGTTATCTTAAACAGTTAGAAATAGAACTACCACACAACCCAGAAATCCCACTCCTGGGAATATACCCTAGAGATACAAGAGCCTTCATACAAACAGATATATGCACACCCATGTTTATTGCAGCTCTGTTTACAATAGCAAAAAGTTGGAAGCAACCAAGGTGTCCATCAACGGATGAATGGTTAAATAAATTGTGGTATATTCACACAATGGAATACTACGCATCGATAAAGAACAGTGACGAATCTCTGAAACATTTCATAACATGGAGGAACCTGGAAGGCATTATGCTGAGCGAAATTAGTCAGAGGCAAAAGGGCAAATATTGTATAAGACCACTATTATAAAATCTTGAGAAATAGTAAACCTGAGAAGAACACATACTTTTGTGGTTACGAGGGGGGGGAGGGAGGGAGGGTGGGAGAGGGTTTTTTATTGATTAATCAGTAGATAAGAACTGCTTTAGGTGAAGGGAAAGACAACACTCAATACATGGAAGGTCAGCTCAATTGGACTGGACCAAAAGCAAAGAAGTTTCCGGGATAAAATGAATGCTTCAAAGGTCAGCGGAGCAAGCGCGGGGGTCTGGGGAACATGGTTTGAGGGGACTTCTAAGTCAATTGGCAAAATAATTCTATTATGAAATCATTCTGCATCCCACTTTGAAATGTGGCGTCTGGGGTCTTAAATGCTAACAAGCGGCCATCTAAGATGCAGCAATTGGTCTCAACCCACCTGGAGCAAAGGAAAATGAAGAACACCAAGGCCACACGACAACTAAGAGCCCAAGAGACAGAAAGGGCCACATGAACCAGAGACCTACATCATCCTGAGACCAGAAGAACTAGTTGGTGCCCGGCCACAATCGATGACTGCCCTGACAGGGAGCACAGCAGAGGACCCCTGAGGGAGCAGGAGATCCGTGGGATACAGACCCCAAATTCTCATAAAAAGACCAAACTTAATGGTCTGACTGAGACTAGAGGAATCCCGGCGGCCATGCTCCCCAGACCTTCTGTTGGCACAGGACAGGAACCATCCCCGAAGACAACTCATCAGACATGAAAGGGACTGGTCAGCGGGTGGGAGAGAGACGCTGATGAAGAGTGAGCTAATTATATCAGGTGGACACTTGAGAGTGTGTTGGCAACTCTTGTCTGGAGAGGGGATGGGAGAATAGAGAGAGAGGGAAGCCGGCAAAATTGTCAAGAAAGGAGAGACTGAAAGGGCTGACTCAAGAGGGGGAGAGCAAGTGGGAGTAGGGAGTGAGATGTAGGTAAACTTATATGTGACAGACTGATTGGATTTGTAAACGTTCACTTGAAGCTTAATAAAAGTTATAAAAAAAAAAAAAAAAAAGGCACGGCATCACCTTGCTCAGCCTTAGCTGACTCACATTTTTCTCTGCTCTGTGCTTGTCAGCAAAGGACTACAAAAGTCAGTATTGGTTTTAGGGTTACAAATAAATTTTACCTAGTAGGTGAGTTCACAAAAATGGAATCCAAGAATAATGAGGATTGACTATGTCTCATTGTTGTTTTAATGTGCAATTTCCTAATGACATATGATATTGAGTATCTTTTCATATGCTTATTTGCCATCTGTATCTCTTCTTCTGTGATTTGTCTGTTCAGATCTTTTGCCCATTTAAAAATATTTTGTTGAGGATTTTTGCATCTATGTTTATGAGAGATATTGGTTTATAATTTTCCATTCTTTTATTATCCTTGTCTGGTTTTGGTATTTGGATAAGAATGAATTAGGAAGTGTTCCCTCTGTTTCTATTTTGTGGAAGGGATTGTAGAGAATTGGTATCATTTCTTCCTTAAATGTTTGGTAAAATTCACCAGTGAAATCATCTGAGCATGGTGCTTTCTGTCTTGGAAGATTAATTGTTACTTCAGTTTTTAAAATAGATGCAGGCCAATTCAGATTATTGGTATCTGCTTGTGTGAGTTTTGGTAGATATGTCTTTCAAGGAATTGATCCATTTCATTTAGGTTATCAAATCTGTGGCCAGAGACAGTTGTTTATAATACTCCTTTATTGTCCTTTTAATGTCCATGAGATTGTAGTGGTGGCCCCCTTTCATTTCTGATATCAGTTTATGTCTTCTCTCTTTTTTAACATGGTTATCCTTGGCCAGTGGTTTTGTTGACTTTCCTATTAATTTCTTGCTTTCAATTTCATTGATTTCTGCTCTAATTTTTATTATTCCTTTTCTTTTGCTTATTTTGGATTTAATTTGCCCTTCTTTTCCGAGTTTCCTAAGGTAGAAACTTAGATTATTAACTTAATCCTTCTTTTCTAGTATATGCATTCAATGTCATAAATTTTCCTCTTAAACACCAATTTTGCTGTGTCCCACAGATTATGAGTTATATTTTCATTTCGTTCAAAATATTTTAAAATTCTCGAGGCTTCTTTGACCTATATGTTATTTAAAATTTAACCTCCAAATATTTTGAGATTTTTCTAGCTATCTTTCTGTTATTAGTTTCTAGTTTAATTCCACTGATGTGTGACAGCACACTTTGCATGATTTCTATTCTTTTAAATGTGTTAAGGTGTGTGTTATGGCCCAGGATGTGGTCTATATTGGTGAATGTTCCATGTGAGCTTGAGCTGAATGTGTATCCTCCCATTGTTGGATGAAGTATTCCATAAATTTCATTTAGATTCAGTTGATTTATGGCACCCATCAGTTCAACTATGTCATTGCTGACTTTATGCCTGTTGGATCTGTCAGTTACTGATGGAGAGGTGTTGAAGGCTCCAGCTGTAAGAACGAATTTGTCTATTTCTCCTTGAAGTTCTCTCATTTTTTGTCTTACATATTTTGATGCTTGGTTGTTAGGTGCATACACATTAAGGATTGTTATGTCTTCTTGGAGATTGACCCCTTTAGTATTATGTTATGTCCGTCTTTATCCCTGATAATTTTCCTTCCTCTGAGGCCTTCTTTGTCTGAAATTAATATAGCTACTCCAGCTTTACTTTGAATAGTGTTACTATGATATATCTTTCTCCATCCCTTTACTTTTAATCTGTCTGTGTCTCTATATTTTAAATGGGTTTCTTGTTGACAATATATAGTTGGGTCTTAAGTTTTTTATCCACTCTGACAGTCTGTCTTTAAACTGGTATATTTAGACTATTGACATGTATTGATATAGCTGGATTAATATCTACCACATTTGTGACTGTTTCCTATTCACTGCCCTTGCTATTTATTCCTTTTTCCTATCTTCCACTCATTTTCTGCCTTCTCTGGTTTTAATTGAGCATTTTTTATGATTCCATTTTCTTTCCTCTTGTAGCGTATGAATTATACTTAAAAAAATATATTTTTTGTGGTCTGCAATACACATTTACAATTAATCTAAGCCCACTTTTAAATAGCACTATACTGCTTCACAGGTAGTGCAGATAGCTTATTCCTCCTCCTTCCCTTTATTGCAGTGCTGTCATTCATTTCACATATCCATGAACTATAATCACCTGCTACACTGTTGTTATTAATTTGAACAAATTGTTATCTGTTAGATTAAGAATAAGAAAAATAAAATATTTTATTTTGCCTTCATTTATTGCATCTCTAATGCTCTTCCTTTATGTAGATCTGAGTCTCTGACCTATATCATTATTCTTCTCTTTGAAAAAATTCTTTTAACATTTCTTACTGATAATAAATTTCCTTAATTTTTATTTGTCTGAGAAAGTATTTCTCCTTCATTTCTGATGGATAATTTCACTGGATACAGAATTCTAGGTTGGTGTTTTTTTTCCCTCAACACTAAATATTTCATTCCACTTTCTTCTTGCTTGTATGGTTTCTGAAAAGAAGTCTGATGTAATTTTTACCTGTGTTTATTTATAGGTAAGGCGTTTTTGTCTTCCTTTGACTTCTTTCAAGATTTCCTCTTTGTCTTTGATTTCCTACAGTTTGAAAATAATATGACTAAGTTTAGATATTATGGTATTTATCCTGCTTGGTGTTCTTTGAGTTTCCTGGTTTGGTGTCTGTCATTAATTTTGGAAAATTCTGAGCCATTATTACTTCAAATATTTCTTCTGTTCCTTTTTCTCTTTTTGGCATTTCCATTATACATATGTTACACCTTTTTAATTGTCACACACTTTTTGGATATTCTGTTCCATTTTTCTCCCCATTCTTTTTTCTCTGTGCTTTTCAGTTTGGAAAGTTTCTACTGACATAGCCTTAAGCTTGCAGATTCTTTCCTCGACCATGTCCAGTCTAATGATGAGCTCATCAAAAGCATTCGACACTTCTGATACAGTGTTTTTTATTTCTAGTATTTCTTTTTGATCCTTTCTTATAGTTTCCAAAAAAAAAAAAAAAAAATTTTATAGTTTCCATCTCTGTTTCCATTATCCATTTATTCTTGCATGTTGTCCACTTTTTTCATTAGATTCCTTAAAAAAAAAAAAAAAAACCTGTTGTCGTTGAGTTGATTCCAACTCATAGCAACCCTATAGGACAGAGTAGAACTGTCCCACAGGGTTTCCAAGGAGCACCTAGTGGATTTGAACTGCTGACCTTTTGGTTAGCAGCTGTAGCACTTAATCATTATACCACTAGGGTTTCCTTAGATCCTTTAGCATATTAATTTTAGTTATTTTATATTTCTTGTCTAATAATTCCCAAATCTGTGCCATATTGGAGTCTGATTCTGATGCTTGTTTTGTCTCTTCAGACAGTTTTTTTTTTTTTTTTTGCCTTTTAGGATGCCTTGCGATTTTTTGTTGAAAGCTGGACGAAATATATTGCGTTAAAAGAACTATGGTAAATAGCCTTGGTGTGAGGTTTTATGCATATGTGACTTTGAGTTAGGCTGTATTTATTGTTTGCTGCAGCTGTGGTGTCAGAGGCTAAACTTTCCTCTAGCGTCCTTGCTTTTGTCTTCTCTGTTGTCTTTGAGTTTCCCTGGAGACACCTACTTAAAGAATATTTAGATAGAATCTGAGCCTTACAGTTCTTTCAGCTATACTTACCTATTGTTATACAGTACCCCATTGGCGTGATGGTAAGGTGTGTGTGGAGGAGTGGAGAAGCATTATATAGTCTTATGATTAGGTTTCAGTCTTTAATGAGCCTGTGACCCTGGGTTGTGATCTGCACAAGAACTTCTCAGCTTTTCTCCCCCCTCTAGAAAGGGGGCTGGAGTTTGGTATCTACTTTACTCCATTTAGGTTAAACTGTAAAAAACCTATTGCCGTTGAGTCGATTCTGACTCATAGAGAACCTGTAGGACAGAGTAGAACTGCCCTATAGTGTTTCCAAGGAGCAGCTGATGCATTCAAACTGCTGACCTTTTGGTTAGTAGCCATAGCTCAACCATTATGCCACCAGGGCTACCCATGTAGGTTAGGCTCTGATAAAACCAGTGTTAGTTAAGCTCCGGTAAAGTTGTTTCCCTTGAGGACAGGCTTTTGTTAAGGAGAACAGAGCACTCTGGGCACATTTCAAAATGGTTTCTTTCTTCCTATTCCTTCCAGAAGCATGAAGGGACTTTTCTCTAATATTTACCATGAGAACCTGAGAAGGGCAGGGGTGGGGGGGTGGGGGGTGGGGGGGGGCTTCCTGAGGTAAAATTCATGAAAATGAGATTTTTCTTTCTCAAGATGGTCCACATTCAGTCTCCAATCTCCACATTATGAAATACCGTAAAGTATTTACACTGCAGTTGCTGGGTCTAAGGGTGGTTTCTATTCCTGGTAAGCTATGATTCCCTGTTTTCATCTGTCTCTCCAGTTTTCAAGGTGGCGGTTTCCCCATGACCTCAGTTCTCTGACGGATTGAAAAAAATGTGTTGATTTTCAGTTTATTCCAATTTTCTTGTTTTGAGGACAAGTGTGATGACTTCCAAGCTCTTTATATGTCGACTGGAAACCAGAAGTGAGTCCAAAGACTTTTTAATGTTTTTTTCTTCTTAAAAAAATCAATTCAGATCAACCATGGAAAGTTGGGGACAGAAGTAAAGCCTGACAGGTTGACAGGAAGAACATTTTAAGTTAAGATTAAGTCAGAGGTAAAAGATAAAAATGAATTTTCTAATAATTCTTCCACATGACACATTTATAAATTCCTGTAAGAGGGAATTTCCCTGTGCCAAAATATATTTTCAGGCATTTCTTTTGATCATTTGAACTTATCATATTAAAAAAAAAAAAAAAAGCTTTAAATATTTTCATTTACACAAGCAATAAAACAATCCAGCTGGTTGTAGTGCTAAACACAAGGATTTCACGATTTGTTTAAAACAAACACCAGCTGAAGAACTTTCTGATACCTGGAATATGATTCTGATAATAAAGTAATATACTGCCCAAATAAGTGCCATTTGCCAAAACAACTCTGGAGAAAACTGCTTTTTTGAATATTTATAAAATCCCAAATGCACATGCATCCATATATACACACTCCCCATGTAAACAGAGGAAGATGCCATTTCGGTTAGGAATCTTGTGTCAAGAGCAGACAGACAGTGGTTATCAAACACTTCTGCACTGATGTGACAGACACAGTACTATCTCAAAAGACCAGTACACTTTCTGAAATCTGATTTTGGCACTGGATCAAAACCTTTACACACAGGCCTGTGACACCCTCTTCCACGGAAGCATACTGATTGTCCCAGCAGTGAGGTGGGTGGGAAAGAGTTTGAAATATAAATAGAGACGAGGACAATGACTATATCTATTTGCAGGTAGCAACAGCATTAAATAATTTAGGTCAGCTGATGCAAGAGCTAAGAGGTTGCGCCTTTACTGACATGGCACTCTATCTTAGTTATCAGGCCAGGGAGGGGTGTGCTGACTGAAGGTGACTGGTCAGTTTTGCTCTTTGCTCCCATACTTTCTGGTATCGACACTGCAGGAAGTTCAAGGTCCATGAACTGCCTGTAGAGTAATGGCTGAACGCTAACTCCATGGATGCACAGAAAAGCTGTCTTTGTGTGATGTGTGTGTCCCTCATGCACAACACTACCAAGGGTGGGTCTGACACTGCCAGTTGCTACAGTTCAGTGTGCAACACATTTTCATAATGTAGAGTGTTTTGCTGCAGTAAAATAATACCCTGAGATCTCACAATAGCAAAATGCAGCAGCTTCAAAGGGATTCTAGTCAAACTGGAACTGTCATTACAAAACAAATTTTAGCTTTATTGTTAGCCAGACCACAAAGGGGCAGAGACTGTGCCAAAACAAATGCTCTTGAAATCTCCTCTATATATTACCTTTGAAAAATTAATTGGTCTTCTGAAGACGAAAAAGAAAAGATTGACAATGGAGTATATTGTTCTTTGACGTTGCACCACGGACAAATCAGAGCTGTATTGCACAAACACCTGCCAAATTGATAATTCATTTCAACCAGCCTTTTTTTTTTTTTTTTTAATTTTACACACAAGGGAGGTATGGTAAAATGAATATACAATCACTTTTTAGATTTATTTTTAGCTGTTTCCAAAGAGGACATTCTACTGCCTAAGACAGTATACTGTAACTGACGTCCAGATATCCAACAGTCTGTCATACCAGGTCTCAGGGGTGAACTTCACACATGAGGTGTTTCTCTGTTACTGCATAAATTCTTGACATGTGGGCCCAACCCTTGGTGATGTTCATCAGCCTAACTTATTCCTGGTGAGTGACGAGACAAGGCTCTGGACAGTAGCTTAATGGACAAGAAAGGTAGGAAGGTGATCTGCAGGGAACCATATTAGGGTTTAAGTGTTTTGAGGTTCCAACCCCAGATATCAGAGCCTTGTGGCCCATGATAGCTGCTTCTCCTCTCACTCCTTCTGCCTTGCAGAGTCCTGCCCCACATGTGGCTCAGGGCAGGCTTTCTGACTGTGGCCCCATTTCTTACACTAGGTGCAGCCTCCTGGGCTCCCTCATCTGGGAACTGTGCTAGAGCTGGAATGTCCCATTGATAAAGCCCTTGGAGGTCCTCAGATTAAAGAAGCATATACAAGCAAAATGTCCTCGATAGTATATGTCCTAGGTGCATTACTTTACCTGTCAGAATCTCAGAACAAGCCCCTCTCAGAATGCTCCCTATCTGGCAAATGATGGACATGAGTCTCTGGGGCTGCCTGTCATCGTCCGGGCACTTGCTGAGTGCCCAAGACAAGTGATCCAAAAGGCTGCTCTTCATGATAAGCCACCCTGGATGGTGTTTCCTAAGAAAAAAGCCCAGCATGGGCCTAACTTGTACTCTGACCTAACAGTTCACTTTTACTGCTGCCTGCTCAAGAGAGAGGGTGAAAAAAGCAACCCCCCCCCCCACAAAGGGGTGATGGTGGAGGGTGTGTGTCAACGAAGGGAGAGGAATGCGTTTGTACATCTGCCTCCTGGCGGGGTCTTGCCACTCTGACAAGCTGTTACTAGTCTGAATGTGACAAAAGCGCCCACTTGACTGACATGCATGACATCACACTGTGAATTCTGTCACATTGTTGGATAAGTCACTTATTTTTCAGTCTGCTGTGTTTCATCTTGCAGGGCTCCAAAAAAGCTCAGGAAGAAAATAGCCCTATGTTCTTCAGAATCTGAAGTTGCAAGGAATTACAAGAGGTTCTCCATGTGGGATAAAGACGGAAAATAGAGAGTGGCTTTGAATAAAGAGAAAGTGGTGGGTAGCCTAGGTGGTAACCTGTGGCTGAGAGGTCCTTCCCTACTTTGGGTGGGGAGGAGTACTTACACCCACCAGCAGTTTTCATCTTGGAGAACACAACAATGAAGTGTTAGATATTGAATAAAAAGAATATCATGAATCCGATTTTCAAAAAACCGTTTAGCACGTTCATGTGGAAATTTCTTTTTTTTTATGGAAAGATTATTGGGTTTAGGCTTAGAAGACCCAGCTCCAAGGTATGGACCCTTCACTTACAATCCTCCAAGCATTCAGTATTTACTATGTTCTAGGTTTATGAAGGAAACTTTGGTGGCTTTGGCTATGGCTGCTAACCAAAAGGTCCGCAGTTCGAATCCACCAGGCATTCCTTGGAAACACTACGGGGCAGTTCTATCCTGTCCTATAGGGTCGCTATGAGTTGGAATTGACTTGACAGCAACGGTCTTGGGTTTTTTAGGTTTATGAAATGTTCTTTTCTTCCAAAACTTTTGAAGTTTTCTAAACACCTACATTTCATCTTCCCAAGCAGATGCCAATGGTGAACAGTTTGATGGGATTCATTTTATTCTACAATTTGTTTTAAGACACAAAGAGAAGAGAAAGAGGAATCTATGTCCAAAAAACTTTAGCATGCTAAGGAAAATATCAAACATTTAGACCAGGAAACAGCTAGCAACGTCTTCAGACCCTACTGAATTCTACCCTCCCCCTCCACACACACACCCCACCCTGCTCAGTCCTCCGCACCCCTCAAATGGGAAGCCAGGGAGGCATTTCAGGTCATGCCCACAGACAAAGTACTCTGTGATGACAGTGATTCAGGTGTCCGCCCTTCTGGTACCTTCTTCCATAGTGTGGACCAGGGTCACAGGTCATCTCACTTGTGTATCCCCGAAACTTGTTTTTCAGTTAATCAAAGATGTTCTTGCACACATTCAATTTTGTATTTACAACTCACGAGGTGAAGCTTTAGGCTCTTCCTTTAGATGTGTAACTAATCACGTTCCACCTGGACTAAAATCCTCTGGATTAGTAAGAGAAGTTTTTCCAACTTTTTAAGTGCAGTAAGTTTTATAATAGAAAGAGAGTGGGTTTTTGGCATCCTGGTGGACTTGATTTTGTAAAACCTGAATCTGCCATCTGTTAGCTATGTATTTTACACAAATCACTTAAATCTCTTTAGGCTTCAGTTTGCTCATTTGTAAAATAATAAAAAATAATGCCTAACTTCATAGTGTTGTGAGCATTAATTGGAATAATACATAAATACCAGCAGGCCTGGCAACCTGCTTCCAAAAGGTCACAGCCTTGAAAACCCCATGAAGCAGTTCTACTCTGCACACATGCGGTCACCATGAGTCAGAACTGACTCATTGGCACCTAACAACAATTACATGGAGCATCTCCAACTCTCATACATTGCTGGAGGGAGTGCAAAATGGCAGAGCCACTTTGGAAAACAGTTCGGCAGTGTGTCATGAAGTTAAAAGTATACGTCCCATATGAACAAGCAATTCTATTTATAAGTATTTACCCAAGAGGAATAAAACATATATCCACACAAACCTTGTATGTAAATGTTCATATCATCCCAAAAGGAAACAACCCAAATGACTTTCAACTGGTGAATGAATAAGTTGTGTTGTATCCAGACACAGGAATACTACTCAACACTAAAAGTAATGAACTATTGGAATTTTTAAGACAGTTGAGTGAATCTCAAAGATGTTCTGCTAAGTGGGAGAAGTCAAACAGGGCAGACTACATAATGAAGGATTCCATTTATATGACATTCTAGGAAAGGCAAAACTAGTGACAAAAAAGGGTGCTGGGGTGGGATTGACTGTGAAGGGTGTAAGGGTACCATTCGGGGTGATGGAAGCATTCTACATCTTGACTGTGGAGATGGTCACACAAATGTATATACTGTTATAACTCATCAAGCTGTACAATAAAGGTGAGTGAACTTTATTTTAAGTAAATTATACCTCATTAAAGCTGGGGGAAAAAAGGCCAAGCACAGTACCTGGCACCAAGTGTAAATGCACAATAAACTGTTAATCCTCTTTTAGTTTAGTTGTAATTCAGAGTTACGAATTTGAGCCTATCTCTGCTAGCTTCCGCTGTCACTGAAACCATACCTGGTCTGAGGCGTCAGTGTAGCTTTTCCTCTTCAACTACTTTGGACACAGAACCTCCCCCTTTTTGCTACTTAAGTACCTCAGAGAAAGGGAGTGAGAACGAATTAATGTTTATAAAGCACCCTGAGACACTTGGATAAAAAGTAACCCAGGAGTGCCAAGTGTTGTTATTGCTCTTTCCTTTTCAACTTTACAAAGAGTGGGGCTCTTTGTTTGCGTAAGTGCCTTTAGTAATAAAGTAAAAACAAAAAAACACAGAACACAAAAAACCTGTTTCATCTTAAAATGTAATTAAAAGCCATCTGATACTCTTTCTCCTTTCCCTTTATGCTGATGTTTCTAGAACTGTGTGGTGGGCTCTGAAATCCCTGCTGCGTGGTGCAGCCTCACAGACGTTCCAGCCCCTCTTGGACCTGTAATTCTAATTTTCTAATTTCTCCACACAGCCCTGGCACTGAGCAAGGAGGGTAGGTGGGCTGGGCGGGCACGTGGGCAAGGAAAGGAACCGGAAGGGCCCAGGAGGGATGTTTGAGGCTCAGGTTGAAGAGGAAAGATGGCTGCATCACTCAACACTTCTGAGCTTAGCTAATTAATCATGTTTTTAAGTTTTTAAGATCCAACACTTTGAGACAATCTTCTCAACCTTGTCAATAAGTTCGCCTTGACTGTCACATATTAAAGTCTTCTTTTATCATAGAGGGACATACTTGAACATTCATTTCTCTTTCCCATTCTGAGTGATCATGCCATAAATCAGGGGATGAAAAGTCACTTCTGGAACAAAAAAGTCACCCCAGTTTTGGGACTCTTTGGTGGGTTATGGATGGCTGTGGGTGTCCAGAGGTGACAGTGGAAGAGGAGTCTAACTTCACACCCCTGCTGGCTGGAGGTGCAGCTGGGAGGAGAGGAGGACTGAAGCAAGTTTCTCATACCTGTGCTCTGAGACCAGAGCCTTCGGTGGACTGCCGTGCCCTGAGATCATGGCCTCTCCTACACAATAGTGGCAAGTGTGCAGTGCTGTTATGACTTGTCTGGTTCCCACAGATGGAGGAACCCTGCCAAGTATTTGTAATCCGTGCTAAGTATGCAATGAGGGAAACCACACCCGGAAGCAAGTGCAAGGCTGCATAGCTAGAGTGATCAGGCTCAGGAGCAGCTGCAGACACTGGTCAAAAGTGGACAGGCTTATGCAGGAGTGTAAAATGGGATCACGAACATGGGCTAAAATTCTCTGGTAGACGTGTATCTTTCTCCTTGCCCACCCATGAGTCACGGGATTGTTCTTTATGCATGTATTCATTTAAGGAAGTTTCAACATCTCGATAAATGGATCCCCCAGGTTGGCATGTGCTGATGTCATAAGCCAAATTGAATTGTCTTTGTGTGCGAATGGTCTTCTCTTTTTCCTCTCAGTAAAACATTCAGGCACGTTTTGTAGGTGGCCCTGCGTAAAGTGTATGATATATTCATGTGGGCAACTTGTGAAATGGAGCAACCCCATGTTTCTAGTCTGGTATCACTCTCCAAAAGGGTAAGATCATTCACTCTCTGAGGAATTGAGAAGATAATGGATTAACAAATTAATGTATCATCCCAGAACACAATACAAACTTTTAAAGACAAGATTATTGACGTTCATAAAGCTGAAATTTATTTTTCATCGTCAGATAATAACTACCAGTAGGGTCATCTGTTGAAATACTATAAAACTTCATTTCCTCTACCCCAAGCAATATTTACAGTTAAGAATAGGCAGATAAAAACATTTGGAATCATGGGTAGGCCTGAAACTTCACGGGTTATTTAGTTCATTCCCAGTGTTAGGCAAACCACAGTATTTTCCAAGATGGGAGGAGCTACCCTATTTATAAAGGCCCGGAGAAATTTCCTCACCCACCTCGGTGACCTCCCCAATATTTACTAATCTCCTCACTGAAAATTCAACACAGTTCATGCTTCAACTTTTGTACACTTCCTGAGGCTTTACGTCAGGGAAGAAAAGCTAGGCAGCACAAGCCATGCAAAACTTGCCCACAATCGACCACATTACTGGGCTTCAGAGCTGAGCAAGGCCCAGCCTTCCATTTGACAGAGAAGGCGAATGAGGTCTATGTTGTAGGTCTAGGCATTGCCCACGGTCAGATAGGTGATAAGGATCAAGGTCACGGCATCCACTCAGGCCCCAGGTGTTCTGAATTTCAGCCCACAGCTCATTCCATTTCCTTCTAGGCCCTCCTCAAAGTTGTACAGGGGTCCATATTAACTCATCTATTCAATAAATATTCACTGAGCACCTCCATGCATCAGGCGCTGGTCCAGACATGAGGGATGAGTAGTGAACAAATGGAGAAAGTCTGTCTTATGGAGCTGACATTCTAATGGGAGGAGAGGTATAAAAAGGTAGTAAAAGAGTGTGATGTGGCAGTTGTTATTTATAGAAACTTCTCTGACAAAGTGGCATTTGACAGAGACTGAAAGATCATGGGGTCAGCTGTGCAACCCAGCTTTCTGGAGGAAGAGTGGGGTCAAGGCCCTGAGGCAGAATTCCAAAGGGTCAGTGGGGTTGGAGAGAGCTGACTGAGAGGGTGGGAGTTAAGCTCGGCGAGGTGGTGGGGGGCAGATCATGGAGAATCTTGTAGGTTGTGGGAAGGGCTCTGGATTTTATTTTGAGGGCAATGGGAAGCCGTAGGGAGGGTTCTGAGTGAGAAGTATGTGAGCTGACTTCATTAGTGTCACTGTGCCTTGTGAGCAGGCTGTAGAAGGCAAGAGTAGACGTTGTTAAGACGCCGTGGGCAGAATCCACAGCAGAGACGATGGCGGCCCAGTGTGAGGAGATGGTGGGTCTGCCCGGATTTGGAGGATATTTCCAAAGGGGAGTGCCCAGAGTTTGCTGATGGGTAAGATATGAGGTGTGAGAGACAGAAGTCAAAACTGAGCCAAAGTTTTGGGGTTGAGCAAAAATAATCACTACATTTGCGAAGCACCTACCATGAGTCAGGCATATTATTTCTAACAGTCTCAGAAACTCTGAAAGGTAGGTATTCCCATTATACAGATTAAAAAAAAGAAAACAAAAACAGACTTGTATAGATTCAGTACTGCGCCTGAGGTCACAAAGGTATAAGTGTAAGTGTGGAATGGAATACTGGCCTGATTCCAAAGTCTTGCTCTTTCTTCTGCTTGAATCTGCCTCCAGCAATCATGCAGTTCCAGTGTCCTCTACCTGCTAAGAAGCCCTGGTGGTGCAGTGGTTTAGACCTCGGCTGCAAACCAAAAGGTCAGCAGTTTGAATCCACCAGCTCCCTGGAAGCCCTATGGGGCAGTTCTACTCTGTCCTATGGGGTAGCTATGAATTGGAATCGACTCAATGGCAACCAGTTTGGTTTCGGATTCTACCTTCTAAAAGTATGTGTATGTGTTTCCACTTCAAATTCTGTGTTATGGATTGAATTGTGTTCCCCCTCCAAAATATGTGTTGACATCCTGACCCCTGTATCTGCAAATATGACCCTGTTTAAAAACAGGGGTTTCCTTTGTCATGTTAATAAAGTAGGGTGGGTCCTAAACCTAATTACTTCTGAGTCACAAAAAGAGCAGAAAAGACAAAGGACACATGTAGGGTAAGACTCCAAGTGAAGACAGACAGACATGGCAGCTCCACTGACAATCCTAGCACCCTAAGGATTGCTGGCTACTAGGAGCTGAAATAAGCAAAGAAGGACCTCTCCCTAGAACCAATGGCCTGAATTTGAACTTCTAGCCAAATGAAATACGACAAAATGAATTTCTGCTCTGTAAGGCCAACCACTTGTGGTACTTTTTGTTATGGCAACACTAAATAACTCAAAAATCCTCTCTGTGATTCCTTTCTGAAACCTTTCCGTGTTCTTCAAGCACATCTTTAGTTGCTGAGACTCAATCCATTTTAGCTGTTATTATGTCTCAATTTTAAGTACTAGTCAAAATGGGAGAATTTGCCTGGGGACTTTATAGTCCTATGAATATATTAGTTTATTTTTAAGATATCGTTGTAATAGTCTTCACTATGAGTGCCAACCTGTGATAAAGTTGCAATTCTATTAAAGATAGCCAACTAACACTTTTGAAGTATCTGCACATTTTTGGGGGGATGCCTTTTTTAACTTCTGGTATCACATCTGGATGTGAGTTTATAACAAATATCAGTTACCATATATACTGATAAGTTTGGGAAGGAAAATAAATGATTTTAACATAGTGCCATTTGCCCTGGAAATCACCTAAAACCAATGCTGCTGTTGTTAGCTGCCATCCAGCTGGCCCTCCCCCCACCCCCCCACTCATAGCAACCCATGTGTTAGAGATTAAAACTGCTCCATAGGGTTTTCTTGGCTGTAATTTTTATGGAAGCAGATCACCAGACCTTTCTTCTGTAGCACCATTGGGTAGGTTTGAACAGCCAACCTTTAGGTTAGCAGCTGATCGCAAATGGCTTGCACCATCCAGGGTCCTTAAAATCAATGCCACAGATTATATATTTGTAAAATATTCTACTTTCTTATGAACTGAACTTGTTTTAAGGGTTGTATTAAGAATGATTCTTTGAAACTATGACTTTTGTACCATCATCAGAACTAGTAGCCTATTATATGGACAGGCAAGTATTTAATCTTTTTATCCAGCTGAGCTGTTAATTATGTCAGATATAAGTTTTTTAAACATTTAAGAGATGCAAGAGGAGCAGGTTGTGTGGGTCCCATATTTCATCCTTGGCTAGATAAAATCACAGAAGGATTCGTCTGCCACTTCCCTCTTCCTCTTCACCTGGCTTTGTCCCACACCCAATGATGGCAAACATGAGCCAACAGTGCCCATAAAACTACTTAAGTGTAGGCCTTTAAAAGGAGTTTGCAATGAATACTTATAAGCTTTCACTAGCTATTAGAAAGTAACTTTCTATCCTCTGAATGAACCGACTCATGATTAATGTCATCTAGTAATAATGCAGCAGCCTCACTGCTGTCCCCCTGAGTCACAAGGTAGCGCTGCAATAGTGATATAATTGTAAACACCACACCCGTATCTTTGCATCAGATGTTCTTGGATCTTCTCATATAAGTCACTGGACACTACAATATGTTTCTGGCAATCCCACACAGGTAAACCTGAAACTCCAGGAATCAATCCCATCACTCACTGACACGCAAACCTCCTTCCTTTCTCTGTTGTCTCATGACTGTTTTATGTTCCTTATATATTTACCCGGGCTTTTACTCAAGTTGCCTTTCTATTGCCTACAAATCTGATTCAAAGGTTGCCTTAGATGCAAACTACTAGAATGTTGTCGTTAGTTGCTGTCAAGTCAGTGCTGATCATGGCAGCTCCATGTGTACAGAGTAGAACTGCTTCATAGGTTTTCAAGGCTGCCACTTTCAGAAGCAGATAGCCAGGCCTCTCTCTGAGGTGCCTCTGGATAGTTTTGAACTGCCAACCTTTTGGCTAGTAGCTGAGCACTCAACAGGGTTTATATTCTGTTGTATCATGCAGATGGGTACTTCATAAAGATCTTCTGATGAATGGTAAATTTATAACAACGTTAAAGAACAGCTAGAATTTCCTTAAGTAAAGTGGATCAGATCTGGCTTAAACCTAAACGAATTGTCTTTCAACATCACAGAAACCAGGTTAAAATACATGTAGGTAATATAGAAAGGACGACCACCAAGTACTAACATTGCTTTTGTTAAACAAAATAAAATTGGGCACACATTTACGTATATAAGTGAACTAAGCATTGATTCTTTTGAAGAAGTCATCTTGGAAGCCTAATAGCACCTATGCTAGTCTTTCTTCAAGATACTACTAGTAGCGTGTCTCTTTGGAACTGCCGGAAAGTGAGTTTACAAGTCACATAAGAAAACCAGTTTTATATGGTATAGTTACAGTATTTCAAATTTTGTTCTGCTTTAACAGCTTTATTAAAGCATATAATTAACACAGAATAAATAGCTGTATCCTTATCTTTGTCATTCTGAAAGTAATTTGTCTTTTTTCTCTGGCTACATTTAACATTTTCTCTTTATTCCTGGTTTTGAATAATTTGATTATGAGGTGCCTCAGTGTAGTTTTCTTCATGTTTCTTGTGCTTGGAGTTTGTTGACCTCCTTGGAAAACTATGATTTTACAGTTTTCATGAAATTTAGAAAAAATGCAGTTATTATTTTTCATATATTTCTCTTGTTCTCCCCTTTTTTGGGAACTCCAATTACACATACATTAGGGAACTTGAAGTTGTCCCACAGAACAAAAGCTTTGTTCGTTTTTTGAAAATTCTTTTTTTCCTGTGTTTCATTTTGGATAGTTTGGATTGCTATGTCTTCAGCTCACTAAACATTTCTTTGGTAATATCTAATACACCATTAATTCCATTCAACAAAATATTCATCTCAGATATCACAGATTTCATCTCTACAAGTTGAGTTTGGGTGTCTCCTTTCTATCTCCTTCTACTTAACTTTTTAAACATATTTTAATAATTGGTTTAATGGCTTCCTGGCTGCTAATTTCTCACATGTGTCAGTTCTAGGTTGGTATTGATTGATTTCTCTCATCATGGGACATATTTTCCTGCTTCTTGGCAGAGTGGAAACCCTGGTCGCATAGTGGTTAAGAGCTACAGCTGCTAACTAAAAGGTCCGTGGTTCAAATTCACTAGGCGCTCCTTGGAAACCCTACAGGGCAGTTCTACTTTGTCCTGTAGGGTCACTATGAGTCAGAATGGACTCAACAGCGACAGGTTTGGTTTTGGTTTTCTGGCAAGACTGGTACTTAAAATTTTTTTTTTTTAATTTTATTTATTTTGTTGTTGCTGTTGAGAACATACACAGCAAAGCATATACCAATTCAAGTTTCAACCATACAATTCAATGACATTGATTACATTCTAGTTGTGCAGTCATTCTCACCCTCCTTTCTGAATTGTTCCTCCCCTATTAACACAAACTCACTGCCCCCTAAGGTTTCTAATCTTTCAGGTTGCTGTTATCAACATGATCCCATACAGATAGTTCTTAAAAGAGCATAATACTCAAGGCAAACCTTTTTTACTACCCGCTACCCACTGCCATCGAGTCGATTCTGACTCACAGCAACCCCAGCTAAATGATTATTTGATTTTAAGAGAACCGCAGAATATTTTTGGTTTAAGCCTTAAAGATTATCTCAGGGCTCTAGTTTCAGGGGTTCATCCAGCTTCCATGGCTCCAGAAAGTCTGGAGACCATGAGAATCTGAAGTTTTGTTCTGCATTTTCCCTCTTTCGATCAGGATACTTCCACAGAATTTTTAATCAAAATGTTCAGTAATGGTAGCCAGGTACCATCCAGTTTTTCTGGTCTCATGGCAAAGGAGGCAGCTGTTCATGTAGGCAATTAGCCACACAATCCATTTCCTCCTCCTATTCTTGAGTCCTTCCTCTGCTGCTTTAGGTGAATAGAGACCAATTGTGCCTTGGATGGCTACATGCAAGGCTTCATACTTTTGACTGTATGCCATACACTGTGAAATACACCACCTTGTGGGGCGGTAGATATTTTTGAATTCCTATAAATACTCTTGATTTCAGCTCTGGGACACAGGTCTTGTTGGGTCTTCCTTTTATGATTTGTTAGGCAGGTCTGGAAGAGCGCCCAATCTCAAGGTAATAAGACCCCACTCTTGAGGCAAGACTTCTCGGATACTCTAACCAATGCCCAGTGACTTGAGCTTTTCCAGTCTGGCTGTGGGGAACAGGCAATACTCTCAGTCCTCTGTGAACACTGGGTCTGTTTCCTCTAACCCTTTGGGAGGCTCTTCCTCAGCCTCAGGTATTTCCTCAGACATATTGCTGGTCAGTCTTCCCCTGAATGCTCCCGGGGACCCTCCACACACATCCGGAGTGGTTCTCTGGCCTGTGTACCCCAGTCACCCCGGTCTCCCAGGACTCTCGGTCCTGTCCTCTCACTTAGGGGGTCTGTGGCTCTGCTTGGGCTCTCTGCTGTGGGCTGCATCTTGGGAACTTCCTCAAGGTAGGAAGCTGGGGAAACCGAAGAGCTCACCTCGGTTGTTTCCCATTTCTCTGGGATCACTGTCCTTCACTACCTGATTTCAGTGTCAGAAAAGATTTATTTATTTATTTATTTTTGTTTTGGATAGGAGGTAAATCTGGTCCCTGTCACTCCAGACTTAGTTTTTGACTCAAAATGTTATCATTCAACTTGGTCATCACTTCACAAATTTGACTTTCCGTTATTTTTGCTTATCTCAGAAAAATCAAGTGAAATTACAAAAGATAAAGCTTTCACTAGCAAGCACGATAACTAGTTTGTTTCCCCTTATTTACTGAACATAAAATACCCCAAATATACTGTGTTTTATGTATGTACATTTTCTCACTTTACTCTTTACAACCACTTCATAAGGTAAATACTATCATCCCCATTCTATATATGAGGAAACTAAGACTTGGAGAGTTAGTAACTACCCAAGGTCATACAGCTAGGAAGTGACAGGTCTGAGAGTTGAAACCAAGTTCATCTGATTCCGAGGCCCATGTTCTCATTCACTGTGCTTCTGAATGTCCTTAAAAGAAGAGCTCAGACCACAAAGAAATGGCTGGCACAATGGTAGCATTACTAAACCTGTAAGTGTGCAGCATCTTACCTGTTACTTGGAAAGGCATAATGATGACAACTGCCTTAATTCATTAATATTAAGATGCCACTGACTGTAAAGATGCACCATTATTTATCTACCCCTATGAAAGAAAAAAAAACTACCCATTAAACTAAGACAGAGTACTTAAGATGGCATCGATTTTAAGACAGACCTCAACTTCAGAGTTGTTAAAATAAAACGATACGCATGTTAAAATCAATAAAATAGTCTCGTTTACTGGACATCTACTGTGTGCCATTACTGCATTTGACTCTTTCAAACACTACAGAAGCTAGGTGTTACAGCTGGCATTTTACAGAAACAGAAACTGAGGCTCAGAGAGAAGGTAATATGTCTGAGATCACATAGCTGGTAAAGCACAGAGCCAGGCTTTTGATACTTCTTATATATTTGTTAAAAAAATCAATCTTAACTACATCAAATATATGTTTTGCTAATGACGATGTTACTCCTGTGTGCATGGGCATACATGCATGTACGTGCACTTGTGTGTGTGCACAGGCGTGCTCCTGAGAGTGCCCTAGCATTATATCTGCTTTAGTAGAATGCTGAGAGGTGGAAATAGGATCAGGGAATTTTGGCAGAGCAAAATTTCTCATCTGCCCACAATCTAGTGAAAGAAAAATTATGCCATGAATGTTACATAAACTTAGAAAAAGTATAAAGATTACTTACTTTATTGTGCTTGAACTGTGTCCCTCCAAAATACGTGTTGTAAATCCTAACCCCATACCTGTGATCATAATGCCATTTGAGAATGCATTTTCTGTTGTGCTGATGAGGTAGTATTAAAGTAGGATGTGTCTTAAGTCAATCTCTTTTGAGATATAAAAAGAGCAGACTGAGAGGTAGAGCCAATATGGTGCCCTAGACAGACACATTATGCCATCCCTCTGCAGCAAAGACCTGAAAAACTAAGCAAAACAGATATGTCAATCCTGAAACCTGAAGGGATAAAGAAATTGACCAAACACCGAATGGAAGAAGAAACTGAAGGAAAACCAAGAACGAGGAGAGACATGGACTGCAAGTCCCCTGCCAACTAACATTGCACAGCAAGTCCCCTGCCAACTAACATTGCACAGCAAGTCCCCTGCCAACTAACATTGCACAGCATCACCATCTTGGAGCACAGCCATCAATGACCCCGGACAAGGAGTACGGGAAGGCAACTCTGCAGAGCTCTCAACAGGAGACAGAGCACCTGGTAACCAGAGAACCACGCCATTCCATCATTTGCCCCATATACCACCTCTACCCCTTCCTGCCAGGCCATGCTGAGTCACCTTGGCTAGTGGGACACCAGCCTGTCACCAGCCCAGGTCTACCCCGCCCCCACCTGCTGGCTTCTGCCACACCATTTCGTTTCTCCTCTTCCTCTTTTCTTCCTCCAGCTAGCCATGTACCTCAGCTGGACCCCTTCCTAAGGGCCATGCCATGCCGCCTTGACAAGAGAGACACCAGCCCACTGCCAGCCCGTGTTCACCTGCCCCTACTTGCCAACCCTGGCCATGCCATTTTTTTCCTCTCCTTTACTTTTTCCCTCCCACCTAGCCCCTGAGGCCACTTCTACCCCTTTCCACCAGGCCTACTGAAGGTAGAGAGCTACCAGTCCATCACTAGCCTGGGGCCCCCCCCGCCCCCACCAGCTGGCTCCCACTGCACCATTTTATTTTTTGTATTTTATTTATATTTTCCCTCTCCTCCTTTTCTTTCTCCCACCCACCAAGCCCCGTACCCCCACCTCTACCTTTTACCGGAGGGTCACACCACGCCGCATTGACTAAAGAAGCACCAGCCCACTGCCGCCCTAGGTTCACCCTGCCCAGCCCCGACAGTGTCCTCTGTACAATTATTTTTTGTTCTTTTTCTTTCTTCTCCCCCTTTCTACCTTTTCTTTCTCCCTCCTACCTAGCCCTGTACACCACATCTACCCCTTCCCACCGAGCCTTGCCGCACTGCTGCCGGGTAGAGAGCTACTGGCCCACCACTGCACCAGGTACTACCTGTCCCCACTCGCCCCCATCCACCCCCACCCACCAGCCCTTGCTGTACCATTATTTATTTATTTACTTTCTGTCATGGATTGAATTGTATCCCCCCAAAATATGTGTCAACTTGGCTAGGCCATGATTCCCAGTATTGTATGATTGTTCACCATTTTGTCATCTGATGTGACTTTCCTATATGTTGTAAATCCTCCGGTATGATGTTAATGAGGCAGGACTCAATCTACAAGATTAGGTTGTACCTTAAGTCAATCTCTTTTGAGATATAAAAGACAGAAGCGAGCAGAGAGACATGGGGATCTCACACTACAAAAAAAAGAAGCACTACGAGCATAACACGCCCTTTGAGCCTGGGGTCCCTGTGATGAGAAGCTCCTCAAATGGGGAAGAATGATGACAAGGACCTTACCCTGGAGCCCACATAGAGAGAAAGCCTTCCCCTGGAGCTGGCATCCTGAATTTGGACTTTTAGCCACCTAGATTGTGAGAGAATAAATTTCTGTTTGTTAAAGCCATCCACTTGTGGTATTTCTGTTATAGCAACACTAGATAAGGAAACCTTGGTGGCGTAGTGATTAAGAGTTTGGCTGCTAACCAAAAGGTCGGCAGTTTGAATCTACCAGATGCTCCTTGGAAACCTTATTGGGGCAGTTCAACTCTGTCCAATAGGTCACTATGAGTCAGAACTGACTCTATGGCAGTAAGTTTGGTTTTCTGAGAGCACTAGATAACTGAGACACTTTCCCTCCCACTTAGTCCCATAAGCTACCTTCCCATCCACCAGGCCACAGACTGGAAAAAATTTTTGGTTACAACATAACTACCAGGGTCTACCTAATCTCTAAAATCTATAGAATACTTTAATACCTCAACAACAAAAATACATATAACCCAATTAAAATTTGGGCAAAGGATATGAACAGACACTTCACCAAAGAAGACATTCAGGTGGCTAACAGACACGTGAGGAAATGCTCCAGATCACTAGCCATTAGAGAAACGGAAATCAAAATTACAGTGAGGTACCATTTCACCCCAACGATACTGGCACTAATAAAGCAAAACAAAACAAAAAACAGAAAATAACACATGTTGGAGAGGTTGTGGGAAGACTGGAACTCTTAGGCACTGTTTTCGGGAATGTAAAATGGTACAACCACTATGGAAAACAATATGGCACTTCCTTAAAAAGCTAAAAACAGAAATACCATCCAATCCAGTGATCCTACTCCTAGGGATATATCCTAGAGAAATAACAGCTGTCACATGAATAGACATATGCACATCCATGTTCAGTGCAGCATTATTCACAGTAGCAAAAATATGGAAACAACCTAAGTGCACATCAATAGATGAATGGATAAGCAAATTATTGTACATACATACAACAGAATATTACATAATGATAAAGAACAATGATGAATCCGAACAACACCTCACAACATGGATGAATCTGGCAGGCATTATGCTGAATGAAATAACTCAGTCACAAAAGGACACATATTGTATGAGACCACTATTATAAGAACTCAAGAAAAGATTTACATACAGAAAAAAAAACTTTGATGGTTACAAGGGAGGAGAAGGGTGGGGAGAAGAAATCACTCACTAGAGAGTACACAAATGTTAACTTTGGTGAAGGGAAACATGACACACAATATAGGGGAAGTCAGCACACTTGACCAAGGCAAAGTCATAGAAGCTTCCTAGACACATCCAAACAGCTTGAGGAACTCAGTTACTGGGTTACTGGGGCTGATGGCTGAGGATCATAGTCTCGGGGGACATCTAGGTCAACTGGCATAACAGTTCATAAAGAAAATGTTTTACATTCTACTTTGGTGAGTAGAGTCTGGGGTCCTGAATGCTTGCAAGTGGCCATCTAAGATACGTCTATTGGTTCCAGCATATTTGGAGCAAAGAAGAATGAAGAAAACCAAAGACACAAGGAAAATATTAGTCCAAAGGACTAATGGACCACATGAACCACAGCCTCCACCAACTTAAGTCCAGAATAATTAGATGGTGCCCGGCCACCACCAATGGCTCTCCCCAAGATCACAATAGAGGGTTTGGGGCAGGGATGGAGAAAAATGTAGAATAAAATTCCAATTCACAAAAAAAGATCAGACTTACTGGTCTGACAGTGACTGGAGGAACCAGACACTGTGCTAACTCAGAACTGAAGCCACTCCTGAAGTTCACCTTTCAGCCGAAGAAAGATTAGACAAGGCTATAAAACAAATAATAACACACACAAGGAACATGCTTCTTAGTTCAATCAAGTACAGAGACTGAATGGGCAACACCTGCCCAAAAGCAAAGATGAGAAGGCAGGGACAGAAAAACTGGACGAATGGATATGGGGAACCCAGGGTGGAAAGGGAAAGGGGGAGAGTACTGACCCATTGCAGGGACTGCAGCTAATGTCACAAAACAATTTGTGTATAAATTTTTGAATGAAAAACTAATTTGCACTGTAAACGTTCACTTAAAACACAATAAAATTAAGAAAAAAATAAAAAAAGAGTAGACGGAGCAAGCAACCAGGCAAAGCAAGCAGAGATGGGGGAAGATAAGCTGCCATGCCACATGGAGATCACCAAGGAACCGAGAAACAAGCTGAGAGAAAAGGACCTTCCCCCAGAGCTGAGAGAGAGAGAGAGAGGGAGAGGGAGAGAGAGAAAAAGAGAGAGAGAGAAAGCCCCCCCTTGGAGCCAGCACCCTGAATCCAGGCTTCTAGCCTCCTGAACTGTGAGAAAATAAATTTCTATTTGTTAAAGCCACCCAATTGTGGTATAGCAGCAATAGATAACCAAGACACTGTGGCAATGAACGTCAGATTAGGACATTCAAGCTAGAACATCTGTTCATATGAAAAATACCTATTGCTTTTTATAAATTTCTATCTAGTTTCAGAAGTTCTGGGGAGTGTAAATGGTTAATGTGCTCACTGCTAACTGAAAGGTTTCCTCAGAAGAAAGTCCTGGCAATCTACTTCCAAAAGATCAGCCATTCGAAATCCTATGGAGCAGTTTTTCTCTGACACACATGGGATGCCATGAGTCACGATCAACTTGATTCCAAATGGTACTGGTACTGATACCTAGTTTGAGTACATTAATGACTCAAGGCCAAGTGCTATGCAGTGTGAAGACTGTCTAATGCTCTTTGATTAAGGAATGTCTCTTTGTAATACTACCTGAGGAAGATTTGACTCCAAGGATAACTTTTTTTGTTTGTTTTCTTGTTAATTCTGTCCCCTCCCTTGTGTGAAAAATAATCAAAGAACAGATTCATGCCTCTTTCCATGAAAAAAGTTTAAGAAAATAGAACTTTCCTGGAGGTAGTGAGTGGTTGGTCACTTAACAGTGGCTTACCACTGTAGCGTACGCCTCGTCCTGGATGGCTCCATCTATGCAGCATCCTAGCACAACACGCAGTGTGGAAGACACTAAAGAGTTAGGCAACTGTGTAGGAACCCCTTTTCTGATAAGGGTTAGAAATCTCCAGAGTGAGTTATCTTAGGAACAAACAAAGCACTGAGTTGTCTGTGGAAACTCTGGGGCAACACACAGCTTTGAAACAGAAGACTGAAACGTGACTCTTTGAGATTCCACATCAGTAATACTCCCTACAAAATCATAGGTATTTTCATGCAAAAAACACTATAATTCTGGTCTAGCGATGCAATATTTTTAATACGAGTGGTTCCATTATGTTTCTTATTTCAGAAGAGTAAGGAATGACAGTTATACATGGAGACAGATTTTCTAGACTCTAGATCTTGGTAATTACAGAGACCTCTCTCAGGTGAAGTGACAGGACGATGTCTTACATGCCAGGCCTTGGGCACTGCAAATAGCAAGACACCGGCATATTTGTACATTTAGCCATTACAGATGGAGACTGGAAGTAGCTCCTGGCAGAATCCCTGAGGTTGTAAGTAACAGATGTGTGCTTGTCCCTCTCAGGTCCCTGTGCTAAGTGACCTTGCCCTGTTGCACCTTCTCTTCTGAGTCCCACGTGGCCCTCTCCTGGCTCAAGCTGAACCCAATGACTCTACCCTGGGTATGAAGAACAATGAAACTGAGAACCACCTCACACTTTTTGGGTTGGACCTTTGATGAGAAGAATCATGCTGGAGGGACAGGATATCCCTTAGCTCTGTGAATCAATTTAGATGGCTAAGATGCCAGCAGCCGAATCTGTATACATACAGGGAAAAGAAAAGGAGAGGCAGAAACAAAAAAACACAGGAGGAGGGTGATTGTGTTCCGTGATCTTCATCCAGTGCTCTAGGGTTCCTAATGTTTTAAGCAGAAAGAAAAGAACTGGAATAGAATTCCATGAGAACCCTGTGACACCGAGGAATGGGTAGCTCAGACACTGCCTTCCAGCACACACTGGATTGGGGTCTTGTAAACCAGTGTTGGCTAACAGAACTGTTCTCCCGCACACAAATCAGGGCCGCCCTCTCAGTTTACTTGTATGGAATGTTCTCCCTGAGAACTTTCTTCTGTCCTTTGCTAATTTTGGCTACTTTAATTGCTTTGTATCATCTCCACTTAAGCAAATATTCCTCAGGTTGATGCACCAAATCTTTCTTTTGAAGTACCAGAAGTTTTATTAATAAGTACACTCAAATTTGTATAGTACTTTGACCAGTTATGGAGCGATGGTTAAGGGCTATATGGCTGCTAAACCAAAGGCAGGGAGTTCGAATCCACCAGCTGCTCCTTGGAAACCCTATGGGGGCAGTTCTACTCTGCCCTATAGGGTTGCTATGAGTCAGAATCGACTCAATTGCAACAGGTTTGTATGTTTGTTTTTTTTTGGTGGGGGCTGGTTCTGACCCGTTGTAAAACAGCTTCACAAACACTTTCAGCATGATCATCCCCGTTTCACAGATGAAGAATGTCAGACTCAGAGATTAAAAGGCGACTCTGTCCCAGTTATACAGCTAGGACGTAGAAGCAGGACACCCGTTCAGGCATCTTGATGCTAAGTCCACTGCCTTCACTGGAGAATGGCTTTAACTCTAAGAGAGGAAGAGAACAAGAGTGGCTGAGAGAACAGTGACTAGTATAAAGAGACTCTGGTTTCATGTGCTTCAGGGTCTGCCATTTATGAGATCTGTGGCCCTGGGTAAAATAACAGCCCCATTAAGCTTCCGTTTTTGAAAAATGAAAATACTGATAGTTACCTGTTAGGGCTGCAGGGAGCATGGAATAAGCTAGTGCATGGCAAAGGCATAGGGTGCATCTGGACATACTAGCTACCCAACAACATATGTTATATTTCAAGACTGTGGCAGTTGCTTTGCTGTGTGATCCTAAATGCCACAGGCCACCTATTACAGATGGCTGAGTTCCTATATGCTCCTCATGCAGTTTAATATCTCTAAAGATCAAAGCTGTGCTTCGATGGAGGGTGTCACTTCAGTTCTAAGTGTCATTACATCTGCCACTTCACCTAGGAAGCCCAAGGGCACACATTCCTAGCCCTTCAAATGGGGCAAGGGAGCCATTTGAAATGGGCCTCTCTGGGTGTAATCTAGTGTCAGAAGTTGCCTAACTTCAGGGGGAGAGACGAGAATCAGGATCAGCCCAGAGCTGATCCCTCTGGGGTGGAGGTCAGACATACCTCTGCTCTCCAACCTTTTCACCATTTCTGACACCAACCGTCCCGCCGATGGCGCTCTCTACTTCTCTGCTGGGTTCGATAATTCATTGTAATGGCCTCACAGAACTCACAGACTACACTCATGAGTATGTGGTTTACTAGGGAAGTAACAGGCTGCAACCCAGGATCGCAATCAACTTAGAAGTAACAGGATGCAGTTCTTCAATCAGGACAGCTTTCAACCAAGACAGCTCTCAGCTTCTTCTCAGCTGTGCCTGTAGGCAGGTGGCCCTTCTCTCAGCCTTTGCCCTGCTTGGGCAAGTGTTACAACTCTTTATCTCTACCAGCAAGTACTCGGTGGCACCCCACTCCATCAGCAAACCTTCTGCCCGAAGGCTCTCAGCTCTCTTTCACTCCGTGGGCTGGAAAGCCCACTGCAGCCACCTCACACCAGTCTCCTGATTCTCAACACTGGTATTGCTGCCACCATTTTTCTGCCACTGGGCTGAGCTGTGGTTGCCACCATTCCTTGTCTTGGCCATCTTCAGTGTTACGGCTCTCTCTCTCCTGGGTCTAGGAGGTTCTCAGTGCAGGGAACCCGGGTCCAAAGGATATACTCTGCTCCAGGCTCTTCTTGATGATAGTGAGTTCTCCCTCAATCTCTGTGGAACTGGCCCTAATGTAAGGAAACCCCTTGTCGATTTCAAGGCATGGTCCTCCTACTGGAACCACTAACTGACTAAACTCCTTGGTAGGCCACAGTCATTTAATGTGCACAGTTATTGCCCAATTCCTGCAAGGCCACTTAATTCTATTGGGTGGGACTTCCCCAGTCTTAGAAATTAAAATCCTGTGTCCCGAAAATCTTCTTTCAGTCCTGAGCACAACGGGTGGTTTGTCACCTTAACAATCATAAAGACTGAAATAGTAATGAAACCAAACCAAAAACCTACTTCTTAACAGGAAGCAATGTAAAAACCATGGACCTTTGATTCTCCTTTGATGTTCTAAGCCGGCAGTTCTCAAAGCGAGCAGTTCTCAATGCGAGGTCCCCAGACCAGCAGCCTTGGCATTACCCGGGAACATGTTAGAAAAACAAATTTTCAGGCTCCATGCCAGAAGTAATGAATCAGAAACACTGCGGATGGGAGCTCAGGAATCTTTTAACACGCCTGCAGGTGATTCTGATGCACACTCAGGTTTGAAAACCCCTGGTCTAGACTCCCAAGAGAAGTTTTTGTATGCCAGAAGTAATGAATCAGAAACACTGCGGATGGGAGCTCAGGAATCTTTTAACACGCCTGCAGGTGATTCTGATGCACACTCAGGTTTGAAAACCCCTGGTCTAGACTCCCAAGAGAAGTTGGGCTAGATGGCAAGTAGAATTCAGACAATGAGAGCTCATGAGGGAAAGCCTTGTTCCTTTGTACATTCACATTTACTTCCATTTTTGATTATGCAAATTGAGCTGGGGAGAGGTTGCTGAAGCACTTCCCACCCCTTGCTCCACTGTAATCCTATGCTACTTGGAGGTGATCAAGTGTGAAATATCTCCCAAAAGTAACACACTGACAACGGAGGCATCTTAGTGACAAGTCATACATGTTGCATCATCTGTGGCCATATGTGATGCGATTTATGCATGTGTTCCAAAAGAACAGGGTAGACAAAGAGATACCCCTCCCAGTCCATGCACCAGAATCCAGTTTCCTGTCCTCAGCTGGGGCTCTGAGCCCAACTCCAGTAATAACCACCTCCTGTGGAGATGAAAGGCCTGGCAAACACAGTTTATCTTGGCTAATGTATACTTTAGCTCTGTGTATATATACATACACTGCAGTCTTTATATATGACATGCATGTGAGTACTGCTGGAGATGAGGCTGGAATGGGTGGGCAACAACTAGGAAATAGGAACAGAGATCTTTTAAATGCAAACTTGGTTTCCCTAGAACTGCCCTTTTGCCCCTGCATAGTAAAACAAAACAAAACAAAAACCAAAGAAAAAGTATATCAGGAAGAACATTCTCCCCTTCCTGCAAACAAGCTCAGCAGAATTTTTTTTCTGCTTCCAGAAAGAGTCCAGTGCTTTGTGGTGGCTTCTTTTATCTCTGGGGACTTTGCTTACCAGAAAAATACATGGAATCATTGATCTCCTGAATGAGAGAATGATCAGATGGTCAGGAGATGAGATGGTTTGGGAGAGTTGCTTCAAGTCAAGTGGACAAGGTTGGGATTGAAGTGGAAAAGCAATTTCTGAAAAATGGCGGGTGCTGGGTTCCCATGAGTGCTGGGCCCTGGGACACACAGAAGTGGGGATGATGTGGCACTCTTGGCCTGGTTTCCTTGATTTAGAAATTAAGTAGCTAGTCAGGGAAGAAATTAGAGAGAAAAGGAAGGCTGCGTATCTGGTGGACAAATGATCATGAAGGCTTACGCTTTGAGAATGGAAGGAAAATAAGAAGGGGGTAGGGAAAAGGAAGAGGAGCCAGAGGAAAGGGGCTACAGAGCAACTTACGGGACAGGGCCCAGGGCAGCAAGATAGGCCACAGAGGGCGGGACACAGGATGTGAGCTGGATGGGTAGACTGGAAATGCTAGAGTGGGGGAAATTGTATTAGCTTCTTTTTGCTGCTATAACAAGTTAGCAGAATTTGAGTGGCTGAAAACAATACAAGCTTACCATCTTACAGTTCCAGAGGACAGAAGGCATAAAATCAAGGTGTCAGTAGGGCTGGTTCCTTTGGAGGCTCAAGTGGAGATTCTATTCATCTTTTCCCTGCTTCTAAAGGCTGCCTGCGTTCCTTGGCTCATGGCCCCTTCCTTGCCGTCACTCAGCCTATGCTTCCATCACCACACCTCCTTCTCTCTGATTCTGATCCTCCTACCTCCCCTTATAAGGATCCTGGTGATGACACCAGGCTCACTCAGACAATCCAGGGTAATCTTTCCATCTCAAGATGCTTAATTAGAACATCTTCAAAGTCTCTTCTGTCATGTAAGGTGGCACAGTCACAGGTTCTGGGGATTAGGACATGGACATCCCTGGGGGGACCATTATTCTGTCTACCATAGAAGTCATGGGGCAAGATCTGTCCCCCACAAACAAATGCAACAAATGAAAAGTGTGGGGTATATATGAAAATAATTAACCATCCTCCCCTTCTCTCTGGCACAGCATATGGTGCACAGACAAGCGTCCCTGTACACAGGCAGCTTCTCAACCCAGCAAAGCTGCTGTGCCTCTGTTGGCATTTTCAAGGCCCGGGTGGGTCCTAAGGATCCTGGGCGGCACAAGTGGTTTGTGAGCAACTACTAACTGAAAGGTTGGATGTCTGAGCTCACCCAGCAGTGCCGTGGAAGAAAAGGCCTGGTGATCGTTTTCTGTAAAGATCACAGAAAACCCTACGGAGCAGTTCTATTTTGTAACACATGGGGTTGCTATGAGCAGGAACTGACTGGAAGGCAACAGGTTTGGTTCAGTTCATGTGGGCCCTGGCAATGGTTGCCACAGCTCTATGTTTTCATAAAATATTTGCAAAAGTTAGATAATTTGGCATTCTTTTTCTTCAAGGATGGTTCCCTAAATGTTTGCTGTTGTTAGTTGCTTTCCAGTTAGCTGCGACTCATGGCAACTTCAGGTACAACAGAACAAAATGTTCCCTGGTCCCGCGCCACCTTTGTTATCACTGGTATGCTTGAGCCCGTTGTTGCAGTCCCTATATCTTTTGACTAGGGGCCCATCTTCCAGCACCATATTGGCCAATGTCCCTTTATGATCCATAAGGTTTTCATGGGCTAAGTTTTGGAAGTAGACTGCCAGGCCTTTCTTCCTAGCCTATTTTAGTTTGGAAGCTCTGCTGAAACCTATCCACTATGGATGAACCCTGCTGGTGTTTGAAATACCAGTGGCATAGCTTCCAACATCATGGCAACATACAAGTCGCCACAGTATGACAAACTGACAGGTGGTGGCCTCCAAAGGTATAACCCCCCACAACGACTAGATCTGCTCCTGCTTGCTCATTTTGTCCATCTATTAAAAAACTTGTTGGAAGCAACTGTTTCATTTTAAATAACTGTATCTAATAACATGGTAGGAAAAGTCTTCATGCTCCTACCAATTTATCTGAGTATGAAATTCTTAAAAATCATATAAAAAAACTTCTCACTTGTATTCTCAACTACTCTGAAAAGTTTTACTTTTATTCTAAATTTTATTATTATACTTGCTGGGAAAAAAAGCCAGCAATCCCTTAATTCCATTTTCTTATAGTCACGAAGATTTATGCATCTGAATTGTGTTGGTGAAGAACACTGACTATACCACAGACTGCCAGAAGAATGAACAAGTCAATCTTAGAAGAAATAAAACTGAATGCTCCTTAGAAGTAAGGATGGTGAAATTTTATCTTGCTTACTTTGGGCATGCCATCAGAAAAGACCAATTGCTATAAAAGGACATCATGTTTGTCAAGTAGAGGGTCAGTGAAAATGAGGGAAACCCTCAGTGAGATGGATTGACACAGTAGCCACAACACTGGACGTAAACATACCAACAATCATGAAGATGGTGCAGGACTGTGCGCTATCTTGTTTTGTTATACATAAGGTCACCATGAATCAGGGCTGACTCCATGGCAACCAACAACAACACAGTCACAAAAGTCATCATGAGAAAACAGAATTTGATGTTCAGCTCAAGTGGATTTCCCTAGTATCACTTACAGCAAGAGGGGAAGGCAGATCTTGAAGCAATTTTCATAAACTCCATATTATCCATTTCTGCAAATTATTAGTTTCTCCCTTGGGGAAAAAAAGCAGATATATAGTCTTTTGGCTCCTATTCACTCTGAACAGGTCAGGAGCTGCACAGGAAGGTTTCTGCATTATATTTCAAATTCTCATGAGCAGCCAAAGAGAGATGAATTAGAGACCGTCTGCATAGCGGGGGCGCTGATTTGAGGAGAGGATGTCGTCTCACAGACTTGAGGTCTCTTTTTGGATGAATGTACTATGTGATGGGCAGTTTTCCAGACCTTTGTGGGCCCCTCTCATGTGCCCCCTTGACCTGTGAGTAGCGTGCTCTAGACTCTCAGGCTGGTTTACCAGACACATATATGCCCTCGACTCAAGAATCCATTCGAGCCCCAGCTCTTGAAACCTGAGACTGTCACTGTACTTAAAAAGATAATTGATGAGAAGGACAGGAGTCAAGGAGAAGGGGCGGGCGTAACCGATCCCATTCATAAATCAGAAAAACCAAGTACAAGATCCTCAACTCTGGCGACACAGCTGGGGTCACAGATAGCAACTCTGTAAGAGCAGGGTAAGCTGGCGGGAGACATCTGGTGATGTCTGCGTTCTGGAAGCTTTGAGGATCAAAGGTACAAGGACTAGAGACCACCCCAACCCCTCCATTTACAGTCCATTTCTTTGTTAAATCTTTTTTCCATCCTTCCTTCTCTTCCTTCTCTTATGGATTGTATTGTGTTCCCTCCAAAATAATGTGTGCCAACTTGGCTAGTCCTTGATTCTCAGTATTGTGTGATTGTCTACCATTTTGTCATCTGATGTGATTTTTCTATGTGTTGTAAATCTTACCTCTATTATGTTAATGAGGTGGGGTTAGCAGCAGTTATGTTAATGAGGCAGGACTCAATCTATAAGATTAGGTTGTGTTTTAAGTCAATCTCTTTTGGGATATAAAAGAAAGAAGCAAGCAGAGAAACATGGGGACCTCATATCACCAAGAAACAAGAGCCAGGAGAGTAGTATGTCCTTTGGACCCGGGGCCCTGTGCTGAGAAGCTCCTCCACCAGGAATGATCGATGACAAGGACCTTCCCCCAGAGCTGACAGATAAAGACTTCCCCTGGAGCTGGCACCCTGAATTCAGACTTCCAGCCTCCTAGACTGTAAGAGAACAAACTTCTGTTTGTTAAGGCCATCTACTTATGGTATTTCTGTTATAGCAGCTTTAGATAACCAAGACACCTCCCTTCCTTCTTTCTCCTCCATCCTATCCATGCCTTCTCTTATAGATGACTGTATCATTCTGTTCAAAGCATAAACTATATTTGCTATCCTTGGGTTTATTGTTATTAACCAATAGATCCCAATTCTTCATGTAAATTGTATATATTCTTCAAAAAGGTAACCCTTCTTTTATTGGTGAATGTTTCAGCTGCAGAAAATGAAATAAGAGAGAAGTTTTATATTCATCCCCACACCTTCTCTATAATGTGCACCTATTTATTTATTTATTTAAGGGAATAAGATCTACTTCTACTTTGAACATCTCCCCCACTTATCAGCAGAGCAACCGCAATTTTAACTGAGGCATTTTTTGAACTTACAGACTAGCCTATACAATTTAAAGGCTACATATTTAAATTATGAGACATTAATAATATCTTAGGCTGTGATGGCAAAGTTAAGAAAAAATAATTTATCCTATTCTATTTTCTTACATTAGGCCATCATATCTAAGGCCTCTGGGGGTAAACATCAGTTGCTGTCAAGTCAGTTCTGACTCATGGAGACCCCATGTGTGTCAGAGTAGAAGTTTGTTCCAGAGGGTTAGCGATGGCTGATTTTTATGAAGTAGATTGCCAGGCATTTCTTCCAAAATGCCTTTGGGGCGACTGAAACCACCGACCTCTAGGTTAACATCAGAGCACATTAACCATTGTACCACCCAGGGACTCCACTAGTGTCAGAGGTCATATTAATTTTAAATTAAATATAAATATTAATAACAAATACATTTATTTAGAAATAAATTTCTTCCTTTCCATACTTCTATAAATGTTTCTCCCATTTTGGTAACTTTAAAGTAAATTCCTTAAAATGACATTATTTTTCCTTACTGATGGGTATGACAAATAATTTTATTTGGAGCAAAACATGTTGTAAGAGAAAACTGTTCTTCCAAAATGGCTAAAAGTTGATTCACAACCTAAGAGTTTGTCTCTTACAGGCAGACATGATGTTATAAAATGTCAGATGTCCAAGATTTGTGAGAGGGGGGTGTGAGAGATTCTTCGTAAATGACGCATAGCTCTCATGGGTATTATCAAACTTGAAACTGGAACACTGCCTTTAAGACTAGATAGATTCTGAAAAAGACACCACAACCCAACATGATTGATCAAAGCATACTGCGTTCTCAGCGATACATGACAAAATTTTACTTTTTGTCCAAGACAGTCTGACATTTTGTAAAGTATAACTTAACTCAAGCACTACCGAAGAACCTTGAAGAGAATTAAAGAGGGCTGGAGCCGCTGGGGATCCTGGTGTGACCCCTGTCCAGCCACTGGGCTCCAGGAAAATATCTATTTACCTGGTGGCAGAGCCTTCAGCTCTTTTTACCTGAAATCTTGATTTAAAAGACCCTTTGCCCACTCACAGAAACTCTGGTGGCATAGCTATAGCTGCTAACCAAAAGGTTGGCAGTTCAAATCAACCAGGCACTCCTTGGAAACCCTATGAGGCAGTTCTACTCTGTCTTATAGGGTTGCTGTGAGTCGGAATCCCCTCGACAGCAATGGGTTTGCCCACTCAGGGGGTTGCCCTTGGTGCTGCCAATACATCCATCTTTTCACTGAGGGGTAGGAGTGTCATCCAGAGCATGGGGAAAGGAGCACCAAGCAAGGTGGCTGGTGAGGTTACTGCATCTTGCCCCTCAGGGAAGGGGTCAGAGAGGCACTGAAAAACCACACAGTGAAGAGAAGCACACGCATGTTTGTCCCCCCCCCATCAGTCCGGTGGTGCCGGGTGAATGCCTGTGGCCAGGGTGGTGGTGTGACAGTGTACGTGCATCCAGAGTTGGCCTCTGCAGGCTTCCTAGTTGGCTGCCCTGAGCCCTAAGCACTGGTTTTCAGAGGTCCAGAGCCCAGCCCTGCAGATGATCACTTGGCCCCAGTCCTTCTGGTGACCCTGCCTCAATCTAGGGACCTGTGCTCAATGAGGATAATTTAGTCTTTATGACAGCAATACTCTAGTCTACTCTAAGGAGTGGGACGGCCAATTGTGCTGACCTATGAGTGCTGGTCGCTGTGTTCCTGATTGCTGCCCACCAAGGATTTCTCAAGGAGCCGGGCCAGGGCCGTTCCACAGGTGCAGCTGCAGACCATGTGTCAGTCCCGTCTAAGGGCCTGAACGCTTTCCTTGCATAATGAGGGTAATCTGTGTGTAGTGTGCTTCTTCTGGCACAGCTCCTCTGTGGAACGGGGGCTGGGGCAGGCAGCCAGGCAGGGCACGGTGATGACAAACATGCCAGACACCATGAGTTGTGTTTAGTGAGCTCCTTCCCACTCTCTCTCTGTGTTTCCCTGTCTTTCTCAGGGACAGCAGATGTTTTAACTACATTCGTAAATATTCTTAAGGCAAGTAGTTGCTACCTGAGTTCACCTTTCTTAGCTCCAGCTCCACTGAAAAGTGATAATACAACATATCCAAACACATTTTGTCATACCAAAAATGAGGCTGCAGCTCAAGTATTTAGATACTTTCGTTCACATTTTTTAAAAAGTTGCTCTTGCATAGTACTTTTTCTGTATGGGTAGAAGTCCATTCAAAACTACCTTGTACAAGTAAGGACATACAATCCTCTTCCTGCCCCCAAAATAATGTGTTGACCACACGGGCCTTCTTCTCCCACGTGCCCTCAGGGTCTCTGTGTAAGTCTCTGCCCTCTACTTACTAAGCAACTATGTCAGTGAAAGAAGCCCGACATTGAACTGGCATCCTGGAGGAGGTTGTACCAAATTCTCAACTCATATCGACGGCACTGGGTTTTGGTTTTTTACTGAGCTACAGATAACTGAAATACCAAGTCTTTTTTCAGGTTGGAGTCTGTGAAGTTGTGTCTCTTCCATAATCTGATGTTTAGATTCAGGTTTAGGACTTGAAGTCATCACACTTCTCTTTTTCTTTCACTGTTGACAAAGGCATCTTGTAAGAATGGATATAAGAACGTGGTCCTCACAAATTTCCCTTTATGCTGAAATATGTTTCTTTCTTTCTTCCTTTTTTAAAATAATACTTTACTGTGTTTTGGTGAAGGTTTACACAGCAGTTTAGGTGCCCATTCAACAATTTCTACACACATTGCTCAATGACATTGGTTACATTCTTCACAATGCATGAACATTCTCATTAGTTTTGTTCTAGTTGTTTCATTTCCGTTAATCTAGTTTTGCTGCCCCATTACCTTCTCACCTTTGTTTTAAAGTAATTGTTGACTGTTTGGTCTCATCTACGTGACCTTTTAAGGGAGCACAGTACTCACAGGTGGTATTTTTTATTTTGTGAACCAATCTGTTATTTAGTTAAAACGTGACCTCCAGGACTAGTTTCAGTTCAAGGTTTAAAGAGTATCTCTGAGCAATAGCCTCAGGGAGTCTTCCAGTCTCAACTGGTCCAGTAAGTCTGGATTTTTTTTTTTTTTTTAAATGAGGTTCTGTTCTACATTTTTTTCCCATTCTATCAGGGTCCATCATCATAGCTCATAGGGTCGCTATGAGTTGGAATCAACTCGACGGCACTGGGTTTGGTTTGGTTTTGGTATCAGGGTCCATCTACTGTGGCCCTGATCAGAACAGTGGGAGTGGCAACCAGGCACCATCTAGTTCTTCTAGTCTCAGGGTAGATGAGGCTGAGGTTTGTGTAGACTGTTAGTCCTGTAGACTAGTTTCTTCTTTTAGTCTTTGATTTCCTTCTTTCTCTTTTGTTCCAGACTAGTAGAGACCAACTCTTGTACCTTAGATGGCTGCTGGAAAGCTTTTAAGTCCCCAGACACTATTCGCCAAACTAGAATGTAAAACATAAACTTTATGAACTATATTATATCAGTTGACTGAGTTGTCCCACGAGACTATGGTCCCAAATGAGATGTGTTTCTGAAAGTCTGTGTACACATGACTGTTGAAGGCCCCATCAAACCTAGCACTGGTCACCATGGACAACTCAACAGCAAGTCAAGACATGGTTCTTGACTCTACCCCTGATGATAAAATTAACTAGCAACACAAGGTTGTCTACAAGAATTACATTGTGCCATGCTGGCTGTGAACATCACAGAGATGATCTGAGGGTAGGAATAAAGGCAGACAAAATCGACTAATGAGTAAGGGAACAGCCCCACCTGGGACAGAGTGTAGGGAGATCAGATTACGGAGATCTCTGAAGGCTGGTAGAGTTGTGTGGGTTCCAAGGGGTAGGTAATTAGACAGGGATGTGCCTGTGAAGGAGGACAATGGTAGTTCTAATAACAATGCTTTGCTGATGGAAGAGGATTGAGGCACAGAGACCAGCAAGAGAGAAACTTTAGGAAATCAAAGGAACACTCTGGAAAGGAAGAGGGCCTGAACGATATTTTGAAGAATAGGAGCTTAGCTATACGAAATGAGAAGTCAAGGATATCTCTGAGATTTCCATCATGGAACACCCCATTGCACCCTACAGAAGAATGGCGGTAACTCTGAGAAGTGGCCGGGGGCGCTGGCTGGCTTGGGGGGAAAAGGCCTAGTTTAACAAACGTTTCTTTAGTGTCCTCTACGTATGAAGCACACTACCAGATGCTGTGGGCAACAAAGACGTCAGAGATTCTGCTTCTGTCCTCGTAGAGCCTAGGAGTCTCACAGGAAAGATAAGACATGGGCTGAACCAGGGATGAGGCTCATTCCAGGGTGTGACAGTGACATCACAGAGGTGCATACAGGTCAGGGAGGCTTGGGAGGAGCAAGGACTGTAGCTGGAAGAAGGTCAGGCTATGGGAACAGAAGGTCTTCAGGCTTAGTTCTGAAGGATGGGGAGGCTTGGGGAGGAGCAGCCAGGGTGGGAGGAGCTGTCTCGGTGGGGGGACTAGCGACAAGGCCATATGGAGACACACGTATTTTTAATGTATGAGAACAGGTTCATATTCAAAGCAATCTGTAGGAAATATTTTTATAAAGTAAGGTTTCTTTCACTGTAGACAATCATCCTCTAACTCACTTGTTTTAAACATTTAGATATTTGATTCTCCCTGATACAATGTTAATTTTTTCAAGTGATAACAATACATTTTTTTAAAAAGCCAACAAAGGTAGTAAATATTTGAGAAGGGCCTAGCACTGAAGAATCAGCAGGTACAATGGAAGTCAAAACTGGTTGTCTTAGTCATCTAGTGCTGCTATAACAGAAATGCCACAAGTGTACGGCTTTAACGAAGAGAAATTTATTTCTTCACAGTAAAGTAGGCTAAAAGTCCAAGTTCAGCCTGTCAGCTCCAGGGGAAGGCTTTCTCTCTCTGTCAGCCTTCTTATCAGTCTTCCCCTGGACTAGGAGCTTCTCTGCATAGGGACCTGGGGTCCAAAGGATGTGCTCTCTGCTCCCGGCACTGCTTTCTAGGTGGTATGAGGTGCCCCTGTCTCTCTGCTCACTTCTCCCTTTCCTATCTCAAGAGATTGCCTCAAGACACAATGGATTCTCATAGGTTGAGTCCTGCCTTACTAACACAACTGCTGCCCATCCTCCCTCATTAACATCACAGAGGCAGGATTTACAACATATAGGAAAATCACACAATACCAGGAATCATGGCCCAACCCAACTGATAGACACATTTTTTGGGGGACATAATACAATCCATGACACTGGTCTTTTAACTTGATAGAGAACAAAATAGTCTTTCAGGAACATACTCATTTATAGGTTGCATAGTTTCAACTGATTACCTGAAAACCTACTGGTTTCCACTTACATTTTAAATTACAAAATAAAGAACTCTGAAGTGAGCACATTTTCCTTCAGTTCCCAAAATTTTTAGAGATGGAGAATTTAGATAACAGACTAAAAAAAAAAAAAACAAAAAACCTCAGCCTATGTCACCCAAATCAGTTAAAATGTGTCAACATACATGAGTGGGAAGAAGTCCTGATCTGCTGCCCCAGGAGGCAAACGTTGGGTGGAAGGCACAACAACAGCCATGCTCTGAGCGGTCACACCATAGTGTCGTCATTATGGAGGTCAGGCATTCCAGCCATGGCATGGCTGGGTAAGAGCCTGCCGCCATTGGGATACACGGACATGGATTCAAATACACAGGCTATAATGGTCGCATCTTTGTGTAGTGCCTTAATTTCACAGACAGTTTCTATAACACATTTCTGGAGTCACACAGACAGAGTTTGGGTAAACTCTCTGTTCTACCACTTTCAGATTCTTCATCTGTAAAATGGGGGAGAATAATAATGTCTGCCTCGTAATGTTATTGAAAAGATCAATGACATAATGCACCTCATATGTAATATGTACTCAATAAATGTTACCTACTGGAGCTCATGTTGTTATGATTTCCACATGTGAGATGAGAAATAACACACAACCCCTGCCTGTGTGGAGCTTGTTCTGTTGGTAGTAGGGCAGCCTTGCTCTGACAGCCACTGCTCTATCAATGAATGGGGGCTGATTACACTTACGTTTTACCTAAAAAGTTTTTTTAAAAACTGGATCATTAATTAGTTCTGGTATTAAAGTCTTCAATGATAACTAATACTCATGGGTAAAATGCTGGACAAAGCCCATGAAAAAGCTTTTCACATCCACAGCTCAATGACTTTTGATAATGAAATGTTCTATAGACAATGGTTAAATACCACTAGCAGAGAAAGTAGTGACTATTTAAACTCAGGCAAGGTGCTGGGGGTACAATGGGATAAAACCCGTTCCTTTTTTACTTAGAATGTAAAATGCAGTTGTGGAAATAGACACGTAAACCAGCAATTATAACACAGATCCATAATCCCTCATCCTGAACCTTTGGGGAGCATTTTGGAGCTCAGATGTTCTGTTTCAGAAAGACCACATTCTACGTGCAGCCTGCAAAGTTACGCATCTGCCTCAGCTTACCTGGGACTCCCCGGCTTGCCCTGGTCCTGCGTGCACTGGGTAGTGCCCCTTTTACTCTCTACAGTTTGTACAATGGATTATGTAGCTACCCTCTTCACATCATCCTAACACCCCAGCAGTCTCAGGGCACCACCCCATAATCGAACATATTGATATTTCTTCAGTAAAATATATCTACGCTAGACGATGCAACAGACAGTGAACCACCCTCTATCAGTTGACATCAGAGTTCGCTGCCAAATGGGTTATGAGGAAAGTTTTGACTTTTCCAGAGCTTTCTGGACTTCGGAATTGCGGATCCAGGGCTGCAGACTGGGTGCAGGGTGCCACCAGAGAGTTAAGCGCAGGTGTCATGGGAGTGGAAGGGTGGCACCAGTTGCCTTGGGAAGCTGAGGAGGTTTCCAGGAAGTGCCCTTCAATGGAGGCCTGAGGGAGGAGGGGGGTTAGGGAACTGAAGTTGGGTGGTCCTGGGAGCAGGTGGAATGACTTAAATCACCGTCCGGGGTGAGGTGGGGGCTCCTTCACCAAGTCATTCCAGACCAGGAATGGGAAGGGGTGAGGTGGAAGGCGCTAGTAAGGCAACTTGGTGCCTCTGAGGGGTTTTAAGCAGAGAAGTGACAAGCTCAGATTTGTGCTTTAAAAAGGGTTCTGGCGGCACTGAGGCTGGGTGGAAGGAGCCAGGAGGCAGGGGTGCAGTCAGGAGAAAGAAGGGGTGGCCTCCGCAGAGGTGGTAGCTCAGGGAGGGGAGGAGCTGATGCCAGGCAGAATCAAAAGGCCTAGTGATTGATTAGACCGGGGGGGGGGGGGAGGGGCGGGGCGGGGGGGGGGGTCTGAGGGAAAGGGCTAAGTCAAGGGAAACATGCAGATTGTTCTCTCTACTTGTTCTAACCTGAGGCCACGTGAAAAATATTTGTTTCTTTCCTTATGCTTTTCTTTAACTGATGAGAACAACTTTGAGGTCTGTGACTAACATGTTTAATTTTTTTTTCTTTTTAAAGTAATACATGTTCATTAGTGAACATTTGAAAAATAGAACCTAAGGGGAAAACCCCTGACAGGCCCACCATTGTTAACATTTATGCTGGAACGAGGCCTGGGACACCAGAGAGATTTAAATTACATGGTTGAATGATTATTTCTTTCCAACTTTTCTTATGTATGTGTCAGTTTTCTTATTTTGTTGTGATGATACTGTTTGTACTTATTTTGTATTTCTTTTTTCACTCAACATTTTATCTGAAACATTTTCCTAAGTTTCCACGGTCTGAACGAAAGCCGTTTTTAATGGCTTCGTTGTACTGTATCAATTTGAGGGACCATGCTCATTTATTTGCCGATGGTTGGACATTATGTCATCCAACAGATCTCTAAGACCTAAGGAAATTATTGTAAAGGCAGACTCGTGCCAGTATTTTAGGGAAGGCAGAGAAGTGTTTGGCATCTCTCACTGGTCCCTAGCTTATGACTTCCCAGATCCTCCTGCCGTCAACGGAACTGGGCATGGAAACTTTTATAACTGGCGGTTTGTGGATTACAGGGTAGTATTTTAGCAGTTAAGTGAATCTCAAGTTTCAGTACCCCTCAAATGTTGTTTACCCAACATTTCAATATTATTATTGGTTGGGAATAGAAGGAATTAAAATTACATCTCCAGTGTGCCCACCAGAACCACGTCTCTGCTAACTGCATTTCTACGTGACTTTAAGAAAGCAAAACCAAGTCATAAGGTTTTGAGGTCAAAACATGGGCTGGAAAGATCGTGATTTTTAGAAGTATCTGTTCACCTATCTATGGCTTAGAAATACTTTCGAGTCTCCCAGAAGTGGGATAAACAGCCGGCGTTGCCGAGAGAACAATGAAGGACAACTTTCTTCGGGCTGTAGGAAGACCTCTACAGAGCTGCATTCCAGTGGCCCCTGAACTGCTGCGTGGTCCAGGAATGACGCAGTAGATGGCAGTGGCCTGCTGGGCTTGCCTCCTAGACAAGCCTCAGCATACAGCCCTTGCACAGACTGATCACAGAAGACCGGCATGTAGAGTGCCCTCCTGCCCTCCCCTGCCAACCCCACTCTTCCCCATCCACGTGCCTTCCCCCGCAACTCGGTAAGCCTGGGGCACGTGTCAGGTTGTGAGCCCAGACCTGTGTGCGTCTCCTAACCTGGCCACAGAAGGTGTGGTGAGAGAGCTGCCTGTTCCTTCCACTTCTAAAATTCTTCCTGAGAGACACGTGTTATTAGCATCCAGGTTTGGAATTTGGAATGTACACGTCCATAGAAAAGCAATTCTATATATAGCACCTAGGTGCTGTTAAAGTATTTTTATTAGTACTTTGTTGGCCCTCATATCATTTAAAACATGTTTTCTAGGAAAAATGTTTTCAAGTACCATATCTGTTATTGCAATAAAGGCCTTGCACATAGGCTACGCCCCTGCTACTCACCAATCAACCAACCAATTGCAGTTGAGTCAGTTCTGACTCGTGTGTGAACAAATGCTCCTTGTTCGTGTCCTAGGGCAGAGGATTTTCATTGGCTGTGACTTTTTGGAAGTAAGTCATTTGAGGTGTCTCTGGTTATGGTTCGTAGCTGAGCACTTAACCGTTTGTACCACCAAGGGACTCCTTTCTACTGCTTGCATGGATAAATAAATTGCCTTAAACACTTTCTAGAGTAAGGCATAAATGAACAAAATAAGAATGAACGAATAGACAAGTGAACGTTTGCTCATCCAGTTTTAGTGGAGAGGGAGGAGTCATGCCAAACCATCAGTGGGCAAGGTGTGCATGCAGACCTGTGAGGCTGGGGGCCACAACAAGACCCCCCTGTGAAACAGTGGCCTCAGGCTACATCTGCACTCAAAGGCAGGGAGGGAAGCAACAGGAAGGTTGCAACTTCTTAGCCCTGGAGCGCCCCTCCTTGAGGAGGCAGCATTCCCTGCAGCCAGTGAAGCGAGCCCAGAGAAGCGTAGAGGTCGGTGAGGGGTGAAGGACGGGATTAGGGCAACAGGCATGAAGCTTGAATCTGCCCCTGAGAACGCTGTCAGTGACAGCAGTGATAGCAGAAACGACATATATCACACAGTGCAGGCCCACAGGTGACCTGCTCAGAACAAAGACAAAGTTGTACCATGAAGTATGATACCAGTAAGTTTAGGTGCAAAAGCCTCATTTCATCAGCTCGCTGGTCAATAACATGGCTTAGATCTTGGACAAAGGAGGTTCAGTATTCCCTAAAATTGTGCCTATACTGAATGCTCTGATAGAATATTCCTTTCCCAAATTTAAACCTAGTAGTTTATTATGGGAGAGTCCTTGGGTGGTGTAAATGGTTAACATGGTCAACTGTAACTGAAAAGTTGGGCGATTGAGTCCACCCAGAGACACCTTAGAAGAAAGGCCTGGTGATCTACTTCTGAAAAAACAGCTTTTGAAAACTCTGTGGAGCACAGTTTTACTCTGACACACTTGGGGCTGCCATGAGTCAGAGTCAACTCAACAGCAACTGGTTACGGGTTAGTCAGTGTAAGAATTCCAAGGTATCTTAAAGAACAGGTGGGCTTTGGGCCTAGATCACATTCCCTCAGCACCAGGGAAACAGTACCGTCACCTGAGAGGCAAAAAGCCGTCAGCACTCATGTCTTACTAGACTCTGTCTCACAGCTTTGCCTTTTCTTTAAACCTATACCAGAACATTGCTCAAAGAGGTTGTTTTAAATGGTAAGTAAAATGGATGCCAGTTACACACAAACAGGACAAAGAGTCATTGTCACATGGTGTGTGAAACTCCTGAGCTGGGCTTTGACCCCTGACACTCCTGAAAAGTTCTCCAGAAGCCTCCACTTTGTGCCTGCACTGCTGGGGGAGAGAGCGTACTGCCTTAGCTCTGATGGCACATGGCAGGTTTATGTCCTTGAACAGATCTGTGGTCTCCGATGGCCAGGTATACAGTTTCAGGCCATTAAGAAGGGTTCACTGGTAGAATTCTCACTTTCCATATGAGAGACCTCAGTTCGATTCCCGGCCAACGCACCTCAAGCCTAGGCACCACCTGTCTGTCATTGCAGGCTTGTGTGTTGCTATTATACTAAATAGGTTTCAGCAGAGCTTCCAGACTAAGACAGACTAAGAAGAAAGATCTGGTGATTTATTTCTGAAAACAAGCCAGTGTAAGCCCTGTGGCTTGCAATGGTCCCATCTGCAACCAATCATGAGGATGCTGCAGGACCAGACAGTGCTTCATTCCATCGTGCTTGGGGTCACCACGAGTCAGGGGTCGACACAAAGGCAGCTAACAACAACACACCCCAGTGCCATGCAGGACAGCAGGACTGAGGAAGTGATCTCAGAATCGAAGTGCAGCCAGTCTGCTCAGTGTTGCAGCTGAGGAGCGCTTTGCTAGAAGAAGTAGACCAAGGGCAGGTGGCCCTGGAGAAGGGCACAAGGGCAGTGTTTTCGATGACTCTGGCATGCATGATCCGGGAGGAAGGGAATGAGGCATAAAGGCAAATCACAGCCTAGAAACTGGCTCTGCCATGGCCTCAGGGCAAGGCTTTGGGCAAGTCTTCTAGCCTCTTGGTGCCCCGATTTCCTCATCTGAAATGAAGATGGCAAAGACAGCATTTCCTGGGCAACCATTAGAAATGACAACGAGGCTCCAAAAGCAAGAGTGCTACAGAGACCCAGGAACACATCTGGTCAGCCATCTCACACCCTCGCCAACGTTCAGGCAAGGTCATATGCTGCCTGGCTTCCAAGGCTAGGAAGAAACCTTGGGTTTTCTTGGCTGACCATCACAGGAGCAAAGACAAGTGAACGAATGCTCCTTGCCAGTTTCCTAGGGCAAGGACTCAGTGGTCGAAACTGTCTAATGTTTTGTCCTCTTTGACACAGCTATTGAAATGGCTGCTTACCTAACAGAATAAAGGGAGACAGAGGATCTTATCAGGAGCTTATGCTGTAACTGGGATTTATATTTGAGGCTAAGAGTTATGTCTCAAAACTGGAATTTGAAGTGTTTGGGAGAAAGAAATTGTGGCCTCAAGGGATATGTCTCTTAGAGACAGAATGGTCTTTCCACTGTGAACCAGGACAGCCTGGAGAGTGAGCAGGACAGACTGACGCTGGAGTCTCAGCCTCACTCAGTAGTGGCTGGCTTCACTGCAGAATTATTTCTGGAAATAGGTAATGAAAAGTACATATATATAGAAAATGATAACATAAAACCCCAAACTGTACAAGCACATTTAATGTAAATGACTTCATATTAAAAAAAATTGTTTTTATATTGCCTAAATCCCTGAAGTCAGAGCCCACACTGTGGCTGGAGGTGTCCCAAGAATCACTGCTTGTCAACACCATTCCAGCTGAATCAGACTGTTTACCTCCACTGTGGCTGTCAAGTCAGCTTCGTCTCTGAACACTCTGCTTCAAATTACCACCGTCCACCAGACAGGGAGAACATTTGTGTGTGTGTAGATTCCTAAGAAGCCTAACCACTTGATAGCCGAAAACCAAATGGCTATATTCATCAACTGGATCAAGAAAATCAATCACACTGATGGATCAGATGCTGAAAACAGCTAGTTGATTCCTGACTTTCTTCCATTTGTATCTGCGGTTTTCATGCAATCATCAAGTGCTCAGTGGAACGTACTGTACTGTGCACAGGACAACCAGGTCCCAGGGCCAGATCTGACAGCTCTTACCTCTCAGAGAACAGGGTAGGGGCAGGGCAATGCAGTGCTTCATGCAAACACTCTAAACTGAATTAGCACAGACACAACTAAAAAAAAAAACCAAGGCTCTCCTCGGATAGGACATACTTCACCTTGGAACTCTTTGAGTATGGGGCTGGGGAAACCATGGTTATCTGGGCACAAAATCTGGACTTCTATATTTCTATCCCACCACCTGACAGTATGTTGTACTGTGGTGGCTAGCACATTGCTGTAATGCTGGAAGCTATGCCACTGGTATTTCAAATATGAGCAGGGTCACCCATGGTGGACAGGTTGCAGCAGAGTTTCCAGAATAAGGCAGACTGGAAGAAAGACCCGGAGATCTACTTCTGAAAGTCAGTCAATGAAAACCCTATGGATTACAACAGAATATTGTCTGATAACCGTGATGAAAGATAAGCCTCCTAGGTTGGAAGGCATTTGAAATATACAGTGGCAACAACAAAGAACTTGAGAATACCAACAATCATGAAGATGATGCAGGACCAGGCAACGTTTTGTTCTGTTGTACCATGCGGTCACCATGAGTCAGCACTCACTCAATGGCAACTAACAACAACAATAACAAATTTCTATCATCACTTTAACTTTAATCAGTGAATAGAACATTTCTAAGTTCAATGTGGTGTCCTAAGAAGGTCCTCCCTTCACATTCTGTTGGGTAGGGGGAGATCTCATGCATTTTCCAAAGCACCCATGTGAGTCTGTGAAGGGGGTGACTACACAACATCAGTAAGCACACAAATAAAATTCTTAATCACTCATAATGGACATTTAGAAAATAAATAAGGCTATAAAAGGCACCACTACGCATCTGGCAGTTTGTCACGCTTGCTTGTTGCCGTGATGCTGGAAGCTTTGCCACTGGTATGCAAATGCCAGTAGGGTCACCTTTGGTGGAGAGGTTTCAGCAGAGCTTCCAGACTAAGACAGACTAGGAAAATGGACCTGGCAGTCTAATTCTGAAAATATTGGCCAGTGAAAACCTTATGAATAGCAGCAGAACCCCTCAGGTTGGAAGGCACTCAAAATATGACTGGGGAAGAGCTGCCTTCCTTAAAGTAGAGTTGACCTTAATGATGTGGATGGAGTCAAGCTTTCAGGACCTTCATTTGCTGATGTGGCACGACTCAAAATGAGAAGAAACAGCTGCAAACATCCATGAATAACTGAAGAACACAAAAATGAAATGGAACATATAAAGATCAGTATTCTAGGCATTAATGAGCTGAAATGGACTGGTACTGGCCATTTTGAATCAGACAATCATACAGTCTGCTATGCCAGGAATGACAAATTGAAGAGAAATGGTATAGCAATCATTGTCAAAAAAAAATTCAAGATCTATCCTGAAGTACAACGCTGTCAGTGATAGGATAAGATCCATATGCCTACAAGGAAGACCAGTTAATACAACCATTATTCAAATTTATGTACCAATCACTAAGGCCAAAGATGAAGAAACCGAACATTTTACCAATTTCTACAGTCTGAAATTGATCAAACATGCAATCATGACGCATTGATAATCAATGATTATTGGAATGTGAAACTGGGAAACAAAGAAGGATTGGTAGCTGGAAAATATGGCCTTAGTGGTAGAAACAATGCAGGAGATAGCATGATAGAAGTTTGTAAGACCAGAGACTTCTTCATTGCAAATACATTTTTTTCAACAACATAAACAGTGACTATACATGTAGACCCCACTGGATAGAAAACACAGGGATCAAATCAACTACATCTGTGGAAAGAGACGATAGGAAAACTGAGTATCATCAGTCAGAAGGAGGCCAGCGGCCAACTGTGGAACAGACCATTAAGTGCTCATATGCAAATTCAACCTGAAGCTGAAGAAAATGAAAACAAGTCCATCAGAGCCAAAATATGACTTTGAGTCCACCTCACCTGAATTTGGAGACCACTAACGACACCAAGGAAACCCTCATGGAGTAGTGGTTAAGTACTACTAAGGCTGCTAACCAAAATGTCAGCAGTTCAAATCCACCAGGCTCTCCTTGGAAATCCTATGGGGCAGTTCTACCGTGTCCTACAGGGTCGCTTTGAGCTGGAATCAACTCAGTGGCAATGGGTTTGGTTTGCCTTTTTTTTTTTTTAATGACACTAATGACCTAAGACTAGACGAGCTGTGGAATGACATCAAAGACATCCTGCATGAAGAAAGCAAAAGATCACTAAAAAGGCAGGCAAGAAAGAAAACACCAAAATGGATGTCAGAAGAGACTCTGAAACTTGCTCGTCAATGTAGAGCAGCTAAAGCGAATGGAAGAAATGGTGAAGTAAAGGAGCTGAACAGACTTCAAAGGGTAGCTTGAGAAGCCAAAGTGAAATATTATAACAAAATGTGCAAAGACCTGGAGTTAGAAAACCAAAAGGGAAGATCATGTTTGGTATTTCTCAAGTTGAAAGAACTGAAGAAAAAAGTCAAGCCCTGAGTTGCAATTTTGAAGGATTCTATGGGCAAAATACTGAATGATATAGGAATTGTCAAAAGAAGACAGAAGGAATGTTCAACCATTTCAGAAGTTAGCATATAATCAAGAACCAGTGGTAGTGAAAGAAGAAATCCAAGCTGCACTGAAGGCATTGGTGAGAAGACTCCAGGAACTGAAAGAATACCAACTGAGATGATTCAACAAATGGATGCAGCACTCAAGGTGCTTACTCGGCTATACCAAAAAATTTGGAAGAGAGCTACCTGGCCAACTGACTGGAAGAGATCCATATTAGTGCCCATTCCAAAGAAACGTGATCTAACAGAATGCAGAAATTACCAAAGAATATCATTAATACCACACACGTAAAATTTTGCTGCAGATCATTCAAAAGCAGCTGCAGTGGTACATCAGCAGCGAACTGCAAGAAATTCAGAAGAGGATGTGGAATGGGGGCTATCATTGCTGATGTCAGATGGATCTTGGCTGAAAGCAGAAAATGCCAGAAAAATGTTTACCTGTGTTTTATTGAGAATGCAAAGGTATTCGACTGTGTGGATCATAACATATTAGGGCTAACATTGCAAGGATGGGAATTCCAGGACACTTAATTGTCCCATGCAGAACCTGTAAATAGACTAAGAGATAGTCATTCAAACAGAGCAAGGTTTAGAATCAAGAAAGGTGTGTGTCAGGGTTGTATCCTTTTACCATACTTATTCAATCTTATGCTAAACAAATAATCCAAGAAGCTGAACTACAGGAAGAAGAATGTGGCGTCATTAACCACCTGCCATATGCAGATGATACAACCTTGCTTGCTGAAAGTGAGAGGACTTGAAGCACTTACTGATGAAGATCAAAGATGACAGCCTTCAGTATGGATTACACCTCAACACAGAGAAAACAAAAATCCTCACAACTGGACCAATATGCCACATCATGACAGATGAAGAAAAGATTGACATTGTCAAAGATTTCATTTTACTTGAATCTACAATCAACATCCATGGCAGCAGCAGTCAGGAAATCAAATGATGTATCGCATTGGGAAGATCTGCCGCAAAATATGTCTTTAAAGTGTTGAAAAGCAAAGATGTCACTTTGAGGACTAAGATGTGCCTGACTCAAGCCATGACATTTTCAATCGCAACGTATGCATGTGAGAGCTGGACAGTGAATAAGGAAGACTGAAGAAGAATTGCTGTCTTTGCATTATGGTGCTAGAGAAGAATACTGCATATACCATGGACTGCCAGAAGAACGAACAAGTCTGTTTTGGAAGAAATACAGCCAGAGTACTCCTTGGAAGCAAGGATGGCGAGACTTCATCTCACATACTTTGGACATGTTATCAGGAGGGACCAGTCCCTGGAGAAGGACATCATGCTTGGTAAAGCAGAGGGTCAGTCGAAACAGAGGAAGACTGTTGATGACATGGATTGACACAGTGGCTGCAACAATGGGCTCAAACATAACAACTGTGAGGATGGCATAGGAAGGGGCAGTGTTTCGTTCTGATGCAGATAGGACCACTATGAGTCGGAGCCAACTTGATGGCACCTAACAACAACAACATGAAAGGCTACCCTAAGCCAAACTAAGATTGGCACTAGAGAAGAAAACTAAGATTGGCACTAGAGAAGAAAGGTGCCAGACTTCAAAGTTCAATTTGATTTTCTTAACATGGAAAACTTGAAAGGAACAATGATGTCTCTAAAATTATGTACGAAATGTTACGTTTCTGAGCATTTTTTCCCCCGGGAAGAATTAGCTTTCATCTGATTCTCAAAGAGGTTAATGAAGCCAAAGAGGTTATGAATGACAAAGTACTTGCATTCCTCCTTGACTGAAGACCAAGGGCACAGCTGCTCCCCAGTACAGACGCCTGCCTGCCTGCCAGCCTGCTCACCTGCCTACAGCTACCTGTGGAGCATGGGGGATTCCCTGACTTCTCGGGACGACCTTTCAATTGGTTTGAGGATGAACTCTGGGAAACTGCACTTGTAACAGCTTCCTGAGTGATTATGATATACAACTGGCTTGAGAACACTGGGCAAAGGTGGCCATCTTAACAAAATATGCCCGTGATTCTGCTTACGGTAGCAGTATTATCCGAGTAGAATAATAAACTATGTCTCTGGTTACTTCTCTAAGAACACATTAGTCAAGAATCTCATCTTTACAATCAAAATAAAGCAAATCAGTGGGAAATAAATGGAGAGCCATCTGCCACTGCACAGGACCTGCTGCATATGCACCGGCAGTTTTTGTGGTGTTCCTGTGCCATCCTCGCACGTGTTAAATGCAGGCCTGGCTGCTGAGGCTACCCGGCTCACCTCCATGATCTCTGTGATGGCCAGCAGCCCCCACCTCTCAGACTCTGCCCTCCTGGCTGCTGCCACCCACCCCAGGCCTGGGAAAGTCCTGAGAGGCAATTTTTCTCACCAGACCCTGTGTGGCGTGGATCAAAGGCCCCACTGGCCATGTGGGATTCACTCAGCTGGGGAGCCATTTGTATGGCACAGTAAATGTCACCACCAGTGTTCAGGGCAGACTTTGCCTGCCAACAAACCAGGCCCGGGCAGCGGGCAGCCAAATATACCCTGCCAACCTGGTCAGATGCCTACCCTGAGCCTTTTCTAATGCCTGCCACATTTCCGTTGTTCTCAATTCCATGCCCATGAGCTACCCTGACTCTCCAGCACTGGAAACAGAATCTCGTATCCAGAGAGAAGACTGAAGAGATTCAAGGTGTGGGGCTTTACGGCAAATAGGAAGGCGCTGATTTACTCACTCAGATTAATTCAGACTCCCGGCTTGAGGATTTTTCTTTGACAATAATCACATCAGTTTGCATAATACAGTATCTTTTATGATAAGATCCCAACATGTTTCACAAACATTAATTTAACCTCCCACTAATTTTGTGACATTTAGCTTATCACCCTTCATTTAGAAGATGGAAACTTAAGGTGTTTAAAGGTAAAGATGCAGATAGCTAAAAGCAGAACATTTGAATGTGGCATTCTATCTTAATTCCTAATTATTTTGACTGAAATGCTTTTCCTTGTTTCGGAAGAATGAACTGTTATCATTGCCAATGGTTTACATTACTGCAATAACTGCAAAGAAATACGCTAAACCTATTGGCAATGGTGAGAGTTGGGGACACAGAATGTCACTAATGTGGATAGAAGACTCAGGAGAAATAATGACTAATCATCAATTCGTGCTTAAGAAAATACATGGTTTAGCTTTTTTTTTTAAGTGTGCTTTAAGTGAAAGTTTACAGTTCAAGTTAGTTTTGCCTGCAAAAATTTATACACACATTGTTATATGACCCTAGTTGCTCTCCCTATAATGTGACAAGACATTCCTCCTTTCCACCCTGGACTTCCCATGTCCATTCAACCAGCTCCTGTCCCCTTCTGGCTTCTCACCTCGCCTCTAGACAGGAGCTGCCCATTTAGTCTCATGTATCTACTTTTTTATCTACTTGAGCTAAGAAGCACACTCTTCAAAAGTATCATTTTATGTCTTATAGTCCAGTCTAATCTTTGTCTGAAGGGTTGGCTTTGGGAATGGTTTTAGCTTTGGGCTAACAGAGAGTCTGGGAGCCATGTGTTCCAGGGTCCCTCCAGTCCCAACCAGACCATTAAACATGGTCTTTTTACTAGAATTTGAGGTCTGCATCTCACTTTGCTCCTGCTCCGACAGGGAATCTCTGTTGTGTTCCTTGTCAGGGTGGCCATTGTTGGTAGCCGGCCACCATCTAGTTCTTCTGGTCTGTCTTAGACTGGGTTCTCCAGAGAAGCAAAACCAGTAAAGCGTATAAGTATATATATAGAGAGATTTATAGCAAGGAAACATCTCACCCAATTGTAGAGGCTGGAATGTCCCAAGTCCAGGACAGACCAGGATAGATGCTTCTCTTGATTCATGTAGCCCCAGGGGCTGGCGAACCCAAGATTGGCAGGTCAGAGAGCAGGGCTCTTGTTCACAGGCTGTGAAGATTGATGAATCCGAAATCAGCAGATAAGCTGATAGCTCAAGTCCCAAGGATGGGAGGTCAGATGAATAGGAGACAGCCACAGGATCCAGAGTGAGCAAAAAAGCCAAAACGTCTGCTTATATTGGGATGCAGGCCATACCCCCAAGGAAACTCCCTTTCAACTGACTAGCTACTCACAGCAGATTCAATCATGGGAGTGATTACATATAAACACTGAGAATCCTGGCCAGCCAAGTTGACACACAATCTTAACCATCACATAGTCTCAGGCTGATGGACTCTCTGGGTTACGTGGCCTTTTCTGTCTCTTGGGCTCATATTTTCTTTGTGTCTTTGGTGGTCTTCATGTTCCTTTGCTCCAGGTAGGTTGGAACCAATTGACGCATCTTAAATGGCTGCTTGCTAGCTTTTAAGACCCCAGACACCACTCACCAAAATGGGATGTAGAACATTTTCTTAATAAGCTTTGTTATGGCAATTGATCTAGATGTCCCCTAAAACCATGGTCCCCAGGCCCTTGCCCTGCTACTCTGTCCCTCGAAGTGTTTGGTTGTATTCAGGAAAGTTCTTAGCTTCATTTAGTCTAGTTGTGCTGACTTCCCTTGCATTGTGTGTTGTTCTTCACTTTACCTAAGATAATTTTTATCTAACATCTAGTTAGTGAATACCCGTTTCCCTCCCTACCCACCCTCGTAACCATCAAAGAATGTTTTCTTCTGTGTTTAAATCTTTTCATGAGTTCTTAAAATAGTGGTCTCCTACAATATTTGTCATTTTGTGACCAATTTCACTCAGCATAATGCCTTCTAGATTCCTCCACGTTATGAGATGTTTTGCAGATTCATCATTGTTCTTTATCATTGCATAGTATTCCATTGTATGAATATACCATACTTTGTTTACCCATTCGTCCATTGATGGGCATCTAAGTTGTTCCATCTTTTTGCTATTGTGAATAATGCTGCAATGAACACGGGTGTACACATATCTATTTACGTGATGGCTCTTATTTCTCTAGGATATATTCCAAGGAGCTGGATTGCTGGATTGCATGGTACTTTTATTTCCAGCTTTTTAAGGAAGCGCCAAATTGATTTCCAAAGTGGCTGTACCATTTTACATTCCCACCAGCAGTGTACAAGTGTCCCATTCTCTCCACAACCTCTTCAACACTTATTATTTTGTGTTTTTTGGATCAATGCTAACCTTGTTGGGGTGAGATGGCTGTCATTTGTATTTCTCTAATGGCTAATGATTGTGAGCATTTCCTCATGTATCTGTTAGCTGCCTGAATATCTTCGGTGAAGTGTCTGTTCATATCCTTTGCCCATTTTTTAATTGGGTTATTTGTCTTTTTGTTCTTGAGGTTTTGCAGTATCTTCTAGATTTTAGGGATTAGACCCTGATCAGATATGTCTTAGCCAAAATTTTTTCCCAGTGTGTAGGTTGTCTTTTTACTCTTTTGGTGAAGTCTTTCGATGAGTATAAGTTTTTGATTTTTAGGAAGTCCCAGTTATCTAGTTTCTCTTCCGGTGTTTGTGCATTGTTAGTAATATTTTGTGTTCTGTTTATTCCATGTACGAGGGTTCCTAGTGCGGGCCTTATTTTTTCTTCCATGATCTTTATTGTTTTAGATTTTATATTTAGGTCTTTGATCCATTTGAGTAAGTTTTTGTGCATGATGTGAGTTATGAGTCTTGTTTCATTTTTTTGCTGACGGATATCCAGTTATGCCAGCATCATTTGTTAAAGACGTTGTCTTTTCCCCATTTAATGGACTTTGGGCCTTTGTCAAATATCAGCTGCTCATAAGTGGATAAATTTACATCTGGATTCTCAATTCTGTTCCATTGGTCTATATATCTGTTATTGTATCAGTAGCAGGCTTTTTTGACTACCATAGCGGTATAATAGGCTCTAAAATCAGGCAGTGTGAGTCCTCCCACTTTGTTCTTCTTCTTCAGTAATGCTTTACTTATCCAGGGCCTCTTCCCTTTCCATATGAAGTCAGTGATTTGTTTCCCCGTGTTATTAAAAAATACCATTGGAATCTAGACTGGGATTGCATTGGGTAGAATTGCTTTGGGTAGACTTGACATTTTCACAATGTTGAGTCTTCCTATCCATGAGAAAGGTACGTTTTTCTGCTTATGTAGATCTCTTTTGGTTTCTTGCAGAAGTGTCTTATAGTTTTCTTGTATAGGTCTTTTATGTCTCTGGTTAGATTTATTCCTAAGTATTTTATCTTTTGGGGGGCTATTGTAAAAGGTATTGATTTAGTGATTTCCTCTACAAGGTTCTCTTTGTTGGTATAGAGGAATTCATCTGATTTTTATATGTTTATCTTGTATCCTGATACTTTGCTAAACTCTTCTATTAGGTCCAGTAGTTTTCCTGTGGATTCTTTAGGGTTTTCTGTGTATAAGATCACATCATCTGCAAATAGAAATACTTTTATATTGTCCACACCTATTTGGATGATCTTTATTTTGTTTTCTAGCGTAGTTGCTCTGGTTGGGACCTACAGCACAATGCTGAATAAGAGTGGTGATAAAGTTCATCCTTGTCTGGTTCCCATTCTAAAGAGGAATGCTTTCAGACTCTCTCCATTTAGGATAATGTAGGCTTTTGGACTTTGTCAAATGCCTTTTCTGCATCAATTGATCAGATCATGTGGTTCTTGTCTTTTGTTTTATTTATGTGATGGCTACACTGATTGTTTTTCTAACGTTGAACCATCCCTGCATGAATCCCACTTGGTCATGGTGAATTATTTTCCTGATACGTTGTTGAATTCTATTGGCTAGAATTAATTTTGTTGAGGATTTTTGAGTCTATGTTTATGAGGGATATTGGTCTGTAATTTTTTTTGTGGTATCTTTACCTGGTTTTGGTATCAGGGTTATGCTGGCTTCACAGAATGAATTTGGGAGTATTCCATCCTTTTCTATGCTCTGAAATACCTTTAGTAGTAGTGGTGTTAACTCTTCTCTGAAAGTTTGGTAGAGCTCTGCAGTGAAGCTGTCTGGACCAGGGCTTTTTTTTGTTGGGAGTTTTTTGATTACCTTTTCAATCTCTTCTTTTGTTATGTGTTTACTTAGGTGTTCTACCTGTGTCTGTGTTAGTTTAGGTAGGTAGTTTATTTCTAGAAGTTTGTCCATTTCCTCCTCGTTTTCTGTTGGAGTACAATTCTTCACAGCATTCTGTTATGATTCTTTTAGTTTCAGTTGGGTCTGCTGTGATATCGCCCATCTCATTTCTTATTCAGGCTATTTGTCCCTCTCCTGTTTTTCTTCTGTCATTTTGGCCAATGGTTTATCAATTTTGTTGACCTTTTCAAAGAACCAGCTTTTGGTCTCGTTATCTCTTTCAGTTGTTTTTCTATTCTCTATTTTATTTAATTCTGTTCTAATTTTTATTTTTTCCTTTCTTCTGGTTTCCAAGGGTTTCTTTTGCTGCTCTCTTTCTATTTGTTCGAGTTGTAGGGTTAATATTTTGATTTTGGCCCTTTCTTCTTTTTGGATGTGTATATTTATTGCTATAAACTGACCTCTGAGCACTGCTTTAGCTGTGTCCCAAAGGTCCTGGTAGGATGTGTTTTCATTCTCATTTGATTCCATGAATTTCTTTATTTGGTCTGTAACTTCTTCTATAATCCAGTAGTTTGTGAGCAAGATACTGTTCAGTTTCCACGTGTTTGATTTTTTTTTTCCTTGATTTTTCTGTTACTGATTTCTAGTTTGGAAACCCTGGTGGTGTAGCGGCTAAGTGCTACGGCTGCTAACCAAGAGGTCAGCAGTTTGAATCCACCAGGCGCTCCTTGGAAACTCTGTAGGGCAGTTCTACTCTGTCCTATAGGGTCGCTATGAGTCGGAATCAACTTGATGGCAGCGGATTTAGTTTGGTTTTGGATTTCTAGTTTCATGGCTTTATGGTTAGAAAAGATACTTTGTAATATTTCAATGCTTTGGATTCTGTTAAGGCTTGCTTTGTGGCCTAATATGTGGTCTGTTCTGGAGAATGTTCCAGGTTCGTTGGACAAGAAAGTATACTTGGCTTCAGTTGGTTGGAGTGTTCTGTATATGTCTACGAGATCAAGTTGGTTGACTATGGCATTTAGAACTTCCATGTCTTTATTGAGCTTCTTCTGAACTTCGCTGAAAGTGCTGTGTTGAAAACTCCTACTATTATTGTGGAGCTGTCTATTTCTCTTTTCAGTGCTGTCAGAATTTGTTTTATGCATTTTGGAGCCCTGTCATTGGGTGCATAAATATTTATTATGGTTATGTCCTCCTGGTGTATTGAGCCTTTAATCATTGTATAGTATCCTTCCTTATCCTTTGTGATGGATTTTACTTGAAAGTCTATTTTGTCAGAGATTAATATTGCCAGTTCTGCTCTTTCTTGATTGTTGTTTGCTTGATATATTTTTTTCCATCTTTGAGTTTTAGTTGGTTTGTGTCTTTAAGTCCAAGTTGTGTCTTTTGTAGGCAGCATATAGACGGATAGTGTTTTTTAATTCATTCTGCCACCCTCTGTCTCTTTATTGGTGCATTTAGTCCATTTACATTCAGCGTAATTATTGATTGAGTTTAGTGCTATCGTTTTGATGTATTTTTCTTTGTGCTGTTGACAGTTTCTTTGTTCCACTTAATTTTCTGTGCTACGTTGTTATTCTTTATGTATTTTCTTTTCATCTTTTTCATTGCTGTTAATTTTGTACTTGCTGAGTCTTTATGTGTTTCTTGTTTTTTATTTTGATGTGTAGGATTGTTAGTTTCCTTTATGGTTAACTTAATATTTTATCTCTGTTTTTCTAAGTTTAAACTAATCTTTTATTTCTTTATCGCACCTTGGCTTCCTCTTTTTTGTTTTTAATGTTGTCATCTTTTACATAATGACGTCTCTGTTTCCCTGTTTTCAGTGTTTTAGCTTTATTTTCGTGATTTCCCTATCTAGGTTGATATCTGTTTGCTCTGTCCAGTGTTTTAGTCTCGGGTTGTTATCTGATGTTACCGACTTTCTAACCAGAGGATTCCCTTTAGTATTTCTTTTAATTTTGGCTTGGTTTTTGCAAATTCCCTAAACTTCTGCTTATCTGGAAATGTTCTAATTTCACCATCATATTTGAGAGACAGTTTTGCTGGATATATGTTTCTTGGTTGGCAATTTTTTTTCTTCAAGGCTTTATATATATCATCCTATTAGCTTCTTGCCTGCATGGTTTCTGCTGAGTAGTCTAAGCTTCGGCTTATTTTCTCTACTTTGTAGATGACTTTTTGTTTATCTCTAGCTGCTCTTAAAATTTTCTGTTTATCTTTGGTTTTTGGCAATGTGGGGTTTGATGAGCTTCTTGGATAGATACTTTCTCTTCTTTCACGATATCAGGGAAGTTTTCTGCCAACAAATCTTCAACAATTCTGTCTGTATTTTCTGTTATCTCCCCCTGTCCTGGTTCTCCAATCACTGTTAGATTATTCCTCTTGATAGAGTACCACACAGTTCTTAGGGTTTCTTCACTTTTTAAAATTGTTTTATGTGACTTTTGCTCAAATAAGTTAGTGTTAAGTGCTTTATCTTAAATCTCACTAATTCTGACTGCTATTGCCTCAATTCTGCTCCTATAATTTTGTATTGAGTTGTCTAATTTTGAAATTTTATTGTTAATCTTTTGGATTTCTGTTTGCTGTCTCTCTATGGATTCTTGCATCCTGCTAAATTTGTCATTATGGTCTTGCCTAACCTTCCCAAGTTCCTCTGTTGCTTTTTTGTGTGTGTTCCTTGGCTTGTTCTGAGTTCTGCCTGATCTCCTTCCTGATCTGTTGAAGAGTTCTGTATATTAGTCTTTTGAATTCTACCTCTGGTAATTCCAAGAATTTGTCTTCCTCCAGAAGATTTTGTGATTCTGCCTGTTCATGTGATTTGACATTGACTGTCTTCTCTGAGTCATCAGTAAGTTTTTATATTTATTTTGTGTTTTTTTACTCTGTTTTGTTGTGCCCAAATAGGCTGCTCGTGTCAGCTACTTTGATTATTGGCGCCTTTGAAGCTCTAATGTCCTGTCATCAGGTGGTTAGAGCGTTACTGGGTATGTGAGCCCAGGAGACCATTTACTTTTCTTATATGGATTCAGCTCAGGTGTCCAGGTAGTTGGTCACCAAGTGTGTGGTGCAGGCTCTCACCTACAATCCTAGATAGGCAGGGGTGATTGGTGTAGGCACAGGTATTTGGCTGCAGTAGGGGCTCATGTATTGAGCAAGGCAGGGGGCTGATGGCTGCCCTGAATGTCTGAGAAGAAAACGTGTCCCTGTTCCCTAGAGCGCGTAGGTGGGCGGGTTTTACAGCCAGACTGTGGGTACCTAATCCTGTTGGCTGTGAGGCACCACTTATTGTTTGACCCCTATTATGGGTGACTAGGTGATGTGGGTGGAGCCACCAGTCCTCAAGCCCCTGATTGGTTAGGTGAGTACCCCACTAAATGGGCAGAGCGGTGACAAATGTCACACACCTGCCACTCCACCATATAGGTGGTACAATTAAAATTAGGCTTCAGGTATATACCCTGTTGTACTATGCTAACGAGGGCCTACGCTGTTGAAACGGGCCCATACAGGTCTATGCAGGGGTGAAAGGCATTCAAAGTTAGTGGATCCCTTATGCCTGTGCCTAGGCAAAGGAGCTGTGCCTGACCTGAGTTCCTGGCTTAGAGGAGCTGGCATATTATTTTTTCCCTGTTTGCTAATTTGTTCCCTCTCCAAAGCCGGGAGAATGGCTCAGAGTGTGTGATGGGGCCTACGTCAGTCCAGGGGATGTGGCAATTGCTCAGGCTGGCCCGGGACCCAGTGCAGAGTGGGGAGGGCAGGTACACGGGAGAGTCACTCTTCCCAAAGGGAGTGTTTTCTGATCTGTGCAGTAGGATAGACACATGTACTTATCTTTTGCTGACTGAGCACGGCTTCTCACTGGTTCTGGAGGGTTGAGCAGACTCTCTGCTGCTTAGTCTCTCCCGATGAGGAAAACGTGTCCTAAGTGCCATTGCCTTCCTCACTGCGCATGCCAGCCGATCTAGCCTGCAGGGTGCCGTTTCCCGCCGGATCAGTTCTGGGAACTCCTCGCTGCTTCTGAGCTGTCTTTCCCTCCCCCTGCCACTCAGTTTGATTCCTCAACTTTGCCTTTGATGTTCAGGGTTCCTAGACTGTCATATAGAATCGATTCACTTGTTTTTCCACGTCTTTGTTGTAAGAGGGACCACAAGATGCGTCTGACTACTCAGCTATCTTGGCCCTGCCTCCTACATGCTCTAGTTTTAAGTCTGTGATGCAGACCACAAAGTATAAGGGTATCAGAAATGAAGCTTGGCTGCCTCGAAAAATGGTAAGGATGGAAGAAGAAAGACAGAAGGAAAGAAGGTTGATTTTTTAAAGAAAAGGAAAGATTATTTATAGTAAGTAACGGAGCTGCTCTGTTTGGATTTAAGTAGAGGTTGGCAGCACACATATGCTTTAGTTGGGGGATGGCTGAGGAGAGAGTGAGCTGAATCAGAAGCCTGACAGACATCCGTGCGCTGATGGGGACATGGAGGAGATGTGTGGAATTGTCTCTGTTGTAGACAGGCAGAGAGCTATGGCCCTGCTACCTCTAAACTGATCCAAGGTGATCAAACTGCAAACTGAGTGCGTAGAACCAAGCCACTGACACATGACTGAGACCATGGAAGAACTGACTATAGCAGGGTGCATTAAGTAGACAAGGAACTGGCTTTGTTTTATGTTTTGCCAGACGAATCCAAATGACAGAAGGTGAGCACTAGCCTTTTCATAAGTATGTTAAATAAAACCATGATAAAAGCCATTCATTCAGCCACCGTTATCCTCAATGGGATGAAATGGATTCCAGGGTATGCTGAGTTATTTTGCCTCTTCCTTCTTGAACCACTTGCTGGCTGTTGAGACTCCATATGTGATATGGGGACAAGTCCTTGCCACTCCCGGTGCCCACACTCGCCTACCCAAAGGAGCTGGCATTCATGTGGTTTGCTCAACATCTCCTCCCCTGTGGCTGCCACTGCCTCTCACCGCTAGCTGAAAGAGACAATACACTGGCACCAACAGCCCTTCTACCTTTCAGGACAAGTAGGACAAGTAGGAGGTGCTGATTCATGAAGATGCTAATTTCTTATGACCAATAGTTAAACAGGCTTCAGATCAACAGATTTCCTTACACACATTCACATACACACTCACACACATACAAACACATACATACACATTCATTCACACACAATACACATATGTACACATACACTCACACAGACACACACACGTACACATACATGCACATACACACAACACACATTCACACACACATACACGTGCACTGACACACAGAGACACACACTCACACACATATTCACGCATAGTTGAGGCACACATTTGCACATACATTCATACACTCACACGACATTTTATAGATGTGCCAAACTGCGTAAAAATGACTTCTCTCTCATCTCAAGTTGGCAACGGAGCACAAGGAGCTTAAAGGAAAATCAGTAACTGTTTTGGTTCACATTCTCTTCCCCTTTCTCTGTCCTACTTATCAGATCCATGAAGCTGTTAGAGTTCTTAATTCTTCACATCCCCGACTATAAATTAACATTTTTGGCAAGACAGCCAAGCTCAGTTAGGCTAAGTCTTCTCTGTTTTGGAAAGCATATCCAAAGTCTATTCCAATGCATTTGACTGAATTTAGTACCAAAAGTGCACAGAGAGGAAGACATTGAAGCCTCACTAGAAGAGATCTCTGTAAGCCCAACACTTACTCCAGAAACATTTAAAAAATGCTGTTCTCAATGACTGTCACTTATCTTAAACAATCATATATTTAAATTCCTAGTCTGTACTACAAAAGCAGTGATAGAAAAACATTCAAGATTCTAAGTGAAGAAAGGTTTGTGGTGGACCTTCAGACACTGGTTCCCCTAGTAAAAAGATCAGCCATTTGCTGATTGATACTGACTCCTCATGTTTTTATTCAGAATGTTTTGAAGACAGAAAAGGAGAGGAATGTGTGCGATGGACGAAGCCAAAGGAATGATTAAACGTCTCTTACTGTGTATGCTACCGTGCTACACAAATATGGTCTCAGAGTAGATACAAAGGTAGCAGCTGCTGATGGGACACTATTAACAGCTTAAAACCAGAAATGCCTTGGCTTGGTAGGTGTACTTTCTTCAGATGCAAGCAACCTAGGATGCCTTTGGCGTTTGCATTGTGATTGGTGCAGCACCCCCCCTCCCCTCGACCCTGCCCCCGAGGCTTCAGAGGCCCTGTGGCAGTTCCCTACAGTGTGGACACCCCACAGCACTCTGCAGATGCTAGCTGCACCCTGCTCCAAGTGTCCAAAGAGTAGAACTGTACTGCAATATTGCCCTCACTGGTTCTTTCTGTGAAGAAAGAGCCAGGAAACAGCTGTGGCATGCTCTGAGATGGCTGGGACAGACAGCAAGAGTTTCAGAAAAGATGAAGAAAAAAGAAGGTGATGTCAGCAAAAGCATAATGAAAAGATAAGAAAGGGCAGAAAAGCACTCATGAAAAAGGAATATACACAGGCAAAGGAATAGAAGCATAATTGTTTTTACAGTTTGGTTGTACAGAAGTAAGCTGTGAACTTGCCATAGAATCTCATATAGAAAGAAGAGGAAACTGTACTTAGGTTTTGCTCTTTAGAGTGGACAGCTGAGGACGCTGGCTTGAGCAAGCTGGCTACCCCGAGGTGGCTGGAAGGCATGATGACAATCTCTGACAGTGTGTACCTGCATCCATTCACCCACCCCCATGACACGCCAGGTACTATCCAAAGTACATCTGGTGTCAGTCCTAACCCTGAGCTCACAGTCCCAGAAGGAAATGACATGTCCTAGTCCAGCGTGACAAGGGCTCAGAAGAGGTGAGTTCTGGTCTGCCTGGAGAACAGGAGAAGGCCCACTACTATCTCATCTGTTCTTCAATATGCCCATTGAGATTGGTGGGAAAACACTCACAGTTATGTTACAGTGGGAAAAACAGAAGCAAGGTATGGTTACGAGTTTTAAAAAGATTTCTAAAAGCCTCAGAGCTGAGAATAAAAGGTGTTGAAGTTTATGCCTTTTAAACTTATAATGCAAGCCAGTGGGATATATTCAAATGATCACTATACTTTCTTTTCAATTTTAGAATTTTAATAAGGGAATGTAGCGCTCTCTAATCTTCCAGAACAAAGACGGATTCAGAAACAAATGTTCATCTTCGACACCTTATTAACTTGCTTTAGTGAAAACCTGACATATTCCCAAAAGTTCAACAACTGGTTTTAGATGATCATGTTAGGGACAACTTTCTCTGCTGACCTATTTTGAAAACGTAATAGAAACAGCCTGAATTTTAAATGTACAGTATCTGTCTAATACTACTTTACTGATAATTTATATGGAATTAAGTCCATTATCAACAAAATCTCTGTACAATAGGGAAACATTTAATTATAAAGACGAACATATTAAAAATAAAAAGAAGCATATCTAGACTCATCTTCTTGGTGTGACCGTGTAAGGACCCATGTTCACGATATAAACAAATATTTCTTATGGAAGCAAGGTACACCCTCTTTCTGACTTTGCTTTTATTCAGTAAAACAGCTGGGAACTGTTAAAGACTGTCTCAAACACAAAATTTATTTACCTAACTCAATGGAACAGGTGAGGACACTTCCAGAATGTGAACCCATCAGAGATCAGACAACAGGTATGGAAAGACAGAGAGAAGGGTGGCCACATGGAGTGTAAGGATGTCATGGGGCCGCTTTAAGCCTCATGACAGCAAGACGAGAGAAGGACAAGGAACACAGAGAAAGGAGGTGGAGCAGCTGTCCCAGCTCTTATATAGACATGCTGGAGGCGAAGCAGAATGGCTGGAGGGTGAGCTGTGGGCCATGCATGGAAAGACTGGCAAGGGTAGTATGCAGCGATTAGTCTAGTTTACGCTAATGTCATTGCTCAACCCTCCCAGATGGGCCAAGCAAGCCTGCCAGTCACCTTCTCTCCATGACATGGAGTCCGTGCCCCTGTGGGTCTGTATGTGCTGGTGGTTTATTCCAACAGCACCTCCTGCCCTGACCTGAAACACCTCCCTCTCTTTTTCTAAACTGGAAATCTTCCTAAAGCCCTACTCTAAAACTCTCCTTCAAGAGGAAGCCTGTTCCTGTTCCTTTGCCTGATGTTTCCTCAGACTGAAGCATGGTTTGTCCTTGCTTACTGTTGCCCAAGTGCATGTTAACGGTGTTGTTTGAGCGTACATTATAAAGCCCTAAAATGACACTGAGCTAGGGTCTTTCTTTTCTCTCCTCTATGTGATTAATAATGTGCTCTCCAAACAACAGAAAACACTGTGATCCAGCAACTGTTCAAAGCGATTAAGTGTTCTCTGCCAAAGAACACCCTACAGTCCAAGAGCCCCACAGCCTCCAGAATTGATTTTAGCCCAGTGAGACTTCCGACCTCCGGAATTGTAAGACAATATATTTGTGTTGTTTTAAGCCACTAAGTTTGTGGTAATTTGTTATAGGAGCCATAGAAAATCAACACAGATTTTAGACTATAAAAGTAACATCCAGCTGGCACTAGGAAAAAAAGACAGGTTTGTGCAGGAAAATTTCTGAGGGGAGAGTAAATGGCTGGTCGGCAGATAAATATGGAAACAGATGATGGCCAATGTCTTCTCCTTGGTGCCTGCTCTCTAGCCTGTTGGGGTTACTTAAATTCTAGGGGCAGCCATAGAACTTGCTGGGTCTCAGGACCTGTCACAGCCTCTAGGAACACACAGCAGAGTTTACGAGGAGTGAGAAGACAGGTTACCAACTCAACACATCTCTACTTCCCACCATGACCATCATTTCTACCTCTGGATTAAGAAGTGCGGTGCTGGTAGTAATAAGAAGCAAATAACTTTTTCTGCATGAAGTTGTATAGGTATAAAACAAAATGAATACTTAAATAAAAGAAAATCTCAGGAGTTAAAAAGCCGAAAGCTTCCTTTCAGAAGATGTCTTTTGATAACTAATGATTTCACAGGAGATCACGATGACGATAATAATAATTAATGATGATGACAGTAATAAAAAGGATAATATGTAGGACAGAGTACCTTATACTTATATAAACTCTTTCCTCTTTAAGAATTTTAAAATGCTTTGTAACTCGACTTTGAGGACGTATCAATTTGAAATTGGGTCTCTGCTTGCCTCTGAAACTCAGTTTTGCCTGGATTGACATGTAATAATTCTATCTGTGAATGGAAACTCTTGGGTATTAGTCCTTTGAATCTTTAAGGAGCCTTGAAGGGAAGAAATCTAGGGTGGGGGACACTCTAGCCTGGTCTTATGGCTCTTGAATACACACAATTAGTTTGTGAATTCTTAACTCACTTTCTCAAAATATGTTTCTGAGTCTTGCTTCCCTGAAATGAGAGCTTGACTGGCTTTGTGACAAACTTCCTGTGCACGTTCTTCTTGAAATGCTCTCCTTTGGTGATCTTACCTCAGGGCTTCAACTCTCACCTCTTGCATATACAGTCCTAGATCCTCTCTCCTGTACATGAGGCCTCCAGCTCCCACTACCTACTTGATATTGCTACACAGATGTCTCCAAGGCATTTCCAGTGTAACAGAACTCATCGCCACCCTCCCTCTACAAACTGAGTCCTCTTCCTGGATCTCTGATCACCTCCCCACTGCCCTTCACGTTCAGCCTCTGGTCCTGGGGTCACCCTCAGTTCCTGTCTCTCTTTCACATGCCACCATCCAATCTGGCCCCTAACCCTGTGGTCTCCAGTCCTGCAACGTTCTGGCACCTATCGCTGTTTTTCTCACTTCCACTGCCTGATTCAGTCTACCCTCATTACACCTCTTTGGAAGGCTCCAATTCCTCCTGCTCCTCTGCATTACTACAGGACAAGGACCTTATCTCAGCCATCTTTATATTTTGAACAGTGCCAGACTTTCATAGCAGATTTTCATGATGCAGTGCAGGCTTGACTTACCCAGGAAACTAGCAAGTTTTCCACAATGTTGCAAAATGTATATGCTGGATTTTGCTATTAAAGACAGTTCCTATTTTTGAATAGCATCTGGATGGAAATGAGTATTTGCAAGCCAAGCATGTTAAACCTGATTGTCCAGGAGCAAGATCAGAGCCACTGAGTTAGGAAGTAAGAACACCCACTTTGGATAAAATCACTTGGAGGTTATGACAAAAGCAGTCAGATAAGCTCTCAACTTTGTCAGGAGATGCAGCAGTGAATGAAGAAGCCAGTCAGGCATGTGCCAAGGGTGTGGGAAGTGAGGGAAGAGGAGGTATCTCCAGTGAGATAAAGGCAGCGAGGTGCTAAAGCACATACGCCTGGACTGAATTTTGGTAGGCCCAGAATCTGTGAGGGCCACAAAGCAACTGTTGCCAAGTGACCAATGTGCTAGGTAAAAAAAATCACATGGGTGTATGGGATAATTAACCTTATTGGAAGCATAAAGCAGAATAGGATGAAGGAAGGAAACCACAGATAATATCATCAATGAAATCTTCATGACAGAAATTTCTGAATGGCAGTTATTTTAGGAGATAAATGTGCTTGATAGAACAGAAAGATCGATGTTGATTTGTTAAAAACAAAACCAAACCCTAGGGAATAGGGGTTTTTAAAATTCCACAATGTAGTTCTCATTGGCTAGAGATGTGAAATAAAGAGGGGCTAGGTAACCATATCAGTGATGGATGAGTCTCCCATTAGTAATTCTATACTTCGGGTGACCTGCACCAGAGCTAGTTTAAATAGGAGCTGAGATCAACTACTAATTACTCTTCTTAGAGAAGGTAGCTGTAGTTGCTAAAACAAATTTCTAAGATGATGAAATACTTTGGGAATTATTGAGTAGAGGCCAACAGGTCAACACTAGGATTATAAATGAGGACCGTCATTACTGACGGTCAGCTGGACAGTTTTTCGGAAAAAAGGTACAGATTTTATAGGAATTCCCCATTGGTGCAAGTAATGAAAGCATCTACATTAAGGACACCAGATATTTTTAGAATAAATATTTAAAAAATATTTTGAATAGGGCAGATACAGTTACCCATATTGATAAAGATTTTTGAACCTTTAATGTCATCATTCTAATCTGGATCTAATCGTAAGAAAAGAACCTTCGAGGAAAAATCAGAGGAAGTACACAGTTACTATTCCATTAGGTATGAAATGCTCTCAAGGGAGACAGCCACCGAGGAAAGAACACAAACTTGAGGAGGAATGCTGTATGCCCTGGGGAGTTCCTATGGGATCCTTATGAAGTATGGAAACAGACAGTGAGATATTCAAGAATCAACTGGAAAGACTGAAACATAAAGCTCTTTGGGGTAAGTCCAAGGAAGGAGAAGGGCAGAAGGCCATGTGACTAAGGAAGGGTATGAAGAGTAGTGTGAGCAGCCTGAGAGGGAGGCTTAAAATATGCAGACAGTGATGTAAAGATATGAACTATTTATAAAATATGAGCAGTAAGAAGTTCAGAGAGTAATTAGAAAAGGGAAGCACCATGGCCAGGCCTCAGTGACAGCATTCCACTCCATTGCAGCCCTACAGCTATGATAACAGAGTGCCAGGGGCCAACACTGGAAGGGACCCTGCAATGACAGCAAGCAGTCCACCCTCTCAATTTATGGACCAGGAGCTCAGAAGGAACGTGGCGGATGTGTGCTCTCTTCATCCTCCTGCCCCAGCTCCCACCAGTCGGTGAAAGGAAAAAGAAAAACAGCAGCAGGGGGCTAGGATGAGAGCCTTGGAGGCTGGAGCTCTGAGGAAAGGACAGATGAACTGGCTTCTGACAGAGCTGAAGAGATGAATAGATAGAGCTCCAGGAGCTCATTTCCAGCTGAGGGTGGGGGTGGTGGTGGTGAGAAATCCGTGAGAAGAACTCCAGGACAAAGCGGTACCTCAGGACAAAGCGCAGTCTGGTGAGCGCACAAGCCTGGCTTTTCACCCCAGATCCACAGGGCCCAGCAGAGGGAAGATCCGTGTGGTGTTTACCCCCAGTCCTCTGGTGACAGATTGGACTTCTGAGGTCTGCATTATTCTAAACAGGGCTATGAGACAGAACAAGCAATGATGGACCATTTAATTTAACATCACTTACAGAAAAGTACTCGGAGCGATGGCGGGGAGGGGGGGTGGTGGTGGTGGGGAGTGATGTCTCGACAAGCTTAAGGCAACCGGATTAGAAACAGGCCACATGTTTTTATTGGGGGAAGGTATTGTTTTAACTAGCTTGTTGGGCTTTTTTTGAAGTTATTCCTTTCTCAGTTCTAGATTGTAACCCCTGATTTTTTAAACATCTATAAAGATTTAAGATATCTAAGTAAATAAAACAAAAATCAATAACAACTGAAAACATTAGAAATCTGATGTCAAGCAAAATCAGTGCTAAAGACAAATGGCATAGCAAGGAGAAAATTTAGTCCATGTTAGTAGAGTTTACGTCACGATAATTTTTCATGAAAATATTTGATTTTAATTCTGGTCTGTGACTGTGTCCCTCATCCCATTATCTACAGTGCTCCACAGGCAAAAGGACTTTTTTTTTTCCAGTAAAAACAACAACAACAACAAAAACTTAGCTTCTTGTTTTAGTAGATTGACCATCTGATGTGGTTAACAATTTGGCACATTAGGACAAATACTTCATTAATCTGCCCTTTTTTAATTTGCTAAGCTAAAAATTCCCAAATAAAAAGAAAGCATCTTTGTGGTTATTTTTAATTAAGAGCTCAATATTAAGTTTTTCAGATTTACCTATTTCCATACCACTGAATAGCTATCACAACCTTCACAAAGAGGATCAGGATAAAGCAAACATAAAAAAATCAAAGCACATATTCATGTCTGGTGCCTTGATTATACCTTGTCACCTACTTTTTACTTGTTAATCTGTACGAATTGCTAAAGATGCTGTTTTACTTTTCAAAAGGTACTAGATTCAAGTAACTGATACTTCCTCCACAAGGGAGGGACCAGGACTGTCTTGTTCATCACTAGTATTCTTGGGGCCTGGCATAGTGTGTGATAACATTTGGTAAGCGAACAAATAAATAAACAATAACAACAGCAACAATATTGGGTATTTACTGTGGGGACTCAAACACGCCCACAATCATAAAGACGGTGCAGGACAGGGCAATGTTTTTTTCTGTTATTCATAAGGTCATTATGAATTAGAGTCAGGGCTTTGAACTGGTTCATTCCAGCTGGAAACCCTCATGAGGGTTTGCATTTGGACTCCGGATATACTGAGTCAGAATCTACAGTATAACAAGATCCCCAGGTGATTCTTATGTATAATAAATTTTGAGACCCACTGTGGTTCTCAGAATTGATCCCTAACCTGCAGCATTAACACTGCCTGGGAACTTGTTAGAAATGCAAATTTGCAGCAGGGGTTCCAACCCAAACTAACCTGTTCTGAGCCTGGTCAGAGTTGACCTGTTCAGAGTAGACTTCACAGCAACTAACAACAACAGCTCATGCCAGGCACTGTACTAAGTGCTTTGTATACACTGATTCCATTAATTCTCCAACGATTCTTTGAAAGAAGTTCTATCAACCCCATTTTAACAAAGGCACTGAGAAGTTAAGTAACTTGCCTAAGGCCACACAGCTATTCCCTGACAGTTTTTCAATCAGGCAGCCTGGCCCTAGGGCCGACACTCTCAAGCTTAACACAATTTCTCTCCATAAATGAGTGAACGATGGAATGAATCTGCATGCAAATGTATGCACACATATACAACTGTACCCAAGACAAACTTTTAAGAGACATAGAATTCAAGTGTTAACATTTTGACGGTCAAATCTTGGGATTCAGGGCAATAGGAAATTTAAAGTCTAATTTCCATGATCAAGCTCTTCTCTTCCACAGTAGCAAAATTCCTAAACTTTCAAAGGAACTCAGGGATTAATAGGTATAAAACCAAAACATGTGGCTTAATTCAGCTCTAATTGAATGCTGGAGTCCTTAGCTCAGAACTTTTCATGTTGGCTTTTCAAGACTTTTCATGTTGGTTCAGAAGCAAGAGTCAAGGTTGATGGTGGCTAAATCAATGAGGGAAACAAGTGTCCACACAGGCTGACAGGTGACCTCTTTTAGCTAGTGCCTGTCTTTGCTGAGAGTCTTTCTTATGAGCAGTTGTGGTCTTTCTTACTCAGAAGACAACAGAAAGTTTTATATTCCTTTTAGTCTTGTTGCAGGATATTTGTGTTCTGAGACCTAGTATGTCCTCACTATGAAAACTACCAAAATATAACTACACGTTTTCTTTATGGTATTTTTTTCATGATCAGTCATTCTGGAACCATCTGACTCTACGAAGAACTAGTTTATGCTTTGGCTTACGAGTGTCTCTATGTACTGGAGACCTTGGGAGCCAGATGACTGGAGCTGATCAGGAAATAAACCTTCACAGACTCTTAGGAAGAATGAAAAAAGCCACTGCATGTAGAAGATGGACTTAGACAATGAGATTCGCACATGGAAGATTTAGACACGGAAGAAGTCCTTGTCTAACCTCCTTTGAGGGCCGATCAACCTCAGAGAAGCCAGTGGTTTCCAGGACTCCTGCAGAATGAGTTTCTAGGTGCCGCTGGTTATGGCTGTTTCGTACCTAGGTCAAAGCTCCTTTCAAAGCAGGCTTCAGTTCCAGCCACCTTTCCATAGCAAGAATGTTATCACCCCAGAGTCCTTTCAGTATAAAGCTATGAAGTTGGTTAAAGTTTAGGAAAATTTGTTCTAAGAGATGAGGTTAAAAGTTTATTCTCAGTATACAAGAAAAGCTTGCCTGGTGGAAGAGTAAACTGAAGTGGAGTGAAGAAAAGTAAGGCAGTCTAGAGGCTTAGGAGACGCCCTGGTGGGGCAGTGGTTAAGAGCTTAGCTGCTCCTTGGAAAACCTATGGGGCAGTTCTACTCTCCTGTAGGGTCGCTATGAGTCAGATTCGACTCCATGGCAACGGGCTTGGGTTTTTTCAGTTTAGAGGTTTAGGAAGATGAAACGCAGGTCAAAAAAAAAAAAAAAAAAAAAAACCAAGCAGCAGCAATGGGAACCCAGGGAGAGAGTCAGGTTGGTGGAAGATAAACCAGGCACAAGAGTCAGGGCGGTACTCTTGGGTTCTAACAATGTTTGTGTGGACAGATTTGTAGGTGTGACAGTAACATGTGAATGAACAAAAACATTGGGAGGGAGGCAGTGGCCATGGCAGGAAAGAAAGCCAATATGGACTTCAAGAACAGTCTCTTCAGTCTAAAAGTACTTTCCTGTTCAGCAAGTTCTTGTTTTCTGTGCCTTTATCAATCCCATATCTTGCTTAAGAATGACAGACAAGTTATTCTTAATGACTTCCCAGCTTTCGAAACTGTCAGCAAGAGAGAGAGAGAGCACCATGTTTGATTGTTGTAGGCACTGGGATTTCTACTGGCTCACTAAGTTTTCCATTTTGAGATGACCACTTTTATTTGTGAGCACAGAAACACATTTGCCCTACATGAGTGGCATACCTAGTGATCTGTGCAATGTTCCAGAAAAGCAACACCTCCTTACAACAGGGAAACCAAGGCCAGTGGGCTGGGGGCTGTGCAGCAGGCAGCCCTTGCTGCATCAGCAGGAGTGGGCCTGATATCTCCCTCCCAGGGCAGAGCAAACCTCCCCTGGCACACCACTCCCCAGGAGCACAGGGAACAATGGTTCACTGTTGTCAAAGACATGGGCCACTCCCTTGGCCAGAGCAATGCACTGATTACACCCCTGTCTCTCAAGCACTGCTTGTTTCCTTTCCTCTTTACTTCCTCTCGTGTGTAAGAGTGCACTAAATAAAGTTTTTTTCTTTTGTCTGAAACAAGACATTTTATAGGATGGCTGGTGGTGCCTTACATTCAGCTTCTATCTCTTCTCATCAGGATTTTCCCAGTCTCTGAAAGGTTGTACTACAGACATGAACTTGTTCAAAACACAGGTAACAGCTGCAGAAAGATTCTATTTTCACAGGTTATCCATTTCATTGGATAACCATCACGTTTGCCCATTTTCCTCTGGGGTTGCTACTTTCTAGTATCCTCAGGTATACTTAGCATATTGAATTTTGTCACCGTTAGTGAGAATAGACCACATTACAGCTATACCACCAAGCTAAAATTTTTTATAAATTTAGGAAAGCAGGATGTTACGTTCTAATAGAGACCACTTCTTAACACAGGAATTCAAGTCAGAGTCAACTCGATGGCAACAGGTTCTGGTTTGGGTTGTTGTAAACTACCATACTACAAAAAAAAAAAAAGAAGAAAAAAAGCACCTATCCTCAAAGAGTTCACAGTTGATAGAAATAATATAAATATTATATAACAATATAATAATTTATAGTAGGTGTTATAATAGAATTACATATAGCATACAAGTAGATACCAAGGAAGGAGTAGAGATTTCAGTGTAGGGGGTGGTATATTGATCAGGAAAGGCTTCAGAGGCAGGTGGCACCAGAGCTGAGTCTTAAAAAATGAATAGGTGGTACCAGGCCCGTGGGGCAAGGGGAGGTGTGGCGTAGAAGGGCATTGCACACAGATATTACTAGCGTGCAATATATTTGGTGATGTATTTGGCAGATGGCTACAGCTTAGGTGTGAGTGTGTGAGCTGGAGCGGTGAACAGGCCTGCCAAATCATGGAGACCCTGCAGGTCACAGAGGACCCTGTGAGACACATCAAAACACGAGACCAAGGGATCTTAAAAGCCTGTGAATAGCCACCTACGATACTCCACCAGTCTCGGCCCTTCGGGAGCAAGGAAGAATGAAGAAAACTAAAGATACCAGGGAAAGATTAGTCCAAGGAACTAATGGGCCATATCTACCACGGCCTCCATCAGACTGAGTCCAGTACAACTAGATGGTGCCCAGCTACCACCACTGACTGCTCTGACAGGGTTCACAATAGAGGGTCCTGGACAGAGTTGGAGAAAAATGAAGAACAAAATTCTAACTCGAAAAGAAAGACCAGACTTGCTGTCCTGACAGAGACAGAAGAAACCCTGACAGTATGGCCCTCAGACACCCTTTCAGCTCAGTAATGAAGTTACTCCTGAGGTTCACCCTTCAGGCAAAGATTGGACAGGCCCATAAAACAAAATGACACTAAAGGGACACAACAGCCCTGGGGCAGGGACGGGAAGGCAGGAGGAGGCAGGAAAGCTGGTAATAGGGAACCTAAGGTTGAGAAGGAAGAGTGTTGACATGTCATGAGGTGGTTAACCAATGTCATAAAACAATATGCATACTGTTTAATGAGAAACTAGTTTGTTCTGTAAACCTTCATCTAAACTACAGTAAAAACAAAACAAAAACTCCAATGAAGCTAAAACAAAACAAAAAAACAAGAGACCAACATGATGAGGTCTGCCTTTGACCTGAGTCTCTCATTCTGAAATCAAGTATTTCCTTGGGTGTATTTTACTTGTTTTCCTTTATAGAGCAATGGCTTTTATGGTGAGAATAATACCCCAATTCAATTCACTGTGTCCTAGTATGGGAAATGCCTGCTGAAGGATGCCGTGAGCCTAATGGGAGCTCTGAGGGCTGGCAGCAGGCATTCAAAGGCCATCTTGAAGCCAGTCAGCTGATGCAGCAGGCCCTGGCCCATGACAGGTGATGTGGTAGGGGTCTGCTTACCACTTCGGTGGGTCTGTAGTACTTGAGATCTACGGTGACGTGGATCTTGCCGGTCTCTTTACATCTGCCCACTTCATTTTCATTCTTTCCTTCCCACCTGTGAAAAAGATAAACAATCAGCTCCTAATTGCTCAGATGCATTAGCCTTCTCCCCGCAGGAGCCAGGAAGGTGCCACCCATAGGAGCATGGGCTGCCTGTGAGCCAGGGCAGAGCAGCAGGGACTCCCAAGCACCCCTCTATCTGCTTTGAAAGGGTAGGTTTTTCTTTTGAAGAAAACTCTGATGAGTTCAGAAATGAGACTTTAGAAATGAACATGCACAGATTAGGCTTGCCAGAAAAAGGGATGGAACAATTTTCAGGGATTTCAAGGATTTTGCACCTCTTTATACTATTCTTGATGAAGTCAATTATTATGAATTAATGTCTTTCGTCCCCTTCTTTTATTTTTTCTCTTCCTTTTGTAGTTTTAGGGATATTTAGTGTCAGTTCAGTGTATCCCATTTTGAAGTAAGTTTAACACCCTCATTAACCATTCAATTCATCCCTGTATTACATTTAAGTTACCTCTCTACCCTAGAGAGCTGTGGGCTCATTACTAACTCTCAGATGGTTAAACCTTCCAAATGTGCAGAACTAATTGGTTCTTTCGTTCTGAGGGAGAACATCAGCACAGTCTACTGTCAGCTCTTCTGCCCTGGCCACAGTGTTATTTGGACTTGAGTTCCCTCCCCTAAACGGCCATTCTCTACAACAGAGAGGTTCCTCCCCCACGACCTCCTCAGGCCACGCTGAGCTCCACATGGGGAGAGCTCAAGGGCTTCTAGGCCAGCTCCTTGCTAAGGCTGCGCTTGACCTATCTGAGGCTCTTGTTTTGTACAAGTGAAGCCACCGGCTGAATGCTGACCTCTGGATTTCTACGATCTAACATCCAAATGGCAGCAAATACGATATAACTTGGATTATTTATTTGTACAAGGGAAACCTTTCAGCAAAGAAAAAGTATGACTTACATTTGACTTCAATGCTTATCCTCAGAATATCTGCTTTACCAGTTGGAAAAAATCATATGTACACAGAAAAATTCTCTGTGTCCCATGGATCAGAGTCAGAATGGGGACAAATGAAAGAATAGAACCTTAGTTACTGGACTATGTGATTCACAGGTGTTTTGTTACGTATATATTTATCACAATAAAAACTTACCTATCTAATTCTGGAGTTGATTTTTTAAGGTGGAACCTTTTCTTTGGTTAGGCTCTCAGTAAATGAAAGGATATTTGCATTTCATAAGCATGTTTAAAAATTTTTTTTTCACATTTTTTTTTTTTTTAAAGAGGAACAAGTTCAGTAGATGCAATCACGACAATATCTCCAACTAATGCAAAAGGGTTAACAGAAATATTACTCACAATCTGGCTAACTGTTCTTTTCTTTTATAGCTAGGTATTTCATCTATGACAGCTCACACTGATGTATGAATACACGTTCTAATAACACTGTCCTTCATATTGGTAAATCTCCTCAGGTGTCAAACTTGAGAACTGGTGATTCTAATCTATTTACAATTATTATTTTTTTGAAATTTTACACACACACCCACACGCACGTTTAAATTAATAAGGTCGCAATAAAGACTTGAAGAGCCTTCCTGGTTGGGGAGGAGAGTATGAGGCAAAGCCATTTGTGTCTTTAGACCAGGGGTTGGCAAACTTTCTATAAAGGGGCAGAGAGTAAACATTTTAGGCTTTTGGACCACATATGGTCTCTGCTGCATATTCTTCCCCTTCTTTTTCTTTTTTATAACTCTTTAAATTCATCCTTCCCTCAAGGACAGTAGAAAAACAGGCTGTAGGTATATTTTGGCCCACAAGCCAGAGGTTGCCCACTCTGGCTTCAGCTGGTAAGGCTGATGATCTATCCTTGCCTCAACCATAGGAAGCATTTGATTCCTGTTTATGACAATGGATTGTATAGCTGGATTTGATGCTTCAGTGTGAATGTCCACTACTGAGGCTCTCTGATTGGTATGCTAGTCACACACTAACTTTGGGATTTGTAACACCAGTTGAAATGGGATAAGGCTGAAGGAAGGATAGTCTTCCTTTGAAGGGTTTATTAAGCACAATCTGAAAGTCAGACTTGTGTTTAACGCCACTTCAGCATCTACAGGTAGGAGTTCCCAGCACACAGGCCCTTCTTGCCCCTTCCTGACACTGTCTGCTAGACTTCCATCTTGCAAATGCTACAGTCAAAACAGTGTCAGAAGGCATGGCACTGCCCCCCACAATGAACACAGAAAAATCAGCTGCAACCAGGAAATGGCTCAAGGCAGAACTTAGTTGGCAAAACTTTTTACTTCCCACTAGGTCTGCATGAGGGAGTAAGGAAAAGTTTTGGCTAAGGGCCAAAAAACGTTCAATTACAACAATACATGAAACATTTGTATTAACATGTAAAAAGTAACAGCTAACTTGTCTTAACAAGTTATATTATGACTCTAAGCAGAGCTGCAATGTTAATGAAACGAAGGTGGTTTGACAGGGAGTAGAGAATTCAGCTAATTAACAGAAATTACTACCCATTAATTTTGATCAATGGCTCACTGAGCAGGGATTCTGTATAAGCCAATTTTAAAACAAATCATTGGCTCCTAATAAGCATTAAATAATAATAAAGATCACTGAAGAATAACAGATTTAAGAACAATAAAGTGAAATGAGGTGCTATTAAATCCCTTTAAGCAACAACAAAACAAAGTCAACTGCATCAGTCAAGTGTAGGGGACTATTAGAGTTAAAGGGAGGGAGATGCACAACTTGCAGGCTGGAATATCACAAAGGCTCTGAGGAATTATTTTTTAAGAAAGGCTATTTCTTTGGGACTTGGGTATGGAAGAGGGAGGCTGCCAGTGGCTCAATTGCAGCGATAAGATAATGCTGCCCTGGAAGAACTACAGTTTCTGGAGAACCACGTGGTTTGCACATACACACGTTTACTGTTGCTCCCTCCCTACACCTCTGACAGTAAATGGGCTTTTTAGAAAAGGCATAAACCCACAATGGCTAAAAGAACAGGAAAGAGGTCTGAGAACTCAAACTCTGGAAGCTGACAAGCAGTTGATGAGTGCTAAAGGACTCAGCAGAAGCCCAAGGAAGCAGACATGTAAGCCAGCAGTAGAGAGAACTAGGCATGACCCCAATTTGTACCTGCAGAAGCCCCCCAGTGCTCAGGCAACAGTGGCACAGGCTGCTCTTCACGACTGGCAGGAGACAGGGGTGCCTGCAAGTCTCGCTCAGAAGCAGCATGACGCCCAATTCCCTCCCTGACTCCATATCACTTGGCAACTGCCTCACCCTTACTGGGGCAAAAGATGAGGGGCTTATTTTCTGGACAGGGCAGAACAGAAGGTAGCTGGACTGAAGGTTGCCAGCCCAGTGAAAGGTGACCATGCTGAAAACAGAATTACGTGAATACACACAGTGAATACTGACCCTTCAGTCCCACCCCCTCAGCCCAACCCAGAGTGCAGCTGGCCTGTCTCCTTCCAGTGGGGAGATTGGGAGCATATTCTCCACCCAGATAGCCCTAGAGTGACACAGTCAACAAAATCTGACTATGTTCTAGAAACTTCCAATTAGATTTTTTTGCCACCACTTTTAAACATGAGCAGAAAACCAAGGATTACCAGACAGATATGAGAAAAATTTTTACAGGAAAGATAAAAATTAAAACAAAAAAATCCAAAAAAGCAACTAGGAATAAACAGAACAAGCAGGGGAAGAGAACTTAAAAACAAATAAAACAAAAAAACAAAATAAAACAAAAAAAACCCCACACATACACCACCATTTATATCCTCAGAGATACAGGAAGGGTATCTAAAGAAACAAGAACAGGATACAATATGGAAAATGACAACTTGGAAAACATGGAATTTTAGAAACTGAATTAAAAAATCAGAAATTAAATATCCAAGAGAAGATTTAGAAGATAAAGTTGAGGGAGGAAATCTCCCAGAATGTAGAAAAGAAAGATGTAGATATGAAAAAGCAGAAGAACGAAGATCGGAAAATTAGAAGACTGCCCCAGGAGGTCAGTATACTGGAATTTCCATGAGGAGAGGTAAGAAAAAATGAAGCAGAGCAAATAATTACGTTGAGATAAATCAGGAAAATTTATCAGAGTAGAAGAACATGCATTTCTAGACCCAAGGACCCTCAGAGTACCCAAAATAATAGATAAGACTGGATCCACCTCACATGAAGCTTCAGGACACCAAGACAAAGAGACAACCTGACAGACTTCCAGAGAGAACAGGAAGGAGATTAGGAGTCAGAGATAGCAGCTCTTGGTTTCTCTCAGTAACACCGCAAGCTAGCAGGCAATAAGTAATGTCTTTAAGATTCTGAAGGAAAAATAACACGAATAAGAAGGGAGATGGGTGGTATCAGAATAGACTCAACCGAAACAAAAAGGATCGTAACAGAACACTATGAAAAATTGTTCTCCAACAAATTCAACACCCTAGAGGAAATGGACAAATTTCTAGAACACACTACCTATCTAAACTAACACAAACTGAGATATAAAAACTAAGTAGATTCATAACAAAAGAAGAGATTGAAGAAGTAATTTAAAAAACTCCCAACAACAACAACAAAAGCTCTGGCCTGGAAGGCTTCACTGGAGAATTCCACAAAACTTTCAGAGAAAAGCTCACACCAATACAACTTGAACAATTTCAGAGCATAGAAAAGGATGGAATACTCCCAAATTCATTCTATGAAGCCAACGTAACCCTGATACCAAAGCCATGCAAAGACACCACAAAACAAAAACAAAAACAAAAAACTATAGACCAGTATCCCTCATGAACCTAGATGCAAAAATTTTCAACAAAATTCTAGCCATTAGAATTCAACAGCATATTCAAAAAAATAATACATTATGACCAAGCGGGATTCATACCAGGTATGCAGGGATGGTTCAACATTAGAAAATCAATCAATACAATCCACCATATAAGAAAAATAAAGGAAAAGAATCACACAATCATATCAATTGACCCAAAAAGGGCATGTGACAAAGTCCAACACTCATTCTTCTTTTTTTTTTTTTTAATTGAACTTTAGATGAAGGTTTACAGAACAAACTTGTTTCTTATCAAACAGTTAGTACACACATTGTTGTATGACATTGGTTAACAACCCCACCACATGTCAACACTCTCCCTTCTCAACTCTGGGTTCCCTATTGCCAGCTGTCCTGTTCGCTCCTACCTTCTAGTCCCTGCCCCAGTGTTGGTGTGCCCCTTAATCTTCTTTTGTTCCATGGGCCTGTTCAATTTTTTGCTGAAGGGTGAGCTTCAGGAGTGGCTGCAATGCTGAGCTGAAAGGGTGTCTGGGGGCCATACCTTCAGGGTTTCTCCAGGCTCTGTAAGGACAGCAAGTCTGGTCTTTCATTCTTCTCCAGCTCTGTCTGGGGCCCTCTATTGTGATCCCTGTCAGAGCAGTCAGTGGTGGTAGCTGGGCACCATCTCGTTGTACTGGACTCAGTCTGGTGGAGGCCATGGTAGATGGGGTCCATTAGTCCTTTGGACTAATCCTTCTCATGTCTTTAGTTTTCTTCATTCTTCCTTGCTCCTGAAGGGGTGAGACCAGGGGATTATCCTAGACGGCTGCTCACAGGCTTTTAAGACCCTGGACACTATTTACCAAAGTCGAATGTTGAACATATTCTTTACAAACTCTATCTGCCAATTGAGCTAGATGTTCCCGGAGACCATGGTCTCCACAGCTCTCAGGCCAGCAATTAGGTCCCTCAGGGAGTTTGGATGTGTCTATGGAACCACCACAGGCTTGCCTTGTACAGCTTGTGCTGGCTTCCCCAGTGTTGTGTACTGTCTTACCCTTCACCAAAGTTACCACTTATCTATTGTCTATTAAGTTTTTTTCCATCCCCACTCCTCCCCTCCCTCATAACCATCAAAGATTGTTTCTTTTTGCATGTAAACCTTTTCATGAGTTTTTACACTAGTGGTCTCATATAATATTTGTCCTTTTGTGACTGACTTATTTCACTCAACACAATGTTCTCCAGATGAACCCATGTTATGAGATGCTTCACAGATTCATCCTTTTTCTTTAGCGTTGCGTTGAGTGTATGTGCCGCAGTTTGTTTATCCATTCCTCTATTGATTGGCATGTAGGTTGTTTCCATCTTTTTGCTATTGTGAAAAATGCTGCAAGGAACATGGGTATACATATATCTATTTGTGTGATGACTCCCTTATTTCTCTAGGATATATTGCTGGATCAAATGGTATTTCTATTTCTAGCTTTCTAAGGAAGTGCCATTTCGTTTCCCAAAAAAGTTGTATCATTTTGCATTCCCCCAAGCAGTGCATAAGAGTTCCAATCTCCCCACATCCTCTGCAACATCTGTTATTTTCTGTTTTTATTGATTCGTGCCATAATGCTTGGGTGAGATGGTATCTCATTGTGGTTTTGATGTGCATTTCACTGATGGCTAGACATGGCGAGCATTTCCTCATGTATCTGTTGGCCGCTTGAATGTCTTCTTTGGTGAAGTGTCTGTTCATTTCCTTTGCCATTTCAAATTGGATTATTTGTCTTTTTGTTGTCAAGGTGTTGGATTTTCTTATAGATTTTAGGATTAGAGCTTTGTCTGACTGGTAATAGCCAATTTTTTTTCCCCAGTCTGAAGGTTCTCTTTTAAAACTGTTTTGGTGAAGTCTTCTGATGAGCATAAATGTTTAATTTTTAGAGGATTCCAGTTATCTACCTCATCCTCTGGAGCTTGTGTGTTGTTGGTTGTGATTTGTACCCTGTTAAAGCATGTATTAGGGCCTCTAGCATTGATCCTATTTTTTCTTCTATGAACTTCATGGTTTTTGGCTTTATATTTAGGTCTTTGATCCACTTTCAGTTAGTTATTGTATATGGTGTGAGGTATGGGTCCTGTTTCATTTTTTTTTTGCAGATGGACATCCAGTTTTGCCAGCACCATTTGTTAAAAAGACTGACTTTTCCCATTTGATGAACTTTGGGCCCTTGTCAAAGATCAGGTGACCACAGGTGGATGGATTTACATCTGGGTTCTCGATTCTGTTACACTGGTCAATGTATCTGTCATTGTACCAGTACTAGTCTGTTTTGACTACCGTAGGTGTATAGTAGGTTCTGAGGTCAGGTAGTGTGAGTCCTCCTACTTTATCCTTCTTCCTCAATAGTGCTTTACTTATCTGGGGCTTCTTCCCTTTCCATATAACTTTAATGATAAGTTTTTCCAACTCCTTAAAGAATGTTGTTGGTATTTGGAGCGGTATTGCCTTGTATTTGTAAATCGCTTTGGGTAGAATTGTCATTTTCACAATGTTGAGTCTACCTATCCATGAGCATGGTATGTTTTTCCATTTATGTAGATCTCTTTTGATCTCTTGCAGTAGTGTTTTGTAGTTTTCTTTGTAGAGGTCTATTTCATCCCTGGTTTGATTTATTCCCAAGTATTTTATTTTTTTAGGAGCTATTTTAAATGGTATTGTTTTCCTGATTTCCTTTTCATCATTCTCTTTATTGATGTAAAGGAATCCAACTGATTTTTGTATGTTTATCTTGTATCCTGCTAACCTGCTGAATCTTTCTATTAGTTCCTGTAGTTTTCTCATGGAGTCTTTTGGATTTTCTAAGTACAGTATCATATCATCACCAAATAGGGGCGGTTTAACTTCTTCATTACCAATTTGGATGCCCTTTATTTCTGTTTCTTGTCTTATTACTCTAGCTAAGCCTTCCAACACAATGTTAAACAGGAGTGGTGAAAAAGGGTATCCTTGCCTTGTTCCTGTTCTCAAGGGGAATGTTTTCAGCCTCTCTCCATTGAGAACGATGTCGGCATAGATGCCCTTTATTATGTTGAGAAAATTTCCCTCCTATACCTATTTTATTGAGAGTTTTTATCAGGAATGGATGTTTGGTTGTGTCAAATGCCCTTTCTGTGTCGATTAAGATGACCATGTGATTCTTTTCTTTCCTTTTATTTATGTGGTGGATTGCACTGCTTGATTTTCTCATGTTGAACCATCCTTGCATACCTGGTATGAATCCTACTTGGTCATGGTGTATTATTTTTTCAATATGATGCTGAAATCTATTGGCTAGAATTTTGTCAAGAATTTTTGCATCTATACTCATGAGAGATATTAGTAATTTTCTTTTTTTGTGGTGTCTTTGCTTGGTTTTGGTATCAGTGTTACGATGCCTTCATAGAATGAATTTGGAAGTATCACTTCCTTTTCTATGTTCTGAAATAGTTTGAGTAGTACTGGTGTAAGCTCTTCTCTGAATGTTTGGTAGAATTATCCAGTAAAAACATCTGAACCAGGGCTTTTTTTGTTGTTGTTGGGAGTTTTTTTTTTTTTTTTTTAAATTACCTTTTCAATCTCTTCTTTTGTTATGGGTCTGTTCAGATTTTCAATATCATTTTGTGTGAGTTTGGGTAGGTCTTGTGTTTCTAGCAATTTGTCCATTTCTTCTAGGTTTTCAAATTTGTTGGAGTACAGTTTTTTCATAATACTCTGTTATGATCTTTTTATTTCAGTTGGGTGTGTTGTACTGTCCCCCCATTTCATTCCTTATTTGGGTTATTTGCATTCTCTCCTGTATTTCTTTTTTTTTCATTTTGGCCAGTGGTTTGTTGATTTTGTTGATCCTTTCAAAGAATCAACTTTTGGTTTTGTTGATTCTTTCTATTGCTTTTCTATTCTCTGTTTTATTTATTTCTGCTCTGATCTTTATTATCTCCTTTCTTCTGGTGGCTGTGGGCTTCTTTTGCTGTTCTCTGTCTATTTGTTCAAGTTGTGTAACTAACGTATTGATTTTGTCTTTCTTCTTTTTGTCGTGTGCATCTAGTGGCATAAATTGACCTCTGAGGACTGCCTTTGCTGTGTTCCAAAGGTTTTGGTATGATGCGTTTTCATTGTCCTTTGACTCTAGGAAATTTTTGATTCCATCTTTGATTTTTTTCTATTACCCAGTGGTTTTTAAGCAGGGTGTTATTCAGTTTCCAGGCAATTGATTTTTTTTTCCTTCCCTTACTCTTCCTGTTGTTAATTTCTACTTTGATGGCATTGTGGTCAGAGAAGATACTTTGTATTATCTCAATGTTTTGGATTTTGTTGAGCATTGCTCTGTGGCCTAAGATGTGGTCTATTCTGGAGAACGTTTCACGTGTGTTGAAAAAGAATGTGTACTTTGCAGCTGTTGGATGGAGTGTTCTATATAAGTCTATGAGATCGAGTTGGCTGATTGTGCTGTTTAGCTCTTCTGTATCTTTGTTGAGGTTCTTTCTAGATGTTCTGTCCTTTACTGAGATTGGTGTGTTGAAGTCTCCTACTATTACTGTGGAACTGTCAGTGTCTGTTTTCACTGCTGTTAGAATTTGATTTTGGAGTCCTGTCGTTGGGTGAGTAGGTGTTTATTATGGTTAAGTCTTCATGATGCATCACCACTTTAATCATTATATAGCGACCTTCTTTGTCTTTTATGGTGGATTTTGTTTTAAAGTGTATCTTATCTGAGATTAGTATTGCCACTCCTACTCTTTTTTGGTAGTTATTTGCTTGATATATATATATATATATATTTTAAATCTTTTGATTTTTAATAAATTTATGTCTTGGTTTCTAAGGTGTGTCTCTCGTAGTTGGTATATTGACGGATCCTGTTTTTTAAACCCATTCTCTCATTCTCTGTCTCTTTATGGATGCATTTAGGCCATTTACATTCATTGTAATTATTGATAGGTGTGAGTTCATTGCTATCATTTTGTAGCGCTTTTTTTTTGTGATGCTAACATTTTCTTTGTTCCTCTTACTCTCCTGTGCTGAGTTCCTTTTGTTTGTGGATTACTTTTTCATTTCTTTTGTTTTTGTAGATATTGTTTTTATTGGGACTTTATGTTTTTCTTCTTTATTTTGATGAGTAGGTTTGTTAACTTTCTTTGTGGTTACCTTGAAATTACCCTTATCTTCCTCAGTTTGAACCAGTCTATTATTACTTGGTATTGCCTTGCCTTCTTCTCCATTAGGAAGTTCTATACCTATACTGTTTATTCCCTCTTTTATTGTTCTGATGTTATTGTCATTTACTGATTACCCTCTCTGGTTCCCTGTTGCAATTGTTTTGCTTTTGGATAATCCTTGAGAGTTCATTTCCTAGGTTTGTATCTGGCTGGTACAATCTTCCATCCTAGATTCAGGCTGTGATCTGATGTTGTTTGTTCTCAGATCAAAGGAGTCCATTTAATAATTCTTGTAAGGTTGGTTTGGTTTGGACATAACCCCTTAATTTCTGTTTATCTGGAAATGTCCTAATTTCACTATCATATCTGAACAAATGTTTTGCAGGATATATTATTCTTGGTTGGCAATTTTTTTCTTTCAAGGTTTTATATATGTTAATCCAATGCCTTCTTGCCTGTATGCCAACACACATTCTTGAAAAAACACTGCAAAATAGGCATAGAAGGGAAATTCCATGACCTAATAAAGGGCATTTATACAAAACCAATAGCCAATAGCCAACATCATTCTCAATGGAGAGAAGCTGAAAGCATTCCCCTTGAGAACGGAAACCAGGCTAGGATGCCCTTTATCACCACTTGTTCCACATCATGCTGGAAGTCCTAGCTAGAGCAATAAGGCAAAAGAAAGAAATAAAAGGTATCCAAATTGGTAAGGAAGACATAAAACTATCCCTATTCACAGATGATATGATCTAAGACACACAGAACCCCAAAGAATCCATGGGAAAGCTACTGCAACTAATAGAATATTTCGGCAAAGAGCAGGATACAAGATTAACATACAAAAATCAGTTGAATTCCTTTACACCAACAAAAAGAACGTCAAAAAGAAAATCAGGAAATTGATACCATTTGCAATAGCCCCAAAGAACATAAAATACTTAGGAATAAATCTAACCAGCAATGCAAAAGACGTATAAAAAGAAAACTACAAAACACTACTGCAAGAAACCAAGAGAGACCTATATAAGTGGAAAAATATACCATGCTCATGGATAGGAATACTCAACATTATGAAAATGTCAGTACTACTCTAAGTGATCTACAGATACAATGCAATCCCCATCCAAATTCCAACAGCATTCTTTAACGAGAAGGAGAAAAAAATCACCAACTTTATATGGAAAGGGAAGAGGTCCTGGATAAGTAAAGCATTACTGAAGAAGAACAGAGTGGAGGGTCTCACACTACCTGATCTTAGAACCTACTATACAGCTAGAGTAGTCAAAATAGCTTGGTACTGTTACAACAACAGACACATAGACCAATGGAACAGAATTGAGAACTCAGACATAAATTCATCCATCTATGAGCAGCTGATATTTCACAAAGGCCCAAAGTCCATTAAACGGGGAAAACACAGTCTCTTAACAAATGGTGCTGGCAATGCTGGATGTCCATCTGTAAAAAAATTGAAACAGGATCCATACCTCACACCATACACAAAAACTACCTCAAAATGGATCAAACACCTAAATACAAAAACAAAAAACTACAAAGATCATGGAAGAAAAAATAGGGACACCGCTAGGGGCCCTAATACATGGCATAAATAGTAAATAAACTTTAACAATGCACAGACACCAGAAGATAAACTAGATAATTGGAAGCTCCTAAAAGTTAAACACTTACGCTCATCAGAAGACTTCATCAAAAAAGTAAATAGAGAACCTACAGACTGGGAAATTTTTGGCTATGATATATCTGACAAGTGACTAATCTCTGAAATCTATAGAATATTTCAACATCTCAATAACAAAAAGACAAATAATGCAATTAAAAAATGGACAAATGACATGAACAGACACTTCACCAAAGAAGACATTCAGGCAGCTAACAGACACGGGAAGAAATGCTCCAGATCATTAGCCATTAGAGAAACGGAAATCAAAACTACAGTGAGGTACCATCTCACCCTGACGATACTGGCACTAATAGAAAGGAAAAAAAAAAATGTGGGAGAGGTTGCAGGGAGATTGGAACACTTATGCACTGCTGGTGGGAACATAAAATGGTACAACCACTTTGGGAAATGGTATGACGCTTCCTTAAAAAGCTAGAAATAGAAATACCATATTATCCAGCAATCCTACTTCTAGAAACATACCCTAGAAAGTAATAGCCGTCACAGAACAGAAATATGCAGACCCATGTTTATTGCTGCACTATTCACAATAGCAAAAAGATGGAAACAACCTAAGTGCCCATCAACAGAGGAATGGATAAACAAACCATGGTATACACACAATGGAATACTACACACTGATAAAGGACAATGTTGAATCCATGAAACACCTCAGAATATGGCTGAATCTGGAGGGTATTATGCTGAGTGAAGTCAGGCAGTCACAAAAGGACAAATATTGTATGAGACCACTATTATAAGAAGTCAAAAAAAGGGTTTACACACAGAAAAACAAACATTCTTTGATGATTACGAGGGTGGGGAGGGTGAAGAAGGGGAAATCACTAACTAGATAGTAGACAAGTGTCAACTTTGGTGAAGAGAAAGACAACACACAGTATAGTGAAAGTCAGCCCACCGTGACCAAAGTCATGGAAGTTTCCTAGACACATTCAAACACCTTGAGGGACCAAGTTGCTGGGGCTGGGGGCCGGAGATTATAGTCTTGGGTGGCATCTAGGTCAATTGGCATAACATGGTCATAAAGAAAATGTTCTACATCCCACTTTGGTGTGTAGCACCTGTGGTCTTAAAAGCTTGCAAGCTGCCATCTATGATACAACTATTGGTCCCATCCTATCCAGAGCAAAGGAGAATGATGAAAACCAAAGACACAAGGAAAAACATTAGCCCAAAGGACTAAAGGATCACATGTACAGGTCTTTGGTATTGCTATTGAAATTTAGTCTTGTTTGCCTCAGTCTACGCTCAAGATTCTTACATTTTTCTCTATATTAATGAAAATTGCCCTTAAGAAAGGGAGTGCCAGAATTAATAAGCCCAGCTGTTACACTGTAGTTATTGAGTAATCAACAATGATTAAAAACGTAAAATTTGAATCCACTGTACAAGTGTTCATGTAGAAAGTACTTCTTAGATTAATGACTACATTTATTCTGTGCTTCAGGTGTCAATGGGCCCTTTATAAATGTCAATTAGTGAATCCCTACACCAAAAGTCAGGCAGGTAGTGTAACCTGTAGTTTATACATGTGGAAAAAGAAGTTCAGAGTGCCTGAGGAATTTACACAAGGCCACATAGGGAATTGGCTTCAGAGCCAAGCTGGCAAAGCAAGGGTTTCTGGCTACCTCTTTCTCGGCTCAGGCAATACTTGGGTTTCACACAGTTGGACTGAGCAGAATGGGTGTGGTGTCCCTGCAAGCATTACTTTCAGTAAGAGTTGTTGATTGGCCAATATTCCCTTGCTTTTGTCTTTTTCTCAGTAAATAGAGAGGCTCTACTTTCAAATTGTCTTTCTCTCTGGGAAATGTGATTGGTGTGATGAGCTCCATGGAAAAGCCTTGTGTGGCAGGGCCTAGCGGGGTAGCTCTAGAGAGCAAGTAACAAAGACCAGAACGTGCTCTGCTCAGCTGTGAGAATGGCAGGGAAGGGATTTTCAAACAAACATGCAGCTAGAGCTTCAGTGAGCCTCAGTACTTCTATGTTATCTTTACATGGATTGCTAAACACATTCTATTCACCCTCCTTTATTTTTACTTACTTATTGTAGCTCAGATGGGGTATGCTATCCACCCCCAAAGAATGTAGGTGGAGTTTCTCTTACTTCATAGGGCAAAGCGTAATGTATGGAGGTCTTAAAAGGTGCCACATTGAGCAGGGCCAGTGTTCAAGTTTGTATGGGAGTCTCAGCCCTGGTCCAGGGCCTTCTGTCACTGGTAGTGTTTTCTGTTTGCCCAACCTTCTCTATCCATCTACCATCCTCCCAGGAATCCTCACCAAGCCCCACCATGCCAGTTAAACCAGGTGCTAATGATACAGGCACTAAAGGCACTGGCAAAAAACAAGATTCCAGGAATTGACAGAATACCAGTTGAGATGTTTCAACAAATGGACGTAGCACTAGTCTATGCCAAGAAATCTGGAAGAAAGCTACCTGGCCAACCAACTGGAAGAGACCCATATTTGTACCCATTCTGAAGAAAAGTGATCCAACAGAATGTGGAAATTAACAAATGATATCATTATCACACACAAGTAAAATTTTAATGAAGGTCATTCAAAAGCAGTTGCAGCAGTACATCGACAGCGAACTGCCAGAAATTCAAGCCAAATTCAGAAGAGGACATGGAATAAGGGATATCATCACCGATGTCAGAGGATCATGACTGAAAGCAGAGAATACCAGGAGACGTTTACATGTGTTTTATTGACTATGCAAAGGCATTTGACTATGTGGTTCATAACAGATTATGGGTAAAATTGCAAAGAATGGGAATGTCAGAACACTTAATTATGCTCATGAGGAAACTGTACTTAGACCAAGAAGCAGTCACTCAAACAGAACAAGGGGATACTGTATGGTTTAAAGTTAAAGGTGTGCGTCAGGGTGGTATCCTTTCACTATACTTATTCAATCTGTATGCTGAGCAAATAATCCGAGAAGCTTGACTATATGAAGAAGAATGTGGCATTAGGATTGGTGGAAGACTCATTAACAACCTGCTATATGCAGATGACACAACTTGCCTTACTAAAAGTGAAGAGGACTTGAAGCACTTCCTGAAGAAGATCAAAGACCACAGCCTTCAGTATGGATTACATCTCAACATAAATTAAACGAAAATCCTCACAACTGGACCTATAAGCAACATCATGGTAAACAGAGAAAATACTGAAGTTGTTAAAGATTTCGTTTTACTTGGATCCACGATCAATGCCCATGGAAGCAGCAGTCAAGAAATCAAACAACACATTGCATTATGCAAATCTGCTGCAAAAGACATCTTTTAAGTGCTAAAAAGCAAAGATGTCACTTTAATGACTAAAGTGTGCCTGACTCAAGCCATGGTGTTTCCAGTCACCTCATATGCATGTGCAAGCTGGACAGTGAATAAGGAAGATGGATGAATTGATGCCTTTGAATTGTGGTGTTGGTGAAGAATGCTGAACATACCACAGACTGTCAGAAGAACAAACAAATCTGTCTTGGAAGAAGTTCAGTCAGAATGCTTGTTAGAAGTGAGGATGGCGAGACTTCGACTCACATACTTCGGACATATTATCTGGAAGGGCCAGGCCCTGGAGAAGGACATCATGCTTGGTAAAATAGAGAGTCAGCGAAAAAGAGGGAGACCCTCAATGAGATGGACTGACACAGTGGCTGCAAGACTGGGCATAACAAAGATTGTGAGGATGGCACAGGACCAGGTCCTGTTTCATTCTGTTGTACATAGGGTATCCACAAGTCTGAATAGGCTCTACAGCATCTACAACAAAAAGAATGATACAGGCATGAATAAATTAGACACAGTCTCTGTCCTTAAGGAGTTTAGAGTCTAGGGGTCAACACTCTTCAGTGCAATGACAATGGTAGCACATCTACGGAGTGCTGTTAGAGCACAGGGGAGGGTGATTGAAGGCAGGGTGCTGGGCAGAGGGAGGCTGTGTGGGAAGTGGCTAGAGGAAGCAGAGGGAAGAGTACTTGAGGGCATGTCTTGATGTCCCCCACCGTGGCCGGTCCGGTCCAATTGGCTTACCTTGCGCATCGTCCACATATATCAAGAACTCCTGCCTCTGTGCTTTTTCTCATGGTATTCCATCTGCATGGAATCCTTTTCCTCTTCTTAACCATCATTCATCTCACCTAACTGGCTAAAGAGTCAGTTTAAATCCATTTTGAGGAAATCACTCCAGTTTTGATCACGATACTATTATATCAGTATTGACATAAATTTGCACAATATCATTATTTACTTTTATATATTTAAAAATAATGTGTTCTTCTAGATGGTGTCCAGCTACAACCGATGACTGCTCTGACAGGGAACACAACAGAGAACCCCTGGGGGAGCAGGAGAGCAGTGGGATGCAGACCCCAAATTCTCATAAGACCAGACTTAATGGTCTGACTGAGACTGGAAGGACCCCGGTGGTCATGGCCCCCAGGCCATCTGTTGGCCCAGGACAAGAACCATTCCTGAAGCCAACTCTTCAGACCTGGATTGGACTGGACAATGGGTTGGAGAGGGATGCTCGTAAGGAGTGAGCTTCTTGGATCAAGTGGACACTTGAGACTATGTTGGCATCTCCTGCCTGGAGGGGAGATGAGACGGTGGAGGGGGTTAGAAGCTGGCGAATTGGACACGAAAAGACAGAGTGGAGGGGGAGAGCAGGCTATCTTATTAAAAAAAAAAAAAATTTATTTATTAGGGGGAGAGTAATTGGGAGTTTGTAGCAAGGTGTATACCGGTTTTTGTGTGAAAGACTGACTTGATTTGTAAACTTTCATTTAAAGCACAATAAAAGTTATAATAAAAAGTGTTCTTATTAATCGTCACCCAATTAGACTCTATACTTCTCAAACGCAAGGAAATGTCTTTTGATTCTCTTGGATGACTTTGGCTTTGAGAGACAATGAGGGGGCAGGCAGCACATTTACTGAGCACCTAAAATGTATTAGGTCCTATGCTAGCTGTTTATTCAGGCAGCAATTACTTCAGGATCATCAAATGGATCTTTAGTGAAAGAACTTAGATGGAGTAGACCTGCTACCCAGTGGGTTGCACCTACCATATATGACATGGAGCTAGGGTTGCCCAAGCCTCCAAGACACAGCATGGCATAAGGGCTCAGATGAGATCTCATATTAATCATTCAAAAGCCTGCTGCCTCAATAAAGGTGACATGACTCTAGGCTGTTCTCAGTTGAAGACCCGTGTATCTTAGAAGTTTATAAATACAAAAAGACAGAAATGGTTAGATTTTCAGAAGTGTAGAGAAAGAGATAGAGAGAGAGAAAAAAGAGAGAGGAGGAGGACAGAGAGAGGGAGAAGGAAAACAGACAGGGAAAAGGAAAGAGGGGGTGGGGACAAAGAAGCAAAAGGGAGAAGGTAAGGGGAGAGAGAGACAGAGATAGAGAGAGATATCCCCTTTAAATGGTTAACTGAAGTTTATTTGAAAAGTGTAAACCTCTTTATTATGACTAAATGGAATGTAGATCTTTTTGAAGGTCTGCTTCTATCCAGGATCTCTCCAGACAGTTCTCAGCATTCCAACACTGAGGAACAGGCTTTTCTGGGTAGGTTTCCTCATGGCTATTGATTTTTCTCACAGCGATTGCTTTTTGTAGCTCTGAATAGTGCACTCTGAGTGATGATGAAGATGATATTTCTATAACTCAGTCTTACGGGTTTTACTTAACTTCGTTAGATAGTAGGGACATCCAAGGAAGATTCAGCAAGTTGCTAAGGTGGGAGATAAAGTTATGAGGGTGCTCAAACGTAACCGGTCTAAGAGCAGATGTAGCACTACTATGCCAGGGAAGGAAATCCTTTGCTGCACCTGTGCACATTTCAAGGCATAACATTTTCCTGGATGAAAAATGCAGAGCCACTGTGAAATTCCTACTAACCTTCACCCTAAGTGTAACCCTTAGAAGTGTGTTGTGTTAGAATCCTGTTATTTAAAAATGACTGACTGGAAAGATTTGTTTCTTCCATAATGCAGTCTAACACGGTCATATTGTTGTGTGTGCCATCAGGTCGATTCTGACTCACAGCAACCCTATATGAAAATAAGAACTGTTCCAAAGGGTTTCCTAGGCTATAATCTTTATGCGCCCCCACGTGTCTGTCAGTTTGTCATACCATGGGTACTTGCGTGTTGCTGTGATGCTGGAAGCTATGCCACTGGTATTCAAACACCAGCAGGGTCTCCCATGGTGGACAGGTTTCAGATGAGCTTCCAGATTAAGGCAGACTAGGAAGAGGGACCTGATGGTCTACTTCTGAGAAGAATTAGCCAGTGAAAACCCTATGAATAGCAGTGGAACACTGTCTGATATAGTGCTGGAAGATGAGCCCCTCAGGTTAGAAGGCACTCAAAATACGACTGGGGAAGAGCTGCCTCCTCAGAGTAGAGTCAACCTTAATGACATGGATGGAATCATGCTTTTGGGACCTTCACTTGCTGACATGGCATGACTCAAAATGACAAGAAACAGCTGCAAACATTCATTAATAATTGGAACATGGAATGCATGCAGTATGAATCTAGGAAAATTGGAAATTGTCAAAAATGAAATTGAACACATAAATATCAATATCCTAGGCATTAGTGAGGTGAAATGGACTGGTACTGGCTATTCTGAATTGGACAATCATATGGTCTACTATGCTGGGCATGACAACTTGAAGAGGAATGGTGTTCCATTTATCATCAAAAAGAACATTTTAACATCTATCCTGAAGTACAATGCTGTCAGTGACAAGATACTATCCATATGCCTACAAGGAAGACCAGTTAATACGACTCTTATTCAAATTTACGCACCAACCACTAAGGCCAAAGATGAAGAAACTGAAGATTTTTACCAGTTCTGCAGTCTAAAATTGATCAAACATGCAATCAGGATGCATTGATAATTACTGGTGATTGGAATGAGAAAGTTGGGAACAAAGAAGAATCGGTAGTTGGAAAATACAGCCTTGGTGATACAAACGATGCTGGAGATTGCATGATAGAATTTTGCAAGACCAATGACTTCTTCATTGCAAATACCTTTTTTCACCAACATATATGGAGACTATACATGTGGACCTCAGCAGATGGAATACACAGGAATCAAATTGACTACATCCGTGGGAACAGATGATGGAAAAGATCAATATCATTAGTCAGAACAAGGCCAGGGGCTGAGTGCAGAACAGACCATCAATTGCTCATATGCAAGTTCAAGTTGAAACAGAAGAAAATTTGAACACGTCCACAAGAGCCAAAGTATGACCTTGCATATATCCCACCTGAATTTACAGACCATCTCAAGAATAGATTTGATGAGTTGAATGCTAATGACTGAAGACCAGATGAGTTATAGAATAGCATCAGGACATCATACATAAAGAAAGTAAGACATCATTAAAAAGACAGGAAAGAAAGACCGAAATGGATGCCAGAAGAGACTCTGAAACTTGCTCTTGAAAGTTGAGTTGCTAAAGTAAAAGGAACAAATGATGAAGTCAAAGAACTGAACAGAAGATTTCAAAGGGCAGCTTGAGAAGACTAAGTATTATGACATGTGCAAAGACCTAGAGGTAGAAAACAAAAAGGGAAGAACATGCTTGGCATTCTCAAGCTGAAAGAACTGAAGAAAAAATTCAGGCAATATTGAAGGATTCTATCAGGAAAATATTAAAGGAGGCAGGAAGAATCAAAAGAAGATAGAATACACAGAGTCACTATACCAAAAAGAATTGATTGATGTTCAATCATCTTGGAAGGCAGCAATATGATCAAGAACCGATGGTGCTGAAGGAAGAAGTCCAAGCTGCACTGAAAGCATTGGAGAAAAACAAGTCTCCAGGAATTGATGGAATACCAACTGAGATGTTTCAATAAATGGATGCAGCACTGGAAGTGCTCACCCATCTATGCCAAGAAATTTGGAAGACAGCTACCTGGCCAGCTGACTGGAAGAGATCCATATTTATACCTATTCCCAAGAAAGGTGATCCAACAGAATGCGGAAATTATCTAACAATATCATTAATATCACACGCAAGTAAAATTTTGCTGAAGATCATTCAAAAGAAGCTTCAGCAGTATATTGACAGGGAACTGCCAGAAATTCAGGCCAGTTTCAGAAGAGGATGTGAAACAAGGGATATCATTGCTAATATCAGATGATCCTGGCTGAAGGCAGAGAATACCAGGAAGATGTTTACCTGTGTTTTATTGACTATGCTAAGGCATTCGACTGTGTGGATCATAACCAATTATGGATAACATTGTGAAGAATGGGAATCTCAGAACACTTAATTATGCTCATGAGGAATCTGTACATAGATCAAGAGGCACGACAAGGGGATACTGTGTGGTTTAAAGTCAGGAAAGGTGTGCGTCAGGGTTGCACCCTTTCACCATAACTATTCAATCTGTATGCTGAGCAAATAATCCGAGAAGCTGGACTATATGAAGAAAGGGGCATCAGGATTGGAGGAGGACTCATTAACAACCTGTGTTAAGCAGATTCCACAACCTTGCTTGCTGAAAGTGAAGAGAACTTGAAGCACTCACTGATGAAGATCAAAAACCACATCCTTAAGTATGGATTACAATTCAACATAAAGAATATAAAAATCCTCACAACTGGACCAATAAGCAACATCATGATAAATGGAGGAAATATTGATGTTGTCAAGTATTTCATCCTACTTGGATCCACAATCAACATCCATGGATGCAGCAGTCAAGAAATTAAAAGATAGATTGCATCGGGGACTGCCAAAAGAATGAATCAGATCTGTCTTGGAAGAAGTACGAACAGAATGTTTCTCAGAAGCGAGGATGGCGAGACTACACCTCATACATTTTGGACAAGTTATCAGGAGGGATCAGCCCTTAGGGAAAGACTTCATGCTTGATAAAGTAGAGGGTAAGCGAAAAAGAATACCCTCAATGAGATGGAATGACACAGTGGCTGCAACAATGGACTCAGGCATGACGATTCTGAGGATGGTACAGGACTGCGCAGTGTTTCATTCTCTTGTACACAGGGTCGCTATGAGTCATAATTGACTCAGCAGCCCCAAACAACAACAGTCTCTATGGGAGCAGATCACCACGTCTGTTCTTCTGTGGAGTTTCCCATGAGTTTGAACGGCCAACCTTTCAGTTAGCAGTGGAATGCTTAACCATTGTGTCACGAGGGCTCCCTAGAGCCAAACATACTAAATTCTGGCCTAACAGCAGATACACCTGCTGCACTGACGCTTGGTTCACAACCCACCAAGGACCTCTGATCCAAGGACCTCAGCTGCTGGTAGCCCTTTCACATGTCCTCTTCTTAGCTTTTCCCAGGGCCCAGGCGTCAGAAATCCCACCCACCAGGACAGAATTTCAGATTAAGGGAGGAATGTACATGAGCACAAAAAAGGCTGTTATCTAAGCCAGCAGGATTTTTTGTCTGAAAATGTTTTTTGGAAAATTTTTTTTAAAATTTTAGAAATGTCTTATTTTTAATGTGTAATAGTTTTGCCCTACTAAAAATGCAAATTCAGTACCACAAACTGCAAACCACCATCCGCTGCTTGAAACATCTTTATCCCCAGCAGATGACTTCTCCGAAGGTGCCCAGATTCTCATGTGGTTGCAGGTGGTTCTTACAACAGCTCTTCTCAAATTTGACAAGATTAATGACAGAAAATTAGTCAAGACAAGTGTTTCCCTGTTTGGCTTATCCTACCCTTGCTTTACTTGTAGGAGAAAAGAATTTCCTGTTCATATTACTTAGTAATAAGTCGATGGGAAAGTGAATACAAAATGAAACACTACAAACTCCGGCAATGCAACCCCCCATACACACCACAATCCTCTTAGAAGAAAAAAACACTTGTCATAGGAGTGCGTTCTCAACAGAAAAAAACAAATAGGTCTTTTAATCCCAGCAATTCAATTAGCAAACACTACCTTGCATTTTGCCAGAACTGCATGTGTGTGAGGAAGCGGTCCTTCAGATGGCCCACACAGCTATAAAAAGGAACACCCCTCCCAATCCACTGCACCCTGTGTAGCAAGGCACATAGGTTTTGGCATATAAAAATGACAGGGGGAGGGACTTTTAAAGGTCCCAAGTGGGAGGACATATAATAGAGTTTTTTAGCCCACCTCACTAGCCTGGCTAGCCTGGGGGGATCAGTGAAGTAAGGCCCTTTGAGTCCCTTGCCTACAGTACAAAGTGGCGTACACATAGAAGAGTCGTCATCTCGTCCTAGAAGGCCCCCCCAAGTCATAGGGAGGACTGGCTCAAAAAGTGATCTGCATTTGTTTTGATGTGCTGTCTGCTCCTTTGTGTAAGTAATAAAAGTTACTATTCTCCACATGCTAATGCCCTGGGAGTATTCTGTATGTTCAGGCTCTAACTGGATCAAGGCAGCACCTGTGGATTGGTTGATGTCACTGGGTGGAATCCTGGTCCTAGTAGTCTCTTATTGCTGCTTAAAATTTTAAGGTAACCCGTGAGTACATCACAATGTGGTACTGTCCTGCTTCCCTAAATATCTCCTACTAATCCAAACTCAAACTCAAAGCAAGTTATGCCAAAAAGTGATGCCAAGGACTTCAATGGTTAATATTTATGTCAATTCTTTTATATAGATGACAACACATATTTGAAGTCTCTTCAGTAAATACTACAAAAGGTATGGAAAACCAGTTTAATTCTCAAAAATAGAAGCAGCAAGTGGAAGACACAACAGATCTTAAAACACCTGAAGTAAACATGTTCCAGATATTGGTATGTCTGATACGGAAGAGCCATGTAACATGAGACTGCAGAGAAAGTTTAGAAGCTAAAAGTAAAAATCTATGACTTTCTTTAAGCACACAAAACACAGTAGGTAAAAATTCTGCGAGGGCAGTAACTTTTCTATCTTAATTAATGGCCCCATTAATCAAGCTAGAAACCTTGGCTCTCCACTATCCATCTCCGGTTGTTCACCAAATGTTGTTAATTCTAGGTATTTCTTGAGTCAGTGCCCACCTCTCCACTTCCATGCCCTGGTGTAAACTCGGGCCCTTAGCAACCCCTGTGTAATGGACAGGTTGGACAACCCTGGGATGGAAAGCAAGGTGGCTTCCCTGCAGCTGTAAACACCATATGGGGGGTCGGGGCTGGGCAGGGGGTGGGGAGCAGGGTATGCTCCCCATGAGCCACGAAACATGGGAAAACTATAGGGCAGTGGGCATTCTTGGAAGGGTTTTCTAGACAAGCTGGCTTTTGGGATTTCTATTTGGGCTCCACGAAATAGTATTTACAGAGCAGCTATGTGAGCACGGAGGCTACACTGGTAAGTTGGGTGCTTATAGCTGCATTTCCAGAAAGGTGGTACGTGTCAAGCCTCCTAGTGTGAGCTGGGGAGAAAAAGGGACTTAAGCTTCCAGGGGCAGGGGAAAAGACCAAAACTACCCTTGAAAAACCCATCGAGTCTTCCTTTTTCATCAGAAAGCACAGTGGTTAAGTGCTCTCCTGCTAACCGAAAGGTCAGTGGTTCGAACCCACCAGTCTCTCTACAGGAGAAAGGTTTAGCAGTCTGCTTCTGTAAAGATTTACAGCCTTGGAAAGCCTATGCGGGCAGCTCTACTTTGTCCTATACGGTCCTATGAGTCGAAATCAACTTGATGGCAATGGGTTTGGTTTTCCTGAGTTCTTAAAGGCTCAAAAGCTATGATTTAGCTTCCTTTTGTTCTCCTTGCACTCTACTTGGGTTTCTGGTTTGGTAAGCTGTTTGCTTCTGATGTAACCCCACTGTTTCCACTGCAACCTTTTTCTTTTATACATCACAACTTTTTTTTTTTTTTAAATAATTTTTATTGTGCTTTAAGTGAGAGTTTAAAAATGAGGTCAGTCTCTCACACAAAAACTTATATACACCTTTCTACATACTCCCAGTTACTCGCCCCCAATGAGATAGCCCCCTCTCTCCCTCCACTCTCTTTTCATGTCCATTTTGCCAGCTTCTAAGCCCCTCCACCCTCTCATCTCCCCTCCAGGCAGGAGATGCCAACATAGTCTCAAGTATCCACCTGATCCAAGAAGCTCGCCCCTCACCAGCATTCCCCTCCAACCCATTGTCCAGTCCAATCTAAGTCTGAAGACTTGGCTTCAGAAATGGTTCCTGTCCTGGGCCAACAGATGGTCTGGGGACCATGACCACCGGGGTCCTTCTAGTCTCAGTCAGACCATCAATGCTGGTCTTTTTATGAGAATTTGGGGTCTGCATCCCACTGCTCTCCTGCTCCCTCAGGGGTTCTCTCTTGTGTTCCCTGTCAGAGCAGTCATTGGTTGTAGCTGGGCACCATCTAGTTCTTCTGGTCTCAGGATGATGTAGTCTCTGGTTCATGTGGCCCTTTCTGTCTCTTGGCTCCTAATTGTCTTGTGTCTTTGGTGTTCTTCATTCTCCTTTGCTCCAGGTGGGTTGAGACCAATTGATACATCTCAGATGGCTGCCTGCTAGTGTTTAAGACCCCAGATGCCACTCTTCAAAGTGGGATGTAGAATGTTTTCTTAATAGATTTTATTATGCCAATTGATTTAGATGTTCCCTGAAACCATGGTACCCAAACCCCTGCCCCTGCTACACTGGCCTTCGAAGCATTCAGCTTAGTCAGGAAACTACTTTGTTTTAGGTTTAGTCCAGTTGTGCTGACCTCCCCTGTATTGTGTGTTGTCTTTCCCTTCACCTAATGTAGTTCTTATCTGCTGTTTAATTAGTGAATACACCTCTTTCACCCTCCCTCCCTCCCCCTTCTCCTAACCACAAAAGAATGTTTTCCTCTCAGTTTAAACTATTTCTCAAGCTCTTATAATAGTGGTCTTATACAATATTTGTCCTTTTGTAACTGACTAATTTCACTCAGCATAATGCCTTCCAGGTTCCTCCATGTTATGAAATGTTTCACAGATTCCTCACTGTTCTTTATCGATGTGTATTACTTCATTGTGTGAATATACCATAATTTATTTATCCATTTATCCATTGATGGGCACCTTGGTTGCTTCCATCTTTTTGCTATTGTAAACAGTGCTGCAATAAACATGGGTGTGCATATATTTGTTTGTGTAAAGGCTCTTATTTCTCTGAGATATATTCCGAGCAGTGGGATTGCTGGATCATATGGAAGTTCTATTTTTAGCTTTCTAAAGAGGCGCCAAATCGATTCCTAAAGTGGTTGTACCATTTTACATTTCCACCAGCAGTGCATACGTGTTCCAATCTCTCCACAGCTTCTCCAACATTTATTATTTTGTGTTTTTGGATTAATGCCAGCCTTGTTGGAGTGAGATGAAATCTCACTGTAGTTTTGATCTGCATTTCTCTAATGGCTAATGATCGTGAACATTTCCTCATGTATCTGTTAGCTACCTGAATGTTTTCTTTAGTGAAGTGTCTATTCATTATCTTTTGCCCATTTTTTAATTGGGTTATTTGTCTTTTTGTAGTTGAGTTTTTGCAGTATCACGTAGATTTTAGAAATCAGGCGCTCATTGGAAATGTCACAGCTAAAACCTTTTTCCCAGTCTGTAGGTAGTCTTTCTACTCTTTTGGTGAAGTCTTTGGATGAACATAGGTGTTTGTTTCTTAGGAGATCCCAGTTATCTCGTTTTTCTTCTGAATTCTTAATAATGTTTTGCATGCTGTTTATGCCATGTATTAGGGCTCCTAACGTTGTCCCTATTTTTTCTTCCATATCTCTAACGTTTTAGATTTTATGTTTAGGTCTTTGATCCACTTTGAGCTCATTTTTGTGCATGGAGGGAGGTATGGGTCTTGTTTAATTTTTTGAAGATGGATATCCAGTTATGCCAGCACCATTTGTTAAAAAGAATGTCTTTTCCCCATATAACTGTTTTAGGGCCTTTGTCAAATATCAACTGCTCATATGTGGATGGACTTACGTCTGGATTCTCAAGTCTGTTCCATTGTTCTATGTATCTGTTGCTGTACCAGTATCAGGCTGTTTTGACTACTGTGGCTGTATAATAGTTTTTAAAATCAGGTAGTGTGAGGCCTCCCACTTTGTTCTTCTTTTTCAGTAATGCTTTACTTATCCCTTCCATGTGAAGTTGGTGATTTGTTTCTCCATCTCATTAAAGAATGTCGTTGGGATTTGGATCGGAATTGCATTAAATGTATAGATCGCTTTTGGTAGAATGGACATTTTTATAATGTTAAGTCTTCCTATCCATGAGCAAGGTATGTTTTTCCACTTATGTAAGTCTCTTTTGGTTTCTTGCAGAAGTGTACTGTAGTTTTCTTTGTATAAGTCTTTTACATCTCTGGTAAGATTTATTCCTAAGTATTTTATCTTCTTGGGGGCTACTGTATCTTCGATATTCTTTTTGTTGATGTAGAGGAATCCAACTGATTTTTGTATGTTTATCTCGTATCCCGATACGAGGATTCCTTAGGGTTTTCTGTGTATAAGATCATGTCATCTGCAAATAGAGATACTTTTACTTCTTCCTTGCCAATCTGGGTGCGTTTTATTTCTTTATCTAGCCTAATTGCTCTAACTAGGACCTCCAACACAATGCTGAATAAGAGCAGTGACAAAGGGTATCCTTGTCTGGTTCCGGATCTCAATGGGAATGCATTCAGGCTGTCTGCATTTAGGGTGATGCTGGCTATTGGCTTTTTACAAATCCTCTTTATTATGTTGAGGAATTTTCCTTCTGTTCCTATTTTGCTGAGAGTTTTTATCATGAATGGGTGTTGAACTTTGTCAAATGCCTTTCCTGCATCAATTGATAAAATCATATCTTTTGTTTTAATTCTGTGGTGGATTACATTAATTGTTTTTCTGATGTTGAGCCATCCCTGCATACCTGGTATGAATCCCACTTGGTCATGGTGAATTATTTTTTTGACATGCTGTTGAATTGTATTCGCTAGAATTTTGTTGAGGATTTTTGCATCTACGTTCATGAGGGATATAGGTCTATAATTTTCTTTTCTTGTGGTGTCTTTACCTGGTTTGGTATCAGGGGTATGGTGGCTTCATAGAATGAGCTTCATAGTATTCCATCCTTTTCTATGCTCTGAAATACCTTTAGTAGTAGTGGTGTTAACTCTTCTCTGAAAGTTTGATAGAACTCTGCAGTGAAGCCATCTGGACAGGGCTGTTTTTTTGTTGGGAGTTTTCTGATTGCCTTTTCAATGTCTTCTTTTGTTATGGGTCTACTTAGTTGTTCTACCTCTGTTTGTGTTAGTTTAGGTAGGTAGTGCGTTTCTGGAAATTCATCCATTTCTTCTCGTTTTTCAAATTTGTTTGAGTACAATTTTTCATAGTAATCTGATAGGATTTTTTTTAAGTTGGGTCTGTTGTAATATTGCCCATCTCATTTCTTATTTGGGTTGTTTGCTTCCTCTCCTGTTTTTCTTTTGTCAGTTTGGCCAGTGGTTTATCAATTTTGTGATTTTCTCAAAAAACCAGCTTTTGGTCTCATTAATTCTTTCAATTGTTTTTCTGTTTTCTATTTCATTTAGTTCAGCTCTAATTTTTATCATTTGTTTTCTTCTGGCGCCTGTGGGTTTCTTTTGTTGCTCTGTTTCTATTTGTTCAAGTTGTAGGGATAATTCTTTGATTTTGGCCTGTTCTCTTTGGATGTGTGCATTGATTGATGTAAATTGGCCTCTCAGCACTGCTTTTGCTGTGTCCCAAAGGTTCTGATAGGAACTGTTTTCCTTCTCATTGGATTCTCTGAATTTCTTTATTCCATCCTTAATGTCTTCTATAATCCAGTCTTTTTTGAGCAGGGTACTGTTCAGTTTCCAAGTGTTTGATTTCTTTTCCCTGCTTTTTCTGTTATTGATTTCCACTTTTATGGCCTTATGGTCAGAGAAGGTGCTTTGTAATGTTTTGGACTCTGCTAAGGCTTTATGACCTAATATGGGTTCCGGGTTATGTGGTCTATTCTAGAGAATGTTCCATTGCACTAGAGAAGAAAGTACAGTTGGTTGCTGTTGGGTGGAGTGTTCTGTATATGTCTATGAGGTCAATTTGGTTGATTGTGGCATTGAGGTCTTCCGTGTCTTTATTGAGCTTCTTCCTGGATGTCCTGTCCTTCACCAAAAGTGGTGTGTTGAAGTCTCCTACTATTATTGTGGAGCTATCTCACTTTTCAATGATAGAGTTAGTTTTATGTATCTTGCAGCCCTGTCACTGTGTGCATAAATATTTAATATGGTTATATCTTCTTGGTGTATTGTCCCTTTAATCATTATATAGTGTCCTTCCTTATCCTTTCTGATGGATTTAACTTTAAAGTCTATTTTGTCAGAAATTAATATTGCCACTCCTGCTCTTTTTTGATTGTTGTTTGCTTGATATATTTTTTTCCATCCTTTGACTTTTAGTTTGTGTCTCTAAGCCTAAGGTGTGTCTCTTGTAGGCAGCATATAGACGGATGTTGTTTCTTCATCCATTCTGCCACTCTCTTTCTCTTTATTGGTACACTTAGTCCATTTACATTCAGGGTAATTATGGATAGGTATGAATTTAGTGCTATCATTTTGATGTCTTTTTTTGTGTGTTTTTGACAGTTTCTTTTTCCCACTTAATTTTATGTGCCGAGTAGATTATCTTTATATATTGTCCTTTCCTCATATTTGTTGTTGATTTTGTTTCTGCTGAGTCTATTTTTTTCTTGTATTTTATTTTGATGAGTAGGATAGTTTGTCTCCTTTGTGGTTACCTTAGTATTTACCTGTATTTTTATAAATTTAAACCTAACTTTTATTTCTTTATATCACCATATCTTCCTCTCCACAGGGAAGGTGTATGATTACATCTCTTAGTTCCTCTTTTTTATTTTAATGTTATCTTCTTTTATATAATAAGATCGATGTTACCCTGTTTTGAGGTTTTTTTTTTTTTTATAATCTTGCTTTGTTTTTTTGGATTTCCCTGTCTGGGTTGACTTCTGGTTGCCCTGCCCAGTGTTCTAGTCTTGGGTTGATATCTGGTATTACTGATTTTCTAACCAAAGAATTCCCTTTAGTATTTCTTGTAGTTTTGTTCTGGTTTTTACGAGTTCCCTAAACTTGTGTTTATCCAGAAATGTCTTAATTTTACCTTCATATTTAACAGACATCTTTGCTGGATATATGATTCTTGGCAGGCAATTTTTTTCCTTCAATTTTTTAAATATGTCATCCCATTGCCTTCTTGCCAGCAGGGTTTCTGCTGAGTAGTCCGAGCTTATTCTTATTGGCTCTCCTTTGTAGGTGACTTTTCGTTTATCCCTTGCTGCTCTTATAATTCTGTCTTTATCTTTGGTTTTGGCAAGTTTGATTATAATATGTCTAGGTGACTTTCTTTTAAGGTCTACCTTATGTGGAGTTCGATGAGCATCTTGGATAGATATCTTCTCATCTTTCACGATATCAGGGAAGTTTTCTGCCAACAAATCTTCAAGAATTTTCTCTGTATTTTCTGTTATCCCTCCATGTTCTGGTACTACAATCACTTGTAGGTTATTTCTCTTGATAAAGTCGCACACGATTGTTAAGTTTTCTTCATTTTTTAAAATTCTTTTATCTGATTTTTCTGCAAATATATTAGTGCCAAGTGATTTATCTTTCAGTTCAGAAATTCTAGCTTCTACTTGGTCAATTCTGCTTCTCACTTTCTATTGAGTTGTCTAATTCTGTAATTTCATTGTTAATCTTCTGAATTTCTGATTGCTGTCTATGGATTTTTCTAGCTTCTTAAACTTTTCATTATGTTCCTGAATAATCTTTCTAATTTCTTCAATTGTTTTATCTCTGTGTTCCTTGGCTTGTTCTGCGTATTGCCTCTTTTCCTTCCTGATATCTTGAAGGGTTCTGTATATTAAACTTTTGTATTCTGTCTCTGGTAATTCCAGGAATGCACTTTCCTCTAGAAGATCCCTGGATTCTTTGTTTTGAGAGCCTGTTGAGGTGATCACAGACTGTTTCTTTATGCGACTTGATATTGACTGTTGTCTCCGAGCCATCAATAAGTTATTGTATTAGTTTATGCTTGCTTACTGCGTTGTAGCTTCTTGCTTTGTTTTGTTTTGGTATACCCCTATGGGTTGCTTGAGTGAGCTAGCTTGATTATTTTCACCTTTGGAGCTCTGACATCCTGTCCCCAGCTGGCTAGAGCTGTTATTAGGTATATCGGTCTAGGAGTCCATTCACTTTTCTTGTATGAATTCAGCTCAGGTTTCCAGGTAGCTCATCATCAAGTTTGTGATACGGGCTCTGTCCTACAGTCTTAGAGGGGCAGGGGTGATTGGCATATATACTGGTGTCCAGTTGAAGCAGGGGTCATGCTCCAAACAAGGCAGGGGGCTGAGAAGTGACCCCTAAGTGTCTCTAAGGAAAGAGCTTCCCTATTCCCTAGAGCGTGCAGGTGGTTGGGTTCTGTAGCTGGACAATGGGCACCCAAAGTTTTTGGTTGTAAGGATTGGGAGGTACCAGTTATCTCTGGGCCCCTGTCGCGTGTGGCTGGGTGGCCTGAGTGGGGCTACCAGTCCTTAGGTCCCTGATATGGGTAGGTAAGGACCTTGTTTAATAGGCAAAGCAATGTCAAACATCAAACACCCACCTCTCAACTGCACAGCTGAAATGGCTGGAGTTTGCCAACAAGGGCCTATTCTCCCGAAATAGGCCCATACAGGCTCATGTAGAAGGGAAAGGTGCTCAAAGTCTACGGACAGTTTATGCCTGGACAGGAGCCACTTCTGTCCTGAGCTCCCCTGGTTAGTGGAGCTAGCAAATTATCTCTTCCCTCAATTGCAAATTTTTTCCTTCCCCAGGGCCGGGAGGTGCTCAATAGGGCCTATCTCAGGCCCAGGGAATTCAGCTGCTGAAACCGGCTTGGGGGTCGGGGGGCACGGTAAAATACACGCAAGTACTTAGCTTTTGCTGATAGCGTCGCTCTTCTCAGGTTCTGGAGGTGTGAGTAGGCTGCATGGCTGTGTGCTTTTCCCTGAGGAAACTGTGCCAAATGCTAGTACCATTCCCCTGCTGCTGCTCTGGTAATGGTGCCTGAGGGCTCCCCATGATTCAGGTCCGGTAACTCGTCTCAGCTTCTGAACTGTCTCTTCCTCCCCCGCCCCTCAGTTCGTTTTCTAAGTTTGCCTTTGAAGCTCAGGGCTCTCAGCTTGTCACAAATATATTCGTTTCACTTGTTTTTTGGGTCTTTCTTGTAAAGAGGGCTCACTGGAAGTGTCTATTCTGCCATCTTGGCTCTGCCTCCTCACAAAGGTTTTTGAAAGGTCATAAACCAGAAGGATGAGAAGTGCGATATAAAGGAAAGAGGGACCTTGTGAGTCAGAAAATAGTCAGCTCAAGTCCTGGTTCTATTGCTCACTAGCTGCGTGACCAGGGGAAGGTGCTTAGCTTCACTGTGCCTCAGGTTCCTGCCCAGTAAAAAAGCAGCCCAGCCTGGAACTAAATGAGCAACTGTGCAGCTCATGGTATACTGCTGGGTTCCTATTAAAGGGCTATGCAATGCTACGGGGAACATGTGCTGTTTGTGTCTATCCAGCACCCCTGTTCTGCTTTCTTTTAGTGATGTCACCCCACTTCTGGGGGAGGACTATGCTGTCTTCCCTGCAACCCCTGTACTCCCAGTGGTGCTGCCAGTCCTGGAGCTCTTTCTCCCTGACATAGCCCACACTTGGGCTATAGGGATTGGTCTAGAGATGGTCATAGGGCCCAAATGGGGCCAAATGGAATCCTTCCTTGGGATTTTTCTAAGAGGATAGCAATCAGAAACGGTTCTATTTCTCTCTGACTGCATTAGGATGCATCCCCAGAGATGCTGTCAGTGATGTCCTCTGCCATTAGAAGAGGCTGAAGAAAGGAAGGTGGCAGTCCTAGAGTGGCCAAACTGAATGGCAGAGAGCCCCCATGATGTTCCTGGTCCCAGGCGGGCAGTGCTCCTGGTCCCAGGTAGACAGAGCCCCAACAGTGTCCCCAGTGCCAACCCCATGGACCTCTTTCTGCTTAGGCTACTTTGAGTTCAGTTTTAGTCCCTTAAAAACAAAAGAATAAAAATGTAAATTCACTTTTCTGCCCCTGCTAATATAAATACTTTCATGTGCTTAAGCTTTGTTCCATTACCATGGATATTTCACACATTAAAAAAAAAAAAAGTTATATATATCATCCTCCACAATGTTTGGTGCTTAACAGAACACTCCCAATAATAAAACATCATGTTTCATTTCTAAGAAAATACAAAGTGCATATATTTTTAGAGCTGTTTCCCACATTTTACTTTTTCCCCTTAGACTTCCTTAGCTATAATCTATGTTAGTCACATATACAATATAAAGTTGTTAAAATGCTTGAAAGTTTCTTCATTTTTAAAAAGTTATTACTATAAAGTGGAGGGTATTACTTTCCTCTAAACTATGCGCATAAATAAAGAGTTCCTAGGGTTGTGTAGAAGCAATGTGGATTCAGTATTAAAAAAACATAAAAATGTATCAACTTCAAGTGCTAAACAATCCAAAAATGCATTTTTAATTTTCAAGACCACAAAACAATTTGGACAATTTTCTTGAAAGGTGAAATATCTTCTTAAAAAAAGATGAAATAGAGGGTATAATGACAATCTAGATGAAATTACAATTTAAAGATTATTTTGCATTCTCATGCTTTTATTTTTATTTAATTTTTCAACTCCCAGCGTTTATTTAAAATAAAGACCATATTTTTGCTTTTTCATTTTTCTTCACTAATTAGTTACTTGCACAACGTTTTTATGCAAAACAAAATGCATAAGTAAGCTGGCTAATGTAAGGGAGAAAATGTAGGTCAATAAAAAAAGACATATAAGGCAATTTTAATTAAAAGTTTTGCTCTACAGATTACAATTCAGAAGCAGTATTACCTTAAGACACTAGAAAGAAGGACACTGATGTATCAACTTTCACTTAATCATGAGATTTAAGCAATGTCAAATGTTTCAACGGATAATCTAATAGGTAAGCATCTTAAATGCTTCCAAAACAAAAAAAGGAAAAGCAAAACAAAAACTCTTGGACATTCTCAGATTTCCAAGATTATTTTTTATGAATTGTCCATTATAACTTTTGAAGTAAGCAAACTATACTTTATGAATTAAATTATTAGTTCATTTGAAGGAACTTAACTCATCGAGCACTGGTGGGATTGGGTGTTTAGTTATTATTGGATAAACCACATGGCTCTTTGCACTATCAAAACACAATATCCTATTTCATGCTGGAGAGCACTTTAGTCATGGTACTGCCAGAATCAATTCCAGAAACTCTGGCTTTAGACTTTGGAGATGGTAGTCATCTTTTAATCTAGCTCTTTCCCAACCATATGAAAGGGAAGAGGAAGGGATGGTTCTTGTTTTTTAGTTCTCTGTCTCATCTGAGAAAATTCCTTATTAGTGGCAGGAACAGAAAGTCCAGAAAATTCTTTTTACCTCAGTTTATCAGAGGATAAATTCAGTTCAATTGCAATTGGTTTGATTAGCCTTTAAATAACCTTTTGAAGAGCAGAGATGTGATGTAAAGAAACAAAGGAGCTGAGCAATCCACAGGTACCACTGACCTGCTCTCACAGTAAGCCCTTGAATTTTTAAAAATTTTTATTGTGCTTTAAGTGGAAGTTCACAAATCAAGTCAGTGTCTCATACAAAAATTTATATACACCTTGCTATATATTCCTAGTTGCTCTCCCTCTAATGAGACAGCACACTCCTTCCCTCCACCCTCTCTGTGTCCATTCAGCCAGCTTCTGATCCCCTCTGCCTTCTCATCTCCCCTCCAGACAGGAGCTGCCCACATAATCTTATGTGTCTACTTGATCCAAGAAGCTCACTCCTCACCAGCATCATTTTCTATCCTATAGTCCAGTCCATTCTCGGTTTGAAGAGTTGGCTTTGGGAATGGTTCCTGTCTTGGGCTAACAGAAGGTCTGGGGACCATGACCACTGAGGTCCATCTAGTCTCAGTCAGGCCATTAAGTCTAGCCTTTTTATAAGAATTTGAGGTCTGCATCCCACTACTCTCCTGCTCCCCCAGGGGTTCTCTGTTGCGTTCTCTATCAGGGCAGTCATTGGGTGTCGCTGAGCATTGTCTAGTTCTTCTGGTCTCAGGCTGATGTAGTATCTGATTTATGTGGCCCTTTCTATTGCTTGGGCTCATAATTACCTTGTGTCTTTGGTGTAGCCCTTGACGTTTTAAGTTTTTTTACTCAATAAAGCCCACCCAAATTGAAAATCTAATCTCCCAACTTTCAAACACAGTTTCCATTATTGATTCACTAGCACATCGTTTTATTCACTCTATGTCTGAAACTGTGCTGGACACAATGAAAGGCCTAGAAAGGAATCAGAGCCCAGATTCCACCCTCAAGGAATCTACTGTCTAGTCTACCAGAGAAGGAAAATTCAGAGATGGCTAAATATAAGGGAGAAGTGACAAAGGACTGGACTTGGTCATTGTCAAAGTTCCCTAGACTAGCAACCTCATGTTGTCTGTGAGCTTGTTAGAAATTCAGAGTCTCAGGCGCCACCCAGCCCTCCAGAATCTGCATATGCTTTTTAACAAGATCCCCAGATAATTCACATACATACATATTAGTATTTGAAAACCACTGCTCTACAAGTCACGATACAGATTCAGAAATAAAGGTTCTAATTTTGATGGCACTTTGATGTCTAAGGTATGCCTGTCTCCAGCCTTGGTCTTCTCTATCACCTCATATGCATGTGAAAGCTAGAGACAATGAAAAAGGAAGAAAGAAGAATCGATGCATCCGAACTGTGGTGTTGGTGAAGAATATTGAATATACCACAGACTGTCAGAAGAATAAACAAATATATCTTAGAAGAAATACAACCAAAATGTTCCTTAAAAGTGAAAATGATGAGACTTACCTCAATTACACTGGATAAATAATCAGTAAAGACCAATTTCTAGAGAGGGACATCATGGGTGGTAAAGTAGAGGGTCAGCGAAGATGAGGAAAAATTAGATGGATTGACTCAATACCCAAAACAATGAACACAAACATACCAAAGCTCAGGAAGATGGTGCAGGACTAGGCAACATTTTGTTCTATTATACTTAAAGTTGCTATGAGTCAGAGCTGACTCAACCTAACAGTTCTGATGACTGGTCAATTACTTCTCAGAAGATGTTAGGTGTTGGAGAGGATGAGCTGTCTTTGTAGCTCTGCAACCTCTATAAACTAAAATTGAAAAAACTTGTTATTCCTGTCTGCTAAGTCCCACCTGAACAAGAGCATAAACCATCAGTGTGAATTTTCTGTTTCTTGTCCCCAAACATACAATAATGTTCTCAGATAAGATGATGAGATCTAAAAAGCAAGGGCCATGCCTTCCTCTTCCTTTTATTGCTTCTACATTTTATCTGCCTGTTGTGTTCACTGTTGACCAATATTACTGTCAATCGATTACCCACTTCAGTAATAATAATAAAAAAAAAATAGCAAACACTCATATAGAGATTAGGATGTATCAGGAACTGTTTTAGGTGCTTTACAAACATATATTAACTCATTTAATCCTTATACCATCCCTGTGTGGTAGGCAGCCTTATTACTCCCATAATTCTATATAAGGCTACATAATTCCCCTAGGAAGCTGCAGAGCCAGGACTCAAAGCCAGGTAGTGTGGCTCATGAACTGTGCTTCCAACCACAATGTTATGCCACATTGTGTGCAGATAAGGACAAATGACTTAGGAATAGAATTGAGATAAATTAAAATAGCATACTTGGGAGAGAGGCATGTAAAAAATATAAAAACATGTTTTCTCCAATTGTAATAAAATTAAGATTACTGAAGTATAACACTATCCTTGGCCTTCTAAGATCTGTTCAGACCACAGTGTTTTCTTTGTTCATCTGCCTGGTTACTGATGGTGAAGACACTGTTCCCAAGAAAGACTCACTGGCCCTGTCAAAAGTTCACCAGCTGCACCAGGGAACTCTGGAGCTGAGGTGCAGCCTGGCCCTCATATGGAATTGCCTGTGGCTTTCCAACTCTTCTTCCAGCTGAGATTGGTATGCTGATGCACAGGGCTAAGGAAGATCCAGAGGAAGCAATAATAATAATAATAAAGTAAACAATAAAACATAATTAACAGAAAGTATCCACAAAGCCACCATGATTTTGTTGTCTGTACTCGAGAAGGAATTTTATATTTTTGGTCAAGCTATGAAGAATATGCACTGTGAGCAGTCTGCACTCATGACTCAATTGATGTGAATGAGACAGGCCTGAAACAGGAAGCGGGCCTACAAGACAGCAGGCCTCCAGCGCCGGAGGCCATCAGCTGAGCTGCTGCCACTGAGACAGCTCCCACTAAAGGAACAGAGCCAGGTCTTTATTCATTTAGAATGGCTAGCACCTCACATCCATCTCTCTGTTCTGAAAGAATTTGAAAAAATCTTTAGGTTTTGGCAAAATTTTATATACCACTAAAAGGTACTTTTTTAACATACCACTAAGAGCTTAATTTGTGGTTTAGTCTGGCATTTGAAACAAAACGGAGGCTGATAAAAACTTTCAGAAGAGGTCACTGCCTAAAATTTGACATAGATTTCAGTGACATTGCCTGAACTGGCTTTCCTGGGCCTCCTCTACTGGGAGGGAGAAATTACCAACAACAAGTATTACTGCAGGAAGGGAGGAGTCAGGTACACTAAATATGTGTTACTCTGTTTAGAATGAGAGAAGAACATTTTCCATGGGTTATCCAGAGAACACTGTCGCTTGTAGAAGATTTTAATATAAACTTCCTTGATGATGACTACTTAAGTCCTCGTTTCCCATTCCATTTTTTTTTAAATCAACTTTAACGATTTAAATGCATACCAAGAATATAGTTTGATGAGTTATGAAAAATGCATGCATTCATGTAATCACCAACATAATCAAGATATATTTTCACCACCCCAAAAGGTTCCCTAGTGCCTTTCCTAGTCATTTACCCCAGACTCACACCCAATCCCAGGCAACAACTAATCTGCTTTCCATCACTATAAATTATTCTTTCTTAGAATATTATATAAATAGGATCATACAGTGTGTACTCTTTTGTGCCTGGCTTCTTTCACGTGGCACAATGGTTTCAAAATTCATTCATGTTGTGGCGTGTATCAGCAAATTCTTTTAATTTTATTACTGAGTAGTATTTCATTATACAGATAAACATTCATTTGTTCATCCATTTTTTGGTTGACTGGACATTGGGGGAGGTAATGCTTTATTAGGAATAATTGTGCTATGCATATTCATGTACAACTCTTTGTGTGGACATATATTCTCATTTTTCTTTGGTAAATGTCTAGGAGTAAAATTGCTGATCAAACTCTTTTCCAAAGTGGTTGTACCATTTTATACTTCCATTAGTAATGTATGAGAGTTCCAGTTGCTCCACATCCTCATCAACACTTGGCACTGTCAATCTTTTTAATTTAAGTTACTTTAAAGGAAGTGTCGTGATCTCACATTGTAGTTTTAATGTGCTTTTCCCAGATGACTAATCATGTTGAACATCTTTTCATGTGCCTAGTGGCCATTTGTGTATTTTCTTGTGGAAAGTATTTGTTCAAATATTTTACGCCCTCTCTTTTTTTTAGTTATTTGTCTCATTATTGAATTATAAGAGCCCTTTGTATGCTCTGGATACAAGTCAAGCCCTCTGTCAGATATACATGCTACACATATTTTTCCCAGATGGTGGCTTGCCTTTTTACTTTAGTGGTTGCTTTCAAACAGCAGAGATTTTTAACTGTGATATCCATTTTATCATACTTTCTTTTTACGGTTCTTGCTTTTGGAATCCTACAAAGTCCTTGCCTTCTCTCCAAATTGATCTGTAGATTCAATGCAAACATACAAACACACCAAAAACCCATAAAAAACTGGTAAACTGAACTATATCAAAATTTAAAACTTTTTGAAAAGGCAAGCCATGGATTGGGAGAATATATCTGCAAAACATACATGTGACAAAAAATGAGCAAAAAAAAAAAATTGTATCTAGAATATATAAACACTCCTTTAACTCAGTGGAGCCCTGGTAGTGCAGTGGTTAAGAGACTGGCTGCTAACCAAAAAGTCAACAGTTCAAATCTACCTGCGAAACCCTATGTGGCAGTTCTACCCTCTCCTACAGAGTATGAGTCAGAATCTACTTGATGGCAATGAGTTTGGTTTGGTTTATAACTCAATAATAAAAAAACGTAAGAAGCCCTTGCCTATCCCAAGGTACCATGAAGATTTTCTCCTATGCTTTCTTGTAGTGGTTTCTTTAAATTTAAGCCATTACATTTGGGTTTATGATCTATTACAAGTTAGTTTTTGTTTGTGGTGTGAGATATGGGTTGAGGTTCATTTTTTCCCCCTTTATGGCTATCCATTTTTCTAGCACCATTTGCTGAAAAGACTTTCCTTTCCCTTGGCATCTTAATAATAATTATTTTAATGACTGAAGGATTCATAGTGATGTTCCCTTTTTTATTTGTAATAAAAATTCCTTTAAGCACTGCTTTAGCTCTATCCCACTTTTCACTTAGGTCAACATATATTCTAATTTCCCTTGTGCTTTTTCCTATGATCTATGAGTTATTTGGAAGTGTGTTATCTATTAAAAACAAAACAAAACTAAACCTGTTCCTGTATAGTCAATTTTGACTCATAGTGAACTTTTAGGATAAAGCAGAACTGCCCTAGAGGGTTTCCAAGGAGCAGCTGACAGATTGAAACTGCCGACCTTTTGGTTAGCAGCCATAGCTCATTGTAGCTCTTAACCATTGCACCACCAGGGTTCCATGTTGTTTATAGTTTCTGTGTATTTGGGTATTTTTGATAATTTTATGTAACTGAGTTCTAATTTAATTCTATTTTGGTCAGAGAGTATCTTCCCATAATTTCAATTCTTTAAAGATTTTGTATTTAAAGTATAAATTCAATTGGCCATATAAAAGTGGATTTATTTCTGGGCTTTTATTCTTTTCCATTGATCTATAAGTCGATCTCTCTGCTAATACCATGCTGATTATACTTTAATGAAGTCTTAAAATCAGGAAGTAAATGTTCTCCAGCTTTCAAGACAATTCTAGATCCTTTGCAATTCCACATGAGCTCTTGAATCAGCCTTTCAATTCATATACACACACATATATATATGTATGTGTATATATATATATATACCTACACCTGCTAGGATAGCACTGAATCCATAGATTAATTTGAAGGGAACTGACACCTTGTTGATGTTCAGTTTTCCAAGTCAAGAACATGGTGATCTCTCCTTTTTTTTAAAGGCTTTTTTGACTTCTCTCACCAATGTCTTTTGATAAAGTGTGAGAATTTTCACAGATTAAAATATTAAGTATTTCACGTTTTCTGATTCTATTATAATTTCCTTTTTAATTTCAACCTCCATTTGTTCATTGGTAGTACATAGAAATATAATTGATTTTTATGTATGCTCCTTGCATCCTGTAACGTCGCTAAATTAATCTTTATAGTTTTTTAAAAAATAGATTAATTTGATTTTCTATGTCCATGATGATGCCATCTGTGAATAAAGACAGATATGCTTCTTCCTTTCTTTTTCTTGTTTTATTTTTGGCTGAGATCGCTGGGATAATGCTGGAAAAGAATGATAAGAGCAGACATGCTTGCCTTGACCCTGATTTAAGGATTTAAGGATAAAGGCATTCAATCTATCACCGTTAAGTATGATGCTAATTGTAGGTTTTTCTTACTAACACCAGACCAGCTGCCGGCTCATGGCAACCCCACGTGTGTAAGAGCAGAAGTGTGCTCCAAAGGATTCTTAATGGCTGATTTTTTGGAAGTAGACTGCCAGGCCCTTCTTCTGAGGCATCTCTGCATGGACTTAAATCACCAACCTTTCAGTTAGCAGCCAGTGCTTTAATGGTCTGCACCATGCAGGGACCCCTAGGCTTTTCTTAGGTGTCGCTGATCAACGTCAGGAAGGTTCCTTCAATTCCTACTTTGTTTTATCTTATTTATTTTTTATCATAGGTAGGTGTTGAATTTTGTCAAACTTTTTTCTGCATTTATTAAGAAAATCATAAGTTTCTATTAGGCCATAAAGCAAGCCTTAACAGAATCCAAAACATCAAAATGTTACAAAGCATCTTTTCTGACCATAAAGCCATAAAAGTAGAAATCAATGACAGAAAAAGCAAGGAAAAAAAATCAAATACACGGCAACTGAATAACATATTGCTCAAAAACTACTGGGTTATAGAGGAAATTAAGGATGGGATAAAGAAATTCACAGAATCAAATGAGAATGAAACACATCCTATCAGAATCTTTGTGACACAGCAAAAGCAGTGGTCAGAGGTCAATTTATAGCAATAAACGCACACATCCAAAAAGAAGAAAGGGCCAAAATCAAAACATTAACCCTACAACTTGAACAATTAGAAAGAGAGCAGCCAAAGAAACCCTCCGGCACCAGAAGAAAGGAAATAATAAAAATTAAAAAAAAAAAAAAAAATTTTTTTTTCCTTTTTTTATAGAGTAGAATTAAATGAAATAGAGAATAGAAAAATAATTGAAAGAGTTAACAAGACCAAAAGCTGGTTCTTGGAAAAGATCAACAAAATTGATAAACCCCTGGCCAAACTGACAAAAGGAAAACAGGAGAGGAACAAAAAACCTGAATAGGAAATGAGATGGGCGATATCACAACAGACCCAATTGAAAATAAAAAATCATAACAGAATACCATGATAAAATTGTACTCTAACAAATTTGAAAACCTAGAGGAAATGGGGAAGTTTCTAGAAACATACTACCTACCTAAACTAATGCAAACACAGATAGAACAACTAAATAAACCTATAAAAAAAGAAGAGATTGAAAAGGTAATTTAAAAACTCCCAACAACAAAAAAGCCCTGGCCCTGATGGTTTCACTGGAGAATTCTATCAAACTTTTCAAGAAGAGATAACACCACTACTTCTACAGAAAAGGATTGGACACTCTCAAACTCATTCTATGAAGCCAGCAAAACCCTGACACCAAAACCAGGTAAAGGTACCACAAAAAAAGAAAATTACAGACCAATATCCTTCATGAACATAGATGCAAAAATCCTCAACAAAATTCTAACCAATAGAATTCAACAACATGCCAAAAAAATAATTCACCATGACCAAGTGGGATTCATACCAGGTATGCAGGAATGGTTCAACATTGGAAAAACAATCAATGTAATCCATCACATAAATAAAACAAAAGACAGGAACCACATGATCTTATCAATTGATGCAGAAAAGGCATTTGACAAAGCCCAACACCCATTCATGATAAAAACTCTTGGCAAAATATGAATAGAAGGGAAATTCCTCAACATTATAAAGGGCACTTACACGAAGCCAAAAGCTAGTATTATCCTAAATGGAGGGAGCCTGAAAGCATTCCCCTTGTGAACTGGAACCATACAAGGAAGTTATATATACAGAAAACCCTAAAGAATCCACAAGAAAACTACAGGAACTAATAGAAGATTTCAGCAAAGTATCAGGATACAAGATAAACATACAAAAATCAGTTGGATTCCTCTACACCAACAAAAAGAACTTTGAAGAGGAAATTATCAAATCAATACCATTTACAATAGCCCCCAAGAAGATAAAATACTTAGGAATAAATCTAACCAGAGACATAAAAGACCTATAGAAAGAAAACTGTAAGACGCTACTGCAAGAAACCAAAAGAGAACTACATAAGTGGAAAAACATACCTTGCTCATGGATAGGAAGACCTAACTTTGTGAAAATGTCATTTCTACCCAAATCAATCGACAGATACAACACAATCTCGATTCGAATTCCAATGGTATCTTTTAATAAGATGGAGAAACAAATCACCAAGTTCATATAGAAAGGGAAGGCCCTGGATAAATAAAGCGTTACTGAAAAAGAAGAACAAAATGGGAGGCCTCACACTACCTGATTTTAGAACTTATTATACTGTCACAGTAGTCAAAACAGCATGGTACTGGTACAACAACAGATACCTAGACCAACGGAACAGAACTGAGAATCCAGAAGTAAATCCATTTACCTATGAGCACCTGATATTTGACAAAGGCCCAAAGTCTGTTACATGGGGAAAAGAAAGCCTCTTTAATAAATGGTGCGGGCATAATATGATATCCATCTGCAAAAAAATGAAAGACGACCTGTATCTTACACCATGCATAAAAACTTAACTCAAAATGAATCAAAGACCTAAATATAAAATCTAATAAAGATCATGAAAGAAAAAATAAGGACAATGCTAGAAGCCCTAATACATGGCATAAACAGAACATAAGATATAACTAAAAATGCACAAATACCAGAAGAGAAACTAGGTAACTGGCAACTCCTGAAAATCAAACACTTCCGCTCATCAAAAGACCTCACCAAAAGAGTAAAAAGACAACCTACAGAACGGAAAAAAAAATTTTTGGCTAGGACATATCCAACCAGGGTCTAATCTCTAAAATCTACAAGATACTATAAAACTTCAACCACAAGAAGACAAATAACCCAATTAAAATATGAGCTAAGGAAGTGAATAGGCACTTCACCGAAGAAGACATTCAGGCAGCTAACAGATACGTGAGGAAATGTTCACAATCATTAGCCATTAAAGAAATGCAAATCAAAACTACAGTGAGATACCATGTCACCTCAGCAAGGCTAGCAGTAACCCCCAAAACACAAAACAATAAATGTCGGAGAGGTTGTGGAGAGACTGGAACACTTATACACTGCTGGTGGGAATGTAAAATGGTACAATCACTTTGGAAATTGACTTGGTGCTTCCTTAAAAAGCTAGAAATAGAACTACTATACAATCCAGCAATCCCACTCTTTGGAATATATCCTAGAGAAATAAGAGCCTTCACACGAATAGATATATGCACACCTATGTTCACTGCAGAACTGTTCACAACAGCAGAAAGATGGAAACAACATATGTGCCCATTAACAGGTGAATGAATAAACAAATTATTGTATATTCACACAATGGAATACTACACAACGATAATGAACAACGATGAATCCGCAAAACATGACATGGATGAATCTGGAAGGTATTATGCTGAGTGAAATTAGTCAGTTGCAGAAGGGCAAATATTGCATGAGAACACTATTATAAAAACTCAAGAAAAGGTTTAAACAGAAGAAAACATTCTTTGATCGTTGTCAGTGTAGGAAGGGAGGGAGGCAGGAATTCACTAACTAGACAGTAGACAAGAATTATCTTAGGTGAAGGAAAAGACAACACAAAATACAGGTAAAGTCAGCACAAATGAACTAAACTAAAAGCTAAGAAGTTTCCTGAATACAACCAAACACTTTGAGGGACAGAGTAGCAGGGGACCATAATTTCAGGGTACATCTAGATCAACTGGCATAACAAAGTTTATTAAGAAAATGTTCTGCATCCCACTTTGGTGACTGCCGTCTGGGGTCTTAAAAGCTAGGGAATGGCCATCTAATATGCATCAGTTGGTTCCAACCCACCTGGAACAAAGGAGAATGAAGAACACCAAAGACAGGAGGAAAATATTAGCCCAAGGGACAAAAGGGGCCACATAAACCAGAGACTCCATCAGCCTGACACCAGAAAAACTAGATGGTGCCCAGCTATCACTAATGACTGCTCTGACAGGGAACACAACAGAGAGTCCCTGAGGGAGCAGAAGAAAGTCGGTGCAGAACTCAAATTCTAGTAAAAAAGGCAGACTTAAGGGTCTTACTGAGACTGGAGGAATCCCAGAAGACATGGCTCCCAGACTCTCTGTTAACCCAGAACGAAAACTCGAAGCAGTCCCGAAGGCAACTCTTCAGACTAAGAATAGAATGGATTATAAGACACAAAATGATGCTCGTGAAGTGTGCGCTTCTTAGTTCAAGTAGATACATGAGACTAAATGGGCAGCTCCTGTCCGGAGGCGAAATGTGAAGGCAGAAAAGGATAGGAGCAGAGTGAATGGACGTGGGAAACTCGGGGTGGAAAGGAGAAGTGTGCGGTCACATTACAGGGATAGTAAGCAGGGTCACATAACAATGTGCACATAGATTTTCGTTTGAGAAACTAACTTGAGCTGTTAACTTTCACCTAAAGCACACATTAAAAAAATTAAAAAAAGAAAATCATATGTTTCCTTTGTCCTCTTAATGCGGTGAATTACATTGATTTTCAAATGTTAAATCAACCTTTCATTCCAGGGATAAGCCCCACTTGATCATAGTGTATCAACTTTTTATACATTGCTAGATTCAATTTTCTGTTCTATCAATCACTGAGAGAGAAGAGTTGAAGTTTCCAACTATAAAAGTTTATTTGTCTATTTCTCTTCAGTTCTGTTAGTAGCTTCAAGTAATTATAACCGGAAGTATACGTATTTAACATTTTATGTGATCATGATGAACTGACTCCATTATTATTCCTCGTAAGATCTGTAGTCTACTTTATCTCACATTAACATAGCCACTCCAGTTTTCTTATAATTAGTGTTTGCATGATTATTTTTTACTTTTATTTGTGTCTTTATATTTAAAGTGAGTCAGCATATTATAGACAGCATATTGCTTTTTCTATTCAATCTGGTAAAACCTCCATTTTACTTAACCCAGTGCCTACTTATCAATATAGTTACTATTTGTTTTCTATTTATCCCATCTGTTATTTTCTCATTTCTCCTCTTTCCTGCTTTCTTTTGGATCCCATTTTAACTCCACTATTGGCTTATTACTATACTTCTTTGCTGTGTTTTTTAGTAGTTGCTTTTCTAGAGTTTACAGTAGGTACTCTAATAACTTATTGCAGCCTACCTCCAATTCACGTTTAAAAATTTTTTTATTGTGCTTTAAGTGAAAGTTTACAAATCAAGTCAGTCTATCATGCAAAAATTTATATACACCCTGCTTTATACTCCTTGGAAACCCTAGTGGCGTAGTGGTTAAGTACTATGGCTGCTAACCGAGAGACTGGCAGTTCGAATCTGCCAGGTGCTCCTTGGAAACTCTATTGGGCAGTTCTACTCTGTCCTATAGGGTTGCCTATGGGTCGGAATTGACTCGACGGCAGTGGGTTTGGTTTTTTTGGTTTTATACACTCCTAGTTGCTCTCCCCCGATAAGACAGCAGGCTCTTTCTTGCTACCTTCTATTTTCGTGTCCATTCAGCCAGCTTCTGACCCCCTCTGCCTTCTCATCTCCCCTCCAGACAGGAGCTGCACACATAGTCTCATGTGTCTATTTGATCCAAGAAGCTCACTCCTCACCAGCATCATTTTCTATCCTATAGACCAATCCAATCTCGGTCTGAAGAGTTGGTTTTGGGAATGGTTCCTGCTTTGCGCTAACAGAAGGTGTGGGGACCATGACCTCCGGGGCCCTTCTAGTTTTAGTCAGACCATTAAGACTGGTCTTTGTACGAGAATTTGAGGTCTATATTTTTTTATCCCACTGCTCTCATGTTCTCTCAGGGATTCTCTGTTGTGTTCCCCGTCAGGGCAGTCATCGGTTGTAGGTGGGTACTATCTAGTTCTTCTGGTCTCAAGTTGATGTAGTCTCTGATTTATGTGGCCCTTTCTGTCTCTTGGGCTCATAATTACCTTGTGTCTTTGGTGCTCTTCATTCTCCTTTGCTCCAGGTGGGTTGAGACCAATTGATTCATCTTAAATAGCCACTTGCTAGCATTTAAGAACCCAGACACCACTCTCCAAAGTGGGATGTAGAATGTTTTCTTAATAGATTTTATTACGCCAATTGACCGAGATGTCCCCTGAAACCATGGTCCCCAAACCTCTGCCCCTGCTACACTGGCCTTCGAAGCATTGAGTTTATTCAGGAAATTTCTTTGCTTTTGGTTTAGTCCAGTTGTGCTGACCTCACCTGTATTGTGGGTTATCTTCCCCTTCACCTAAAATAGTTCTTGTCTACTATCTAATTAGTGAATACCCCTCTCCCTCCATTCCTCTCCACTCTTGTAACCATCAAAGAATATTTTCTTCTCTGTTTAAACTATTTCTTGAGTTCTTATAGAGTGGTCTCATACAATATTTGTCCTTTTGCAGCTGACTAATTTCACTCAGCATAATGCCTTCCAGATTCCTCCATGTTATGAAATGTTTCACAGATTCATCACTGTTCTTTACCAATGTGTAATATTCCATTGTGTTAATATACCATAATTTATTTATCCATTCATCCGTTGATGGGCACCTTGGTTGCTTCCATCTTTTTGCTATTGTAAACAGTGCTGCAATGAACATGGGTGTGCATATATCTCTTTTTGTAAAGGCTCCTATTTCTTTAGGATATATTCCAAGGAGTGGGATTGCTGGATCATATAGTAGTTCTATTTCTAGCTTTTGAAGGAAGCACTAAATCGATTTCCAAAGTGGTTGTATCATTTTACATTTCCACCAGTAGTATATAAGTGTTTCAGTCTCTCCACAACCTCTCCAACATTTATTATTTTGTGATTTTTGGATTACTGCCAGCCTTGTTGGAGAGAGAGAGAATCTCATTATAGTTTTGATTTGCATTTCTCTCTCTTTTTTTTTTTTAATGGCTAATGATCGTGAACATTTCCTCATGTATCTGTTAGGTACCTGAATGTCTTCTTTAGTGAAGTGCCTGTTCATATCCTTTGCCCATTTTTTAATTGTGTTATTTGTCTTTTTGTTGTGGAATTTTTGCAGTGTCATGTAGGTTTTAGAGATCAGATGCTGATCAGAAATGTCATAGCTAAAAACTTTTTCCCAATCTGTAGGTAATCTTTTTATTCTTTTGGTGAAGTCTTTGGATGAACATAGGTGTTTGATTTTTAGGAGCTCCCAGTTATCTAGTTGCTATTCTGGTGTTTGCGCATTGTTCGTAATGTTTTGTATACTGTTTATGCCATGTATTAGGGCTCCTAGCATTGTCCCTATTTTTTCTTCCATGATCTTTATTGTTTTAGATTTTATATTTAGGTCTTTGATCCATTTTGAGTTTGTTTTTGTGCATGGTGTGAGGTATGGGTCTTATTTCATTTTTTTGCAGATGGATATCCAGTTATGCCAGCACCATTTGTTGAAAAGACTGTCTTTTCCTCATATAATGCACTTTGGGCCTTTGTCAAGTATCAGCTGCTCATAGGTAGATGTATTTATGTCTGGATTATCAATTCTGTTCCATTGGTCTATGTATCTGTTGTTGTACCGATACCAGGCTGTTTTGACTACTGTGGCGGTATAATAGTTTTTAAAATCAGGTAGTGTGAGGCCTGCCACTTTGTTCTTCTTTTTCAGTAATGCTTTACCTATCCAGGGCCTCTTTCCCTTCCATATGAAGCTGGTGATTTGGAATTTGGATCAGAACTGTACTGTAGATCGCTTTTCATAGAATAGACATTCTTACGATGTTAAGTGTTCCTATCCATGAGCAAGGTATGTTTTTCCAGTTATGTAGGTCTCTTTTGGTTTCTTGCAGTAGTATCTTGCAGTTTTCTTTATATAGGTCTTTTATGTCTCTGGTAAGATTTATTCTTAAGTATTTTATCTTCTTGGGGGCTACTGTAAATGGTATTATTTGGTGATTTCCTCTTCGATGTTCTTTTTGTTGGTGTAGAGGAATCCAACTGATTTTTGTATGTTTATATTGTATCCTGATACTCTGCTGAACTCTTCTATTAGTTTCAGTAGTTTTCTTGAGTATTCTTTAGGGTTTTCTGTGTATAAGATCATGTCATTTGCAAACAGAGATACTTTTACTTCTTCCTTACCAATCTGTATGCCCTTTATTTCTTTATCTAGCCTAATTGCTCTGGCTAGGACCTTCAGCACAATGTTGAATAAGAGTGGTGATAAAGGGCATCCTTGTCTGGTTTCTGATCCCAAGGGGAGCACTTTCAGACTCTCTCCATTTAGGATGATGTTGGCTGTTTATACCGGTTCACATTTAATGTAAGAACCTTACAACAATATGATTAAATGCTCTCATTTCCCCCCATCCTTTTTGCTACTGTTGTCACATAATTTACTTATATTATTATTATTTTCACCTTAAGCAGTAAGTTATCTTTTAAAGAAATTTAAAAATGAAGAAAAAACTTCTTGAATTTCCTCATATTTGCCATTTCTCTTGCTCTTCATTCCTTTCTATAAATCCAAGTTTCTAATTGGTATTTTCTGCCTGGACAGTTCCCCACAACAAATTCTCTCAGTTTTTGTTTGTTTGAGAGAATCTTTACCTCACCTCCATGTTTGAAATAGTTTCATTGGGTATAGAATTTCTTTCAGTGGTGTAAAGATGTTGCTCCATTGTCTTTTGCCTTGCACTGTTTCTGCCAAGAAACTTTCTTATATTTGTTCCTTTGCACATAATTTCTTTTTTTCTCTCGCTGCTTTTAAATTTGTCTGTTTAGCATTTATTTTCAGTAATTTGATTATGATGCGTCCTGGTGTGATTTTCTTTATGTTCATTGTGCTTGTGGTTTATTAAACCTCTTATATCTGTGGTTTTATAATTTTCATCAAATTTGGAAAAATTTTGGCCATTATCAAATCCTTTTCTGTGCGCCCTCCCCTCATACCCCCCCACTCCCACTGGAATTCCAATTATACATATGTTAGACTGTTTGATATTATACCACAGGTCAGTGAGATGCCATTCTTTTTTTTTTTCCTCTTCTTTCTTCCCAGTATATTCTTTCTGTGCTTCTTCTTGGATCATTTCTATTGTTGTGTCTACACGTTCACCAGCCTTCTGCAGCATGTAATCTGCTCTCCATTCCATCAATGACATTCTCATTTCAGATACGTAAATTTTTATCTACAGGAGCTCCATCTGGTTCTTTTTTTTTTTTTTCTTAATAATTTTCCTCTCTTTCCTCACTAAATTCATACATATTTTAAAATACTTGAACATAGTTGTAATAGCAATTTTAAAATTCTTGTCTGCTCGTTCTATCATCTTAATTATTTCTCACACTGTCTATACTGACTGATTTTTCTCCTGGTTATGGGGCATGTTTTCCTGGTTGCTGACATGCCCACTAATTTTTGATTGAATGTCTGTTGTTGGTATTAGCTGCCATCGAGCCAGTTCTGACTCATAGTGACCCTATGTACAACAGAATGAAACACTGCCCAGTTCTGTGCCACCCTTACAATGGTTGTTACGCTTGAGCCCATTGTTGCAGCCACTATGTCAATTCATCTTGTTGTGAGTCTTCCTCTTTTTCACTAACCCTCTTTGTTGCCAAGCATGATGTCCTTCTCCAGAGAATGATCGCTCCTGATAATACATCCAAAGTATGGGAGAGGTAGTCACTCCATCCTTGCTTCTAAGGAGCATTCTAGCTATACCTCTTCCAAGACGGATTTCTTGGTTCTTTTGGCAGTCTACCATATATTCACTATTCTTTGCAAACACCATAATTCAAAGGCATTAATTCTTGTCTGGTCCTCCTTATTCACTGTCCAGCTTTCGAATATATATGAGGCAACTGAAAACATAATACCTTGGGTTTGGAGCACCTCAGTCTTCAAGGTAACATCTTGAATGCTGAACATTATTATTTTTATGCCGTTGAGTGTCCAGATTTTATTATCTTCCTTTGAAGAACGTTGGGCTGTGTTATGGTAGGCAGCTAAGTTATTTGTGTTCATTTTGATCCTTTTGAGGCTTTTATTTAAACCGTGTGAGCCCAAGTCTAGAATAGCCTTTAATCTTGGGGTCACCACATTACTGAGGCACGGCTCTTCTGGAATCTGTACGGAACTCTCTGAGTGATCAACAAGGCTTTTTCATTATGGCTGGTTGAAATTTGAAAGCTTTCCACTCTTGGTTGAGCTTTAAAAAACATTTAACTCCTAGGTGGTTCTTGCTGTAAGCTTGTGGAATTTATCCTTACACACATATATCTTATCATTCAGCAAGGACTCACGGGGACCCCATGCAGATTTCTTGTTTTTCTTTGTAGATCCTGTATTTCCAGAACTCTGCCCCACAAAATCCAGGTACTTTCTGAACTCTGATCTCTGCATCTTCAACGCAGCAAGACAGTTGTAATCTGCTTGGGTGGCTCCTTCCACGCTACACTATCCAGAATTTGCCTCTAGGAAGGAAGCCTGGGTGATTGAAGAGCTCGCCTGACTTGTTTTCTTTCTATCAGGGGTCACAGACTTATACTGTCCATTGTCCAAAGTCTAAAAGACTAGCATGTGTTTTGTTTAGTTTTCTGTTTTTGAAGATAGAAGGCTAAGTCTGGTTTCTGTTACTCCATCATGCCTGGAAATGGAAGTCCTTTATTATTTTTTAAAAATAAATCTTGAATTTATAACAAAGTACTTTCCACAAATCTTTCAAATATTCCAATAAACATCTCATCTCAAAATCTGTGTAATGGGACAAGTAAATGCAGTGCATGATTATAAACTGCCTCATTCTGGTATATAGTACTGGTTCAACTGGCAAAACTCAAAGGAGATCTGAGGATTAGATGATAGCAGTTAATCAATGTGAATTCCTTGATTTGATGGTTGTATTATGGTTATGTAGACGAATGTCATTTTTGTAGCAAGTACACACAAAAGTGAATCCACCAGGCGCTCCTTGGAAACTCTATGGGGCAGTTCTACTCTGTCCTATAGGGTCGCTATGAGTCAGAATCGACTCGACGGCACCGGGTTTTTGTGTTTTGTACACACAGAAGTATTCAGGGTAATGGTCACAGGTCAGCAAATTACTCCCACTGGTACAGGAAAGAGAAAATTCTTTGTAATGCATTTGAAACTTTTCTGTACGCTTACTGATGATTCCAAAGTTAAAAAAAAAAAAACAGCGTAAGTATTAAAAAAGATTGTGTAATGTTATCACATTGATCTCAAAATTGCACTGGTAAGAGGATAATTAGCTATAGTAAAATCATAGTAAAAGACTGGGTTTAGATGCTGAAATATGTGACATGTAACTGAGAAAGGATACAGTGAAAACAAAGTCCCTGTTCCCTATTGAAGCTCCCTGCATTTCTTTATAAGACAATGAAGAGGAAAAAGAAAAAGGAAACTGAGGCAGGATAGCAAGCACATACACATACCAGCCTGCACATGTCTGACCAATAACCATAAATCAGCTCTCGGCTATACTTACACAATGGTTTTTCCAATGTGCAGAAATGATTTCTCCACAAATTCCCGGACACTATGGACTTCCCCAGTGGCTATGACAAAGTCCTCTGGCTCCTTGTTCTGCAACATCAGCCACATAGCCTGGGGGGAAGGGGTGGAGAAAGCAAGGTGAAGTTGTAGTAAGTGGCCACTTTGGAAACACAATGTTGTCAAATGCACTAAACTGAATATGAACACACAGAGCTAGGCAATGAGCTGGAATTTCACACAATATTGTAACTGCTACAGCAGTGCTTCTCAAAATCTAATGTGCATCAGAATAATTTGGGAAGCTTCTTAGTATGGATTCCTGGGTCCCAGCCATAGAGGTTTTCATTCAGTAGGACTGGAGAACATGTTTTAGGATTGATCGATTATTTATTTATGGTGGTAAAAGTATACATAACAATACATTTGCCAATTTGTCCGTTTTTAATGTGACATTGATTACAATCTTCATGCTGTGCCACCATGGTCACTGTCCTTTTCCTACTTACTCTACCCCGACTAACTCAGTGCCCTCAGGGATCTTTACTTTTAATTTCTCACAGAGACTTCAATTGAGAGGAACACTATGTTGAAGAGTGTCTGTGGGGAGTAAGTTTTTATGCTATATTTAAGGAAAAAACTGTTTAAGTGTGTGTCTAATTATCCTTCGTATCATAGATGGAAGGCAAGGAAAAATAATTTCAAGACAGGTTTTTGTCCTCAAAAGTAGAACCTAATTTCTTAACATTAAAGTTGACAGTTTATTAATCCAGTGACATCAAAAAGTAAAATAAACAAGAATCATTACTGCAAAAAAACCATATGACAAATAGTGCTACTACTTTTAAAAAGCTGTCTGAGACCAATGAGAATGTCTGCCACAGAGTTAAGTGTTTCCTGTGGGCAGCATTTCAAGGCCAGGGACTCAACTACCATTCCCTGATCAAAATGGATATGTAGCACAGATGCACTTTCTCAAGAGAGATGAAGTTTAAAAACCAAAAAAACCCCGTTGACATCCAGTCATTTCTGACTCATAGAGACCCTAAGGATGGAGTAGAACTGTCCCATAGGGTTGCCAAGGAGCGCCAGGTAGACTCAAACTGCTGACCTTTTGGTTAACAGCCGTAGTTCTTAACCACTACGTTACCAGGGTTTCCAGATGAAGTCTAACTGGGCACAAATACAGCTGCCCAACAGAAGGTACAGACTAGGGCAGACGTCGCAAACAGGCTCCAGTGGGGTAGAAGAGCTTTTTCCAAAAGCTGACAGGCCTACAATCTCTATAAAAACTTGTTACATGGATTGGAGATGCAGATTTTTAAAAAAGTTTTTAGTACAGCTGGCATTTCACAGGAATATGTCTCTTTAAGAAAGAACCAAGCAATTTTTTTTTTTAAATCACTCTTACCCACTTCTCAAAATAGAATAGGTGAAAATAATAGGGATTTCCTTATATTACAACCCCCAATATTATGTGTATTGAAAAAGTTTTGTTCTTGTTAGCTGCGCGGAGTCAGCCCCCAACTCGTGGAGGCTGAACCAAATGTTGCCCAGCCCTGCTTCTCCATCCCCACGATGGTTGTGGGTCAGACTTTTGTGATCATAGGGTTTTCGTTGGCCGATTTTTGGAAGCAGATGCCCAGGTCTTTCTTCCTAGTCTTTCTTAGTCTAGAAACCCTGTAGAAACCTGTTTAGCATCACAGCAACACACAAGCCTCCACAGACAGATGGGTGGTGACCGTGCTTGAGGTGCACTGGCCGCAAGTTGAGCTTGGGTCTCCTATACTGAAGGTGAGAATTCTACCACTGAACCACCACTGTCCCCCTGAAAAAGCCTAAATCCTCTTTATTTGAATTTGTGGTAGCTTTTAATAAAAAAAAAAAAAAAAAAAAAAAAAATTTTTAATAATAATAATATTTTCCTTTTATTTGAAATCATTTCTTATGACATTATTTTTGTATATTTAGTCTATTACAAGATTGTTTTAAATAGCATTTTTAGTCCAAGGAATATAAGACACCAGGAGATTTTAGAAGCCTCAGAGATGTGGCAGGCTGGGTGGGACAATGACTATAATTTCAGGTCAGTTAAGAAAGTGACTGATGAAACAGTCCTGGCTAGGTGACAGCTTTGTTCACATAATGAAATATCAGCAGTACCATTTTGTATTAAGATATCCGGGCTGATAAATGTAGTCACAGCACTTTAAAATTTTATACTAATTAGAGTCGATCTTCACTATTCATGAATTCCATATTTGCAAATTTGCCTACTTGCTAATATTTATTTGTAACCCAAAAATAACACTCCTAGCACTTTGGTGGTCATTCACGGACATGCATAGAGAGATGAAAAATTTGTGTTGCCCAAAGTGCACATTCTCAGCAAAGACTGAACAAGGAGATACTCTGACTTCTTGTTTCAGCTCTCATATTACAATGTCCTTTTTGTGATCTACTTAATGCCACGTTTTTCATGTTTTTGTGCTTTTTGTTGGTGATTTCCCTGATAAATGGCCCCCAAGTGCAGTGCTGAAGCTTTCTCTAGTGTTCCTAAATGCCAGAAATCTGTGATGTGCCTTATGGAGAAAATACATGTGAGATAAGCCTCATCCAGGCATGAGTTATACAGTACTGTTGAATGTTAATGAATATACACTCACTCCTCATTTATTGATATGGTTAGGTTCCAAAGACCAGGTCGTTATGTGAAAGCTGGCATTATGTGAAAATGTAGGATAACCACATTAGATCATAAAATAGACGATGACTACATTGTTACACATCTGCCAAATCACACTATTACATAACTGCCAAACCACTAAGAATCATGGCCCAGCCGAACTAATACATAACCTTAACCATCATAGCCAGCATGTCCCTTGCACCTCAGCATTTCTTAATGCCATACGCGATTAATGTGTAAACAGTAGATTTTTTACTATTGTCAAAAATGCAAAATGTTGGCTAACAAGATAGTCAGTAGGCAAGTAGGTGTAGTTCAACGTTAACGAATCAACAATATATATTAAACAGGGAATCTTTAAAAAGAAACACATAAATTTTAAAAAGGCACAAAATACAAGGTGTTTTCTTTATTGGGATAGTCCTGTGCAGAGGAGGGAAGATATAGTAGCTCTGTAGCTCCATGAACACAGAGCTTCAACATACTGCTTAATACCCTGGCTGCCAGGGCACACAGGGTCTGAAACCCAGCTCAGCAGCCAGGCCGCGTGCCCAGCTCGGGGACACGTCAGCTGAGGGAAGAACGCACCATTTGTAATGAAGCTCCTCAGAAAGATGCCTTTTGGTAATGCACAAAGGCACATGTGTACTAGCAGAGGCCTGGGAGGGGCATGCCCCACTCTGTGACACGTCTACCTTTGAATGTGCAGCTCTCTCTCCCCTCCTGTCTGCTCACTCTGACCTGTCCTTCTAGATTCAGGGCCATAATCCCAAATCCAGTAACTGGAGTGAATCCATATTATCTTGCTTGGTTTCCCTTGTGACCAATGGCAACAGCACGGTTGGCCTTCACTGAGACTGAATCTGCCCTTTAACCACCGCGACATCATCCTTCCCCACCTAAGCTAACCCCGTCATTCCACTCAAGTGTGTGTCTGTGCACACACACAAGCACGTGCACACACACAAGCACGCACACACTCACATTTTGGCTTTTATCAAACATTTTAAACGTCTTTAGGAGAAATTAAATTTTGCTTCCGGTTATAATTTCTACATGAACATTTTTTCTGAGGGATTAGATATAACAGGGTAAATACATTTAAATGCATTTTATTCAAACTTCCATTCTAAAAACAACATTTCAAATAGGTCTTTTAGGAACTCTCAGGTTATTTTATTGTGTTTTAAACACTTTGTTGTACTAGAATGGTCTAAAAAAACTTACATTACCTGTCAGGTGAAAGAAACCAAGACCTTGCTAAAAATCACGTGATTACTGGTATCTTAGTCATCTGGTGCTGCTATAACAGAAACACAAGTGGATGGTTTTTTTTTTTTTATTAACTTTTATTAAGCTTCAAGTGAACATTTACAAATCCAATCAGTCTGTCACATATAAGTTTACATACATCTCACTCCCTACTCCCACTTGCTCTCCCCCTATTGAGTCAGCCCTTTCAGTCTCTCCTTTTGTGACAATTTTGCCGGCTTCTCTCTCTCTCTATCTTCCCATCCCCCCTCCAGACAAGAGTTGCCAACACACTCTCAAGTGACCACCTGATATAATTAGCTCACTCTTCATCAGCATCTCTCTCCCACCCACTGACCAGTCCCTTCCATGTCTGATGAGTTGTCTTCGGGGATGGTTCCTGTCCTGTGCCAACAGAAGGTCTGGGGAGCATGGCCGCCGGGATTCCTCTAGTCTCAGTCAGACCATTAAGTCTGGTCTTTTTATGAGAATTTGGGGTCTGTATCCCACGGATCTCCTGCTCCCTCAGGGGTCCTCTGCTGTGCTCCCTGTCAGGGCAGTCATCGATTGTGGCCAAGCACCAACTAGTTCTTCTGGTCTCAGGATGATGTAGGTCTCTGGTTCATGTGGCCCTTTCTGTCTCTTGGGCTCTTAGTTGTCGTGTGACCTTGGTGTTTTTCATTTTCCTTTGATCCAGGTGGGTTGAGACCAATTGCTGCATCTTAGATGGCCACTTGTTAGCATTTAAGACCCCAGACGCCACATTTCAAAGTGGGATGCAGAATGTTTTCATACTAGAATTATTTTGCCAAGTGACTTAGAAGTCCCCTCAAACCATGTTCCCCAGACCCCCGCCCCTGCTCCGCTGACCTTTGAAGCATTCATTTCATCCCGGAAACTTCTTTGCTTTTGGTCCAGTCCAACTGAGCTGACCTTCCATGTATTGAGTGTTGTCTTTCCCTTCACCCAAAGCAGTTCTTATCTACTGATTAATCAATAAAAAACCCCCTCCCTCCCTCCCTCCCTCCCCCCTTCGTAACCACAAAAGTATGTGTTCTTCTCAGTTTTTACTCTTTCTTAAGATCTTATAATAGCGGTCTTATACAATATTTGTCCTTTTGCCTCTGACTAATTTCGCTCAGCATAATGCCTTCCAGGTTCCTCCATGTTATGAAATGTTTCACAGATTCGTCACTGTTCTTTATCGATGCGTAGTATTCCATTGTGTGAATATACCACAATTTATTTACCCATTCATCCGTTGATGGACACCTTGGTTGCTTCCAGCTTTTTGCTATTGTAAACAGAGCTGCAATAAACATGGGAGTGCATATATCTGTTTGTGTGAAGGCTCTTGTATCTCTAGGGTATATTCCGAGGAGTGGGATTTCTGGGTTGTATGCTAGTTCTATTTCCAACTGTTTAAGATAACGCCAGATAGATTCCCAAAGTAGTTGTACCATTTTACATTCCCACCAGCAGTGTATAAGAGTTCCAATCTCTCCGCAGCCTCTCCAACATTTATTATTTTGTCTTTTTTGGATTAATGCCAGCCTTGTTGGCGTGAGATGGAATCTCATCGTAGTTTTAATTTGCATTTCTCTAACGGCTAATGATCGAGAGCATTTTCTCATGTATCTGTTGGCTGCCTGAGTATCTTCTTTAGTGAAGTGTGTGTTCATGTCCTTTGCCCACTTCTTGATTGGGTTGTTTGTCTTTTTGTGGTTGAGTTTTGACAGAATCATGTAGATTTTAGAGATCAGGCGCTGGTTGGAGATGTCATAGCTGAAAATTCTTTCCCAGTCTGTAGGTGGTCTTTTTACTCTTTTGGTGAAGTCTTTAGATGAGCATAGGTGTTTGATTTTTAGGAGCTCCCAGTTATCGGGTTTTTCTTCATCATTTTTGGTAATGTTTTGTATTCTGTTTATGCCTTGTATTAGGGCTCCTAACGTTGTCCCTATGTTTTCTTCCATGATCTTTATCGTTTTAGTCTTTATGTTTAGGTCTGTGATCCACTTGGAGTTAGTTTTTGTGCATGGTGTGAGGTATGGGTCCTGTTTCATTCTTTTGCAAATGGATATCCAGTTATGCCAGCACCATTTGTTAAAAAGACTATCTTTCCCCCAATTAACTGACACTGGGCCTTTGTCAAATATCAGCTGCTCATATGTGGATGGATTTATATCTGGGTTCTCAATTCTGTTCCATTGGTCTATGTGCCTGTTGTTGTACCGGTACCAGGCGTTTTGACTACTGTGGCTGTATAACAGGTTCTGAAATCAGGTAGAATGAGGCCTCCCACTTTCTTCTTCTTTTTCAGTAATGCTTTGCTTATCCGGGGCTTCTTTCCCTTCCATATGAAATTGGTGATTTGTTTCTCTATCCCCTTAAAATATGACATTGGAATTTGGATTGGAAGTGCATTATATGTATAGATGGCTTTTGGTAGAATAGACATTGTTACTATGTTAAGTCTTCCTATCCATGAGCAAGGTATGTTTTTCCACTTAAGTATGTCCTTTTGAATTTCTTGAAGTAGAGCTTTGTAGTTTTCTTTGTATAGGTATTTTACATCCTTGGTAAGATTTATTCCTAAGTATTTTATCTTCCTGGGGGCTACTGTGAATGGTATTGATTTGGTTATTTCCTCTTCGGCGTTCTTTTTGTTGATGTAGAGGAATCCAAGTGATTTCTGTATGTTTATTTTATAACCTGAGACTCTGCCAAACTCTTCTATTAGTTTCAGTAGTTTTCTGGAGGATTCCTTAGGGTTTTCTGTGTATAAGATCATGTCATCTGCAAATAGTGATAACTTTACTTCCTCCTTGCCAATCCGGATACCCTTTATTTCTTTGTCTAGCCTAATTGCCCTGGCTAGGACTTCAAGTACGATGTTGAATAAGAGCGGTGATAAAGGGCATCCTTGTCTGGTTCCCGTTCTCAAGGGAAATGCTTTCAGGTTCTCTCCATTAGAGTGATATTGGCTGTTGGCTTTACATAGATGCCCTTTATCACGTTGAGGAATTTTCCTTCAATTCCTATTTTGGTAAGAGTTTTTATCATAAATGGGTGTTGGACTTTGTCAAATGCCTTTTCTGCATCAATTAGTGGATGGTTTTAACAAAGAGAAATTTTATTCTCTCACAGTCCAGTAGGCTAGAAGTCTGAATTCAGGGTGCTGGCTTCAGGGGAAGGCTTTTTCTCTCTGTCAGCTCTGGTGGAAGGTCCTTGTCATCAGTCTTCTCTTGGTCTGGGAGCATCTCAGTGCAGGAACCTCAGCTCCAAAGGAAGGGCTCTGCTCCCAGCGCTGCTTTCTTGGTAGTATGAGGTCCCCACGTTTCTCTGTTCACCTCTCTCTTTCATATCTCAAAGAGACTGGCTTAAGACATTATCTAATCTTGTAGACCTCATCAGTATAACTGCCACTAATCTATTTTATTACATCATAGTGATAGGATTTTCAACACACAAAGAAATCACATCAGAAGATAGAATGGTAGACTAATCATACAATTGTACAAGGGAATCATGACCCAGTCAAGTTGACAGATATTTTGGGGGGACACAATTGCATCCATGACAACTGGTTAATCGTGGATTCCTTTTAAGCACTGGGCACAAGTTCCCTGCTGTCTGTTTTGCTCCTTGACAGCAATCTGGGATGGAAGAGCTTCTCACTTGCACGAGAGCAAGAGCCAGAAGTCTGCTCTTTTCCATCAGACTATCTGTGGCCTTTGATCTATTAATTTCTAGGCATTTCCTCTCCACTTCATCCTGCACCCAAGTGCAGTTTGGGGATGGGAAGGGAAAGAATATACAACTCCAGGCTTGTTTGTTATTAATCAATAGTTTACTGGTTTTCAAGGAGGGAAAGAGCTTTGTTTGCATTTCCACCGAGCATAATTAGTGGTTATTGACTGGTAAATGATGAGCAGGTGACACTCTGAATGAGAAGATAAATGATCCTGTGTTCTGGTGTGATAATGGGTTAGCAGTTTGCCACTCGGCCAAGGCTGAGTGCATCCCATCGCGATGCTAGGTCATGTCCAGGACACAAAGGCTGCAGTATGCGGGGTGCTCAGCCATTCACCTCTGTATACAGCTGCACACGGTGATCTGCTCCATTTATTCTCTGATGGATAGCGCAACTGAGGCAAAAGTTCACCATCTCTCACCTTCCTGTTCACAGGCTGGACCACATGACCCATGACACAGCCAGGCTGCAGCCTGTGATAAAATCACCACCCAGCTTTGGCTTCTGACTGCAGACACACTCTTAAGGTTACACGTTTTAGGCATCAGTCCTCTCTCTCTGACTTCCCACATGCTTTGAGTACTCTTTCAGGATATGATTGACTTGTGTATTTTCTCAGATATTTACTTTTAGTCCTGACCTGGCCACCAGTGCAATTGAAAAAAAATTTTTTTTCTTGCTTTTTATCCATCCCACAGGGAGGAAAGGGAGTCAGTTAAGAAATGAACCAAGGTTTCAGATTCTTCCACATAAAACCTTCCCTAATGGCAGAAGAACGGGGCAGCTTCACATCATTCCTCATGTGCGCTTGGCTTTTGAGGCACATGAAGTTTAAGGGGACCCTGACTCCAAGTCATTTACATTTAAAGGCCAAGTCTAGATGGGTATAAATACTAGTTAAACTTGGACATGTAACTATGAGTTATATAACATATCTATTCTGCAAATCCAAGTTAGAGAGGTCAAAATAAAACTTTAAGAAAAATTTCAAACACAAATACCCCTCTCCCATAGTGACTATTCAGCCATTCAGATTATGAATGTTCAAGTGGAGCAGGAAAGCCAGCAGTGGAGCACCCGGGCCCCTTCCTTGCTCAGGTGCTGCTGCTCTGGAGGCAGTTCACAGCTGCACCACTGAAGGAGAACACCCAGAGTACGTCACCACAGCCAAATCACTACACCCGGCTCCATGCATTTCTTTTGGGGTGTGATGTGTGTTTGTCTTAACAATCTGAATCTTACAATTGCTTCAACTTCACCATTAACCTCCAGTTCAGTATCCAAGCCACAAACACTTATTAACTGACCTGTCATCCATGAATAACAAGATTTGTTAATCAGGGTTATGTTTAACTACATTTATTTGATGGTTGCCTTTTTTTTTTTTTTCCTTTTTAAGCCTAGTGCTTCTGTGTTTTATGTGCTTCTGTCTTAAAAAAAAAAAAAAAAAATTAAAACAGGACTCTATATATTTCAGGGGAGAAAACCTGTGATATAATTCTAATAAAAATCATAAGAATTTGAACAAATGGAAACTAAAATTCCAAATAACAGATGCCAAGTATGAACCCATTCATTTACATTTTATCCTTAAGTCTTGTTCAGTAGCTGTTTTCATGACGGTGGTGGCGGTGGTGGCGGTGTTAGGTGCTGTCAAGTCGGTTCTGACTCATAGCAACCCTATGCACAACAGAACAAAACACTGCTCGGTCTTGCGCCATCCTTACAATTGTTGCTATGCTTGAGCCCATTGTTGCAGCCACTGCGTCAGTCCCTCTTGTCAAGGGTCTTCCTCTTTTTCACTGATCCTCTACTCTACCAAGCATGATGTCCTTCTCCAGGGACTGGTTCCCCCTAATAACATGTCCAAAGTACCCAAGACGAAGTCTTGCCATCTTTGCTTCCAAGGACCACTCTGGCTGTATTTCTTCCAAGACAGACTTGTTCATTCTTCTGGCAGTCCACGGTATATTCAATATTCTTTGCCAACACCATAATTCAAAGGTGTCAATTCCTCTTCAGTCTTCCTTATTCACTGTCCAGCTTTCACATGAATAGGAGGTGGCAGAAAATATCATGGCTTGGGTCAGGCACACCTTAGTCTTCAAAGTGACTCCTTTGCTTTTTAACACTTTAAAGAAGTCTTTTGCAGCCTATTTGCCCAAAGCAATACATCATATGATTTCCTGACTGCTGCTTCCAAGGGCAATGATTGTGGATCCAAGTAAAATGAAATCCTTGACAACGTCAATCTTTTCTCCATTTATCATGTTGATGCTTATTTTTTTTTCTTTATGTAGAGGCGTAAGCCATAATTCATGAGGGTAGCCTGGTATTTACAGTTTGGGCTAGTACTTCAAGTAGTCTTGTGCTAGGCCAGGTCTTAGGCTTTGTGGAATCCACAGAGGTAGGTCTGAAGGTTAGCCTGGGAGAGTTGATCTACTCTCACATAATCAGAAAACAAGTATCAAATCGCCAAATTAAAACTCTACTAAGAAAATCATCTAGCATAAATCTAAAATCTGGCCTTATGGCCCTCTCAATCTATTACTACTCTTCATGGGCAAAATAATAGTAAGAGTCTTTCAGACATTTTAAAGATATAAAGTTATTGAAAAGAAAAAGACAAGTAGATAACCAATAAAAGCATCAAAAATAGTAGAATGTAATTTAGAATGTGTTCTAAATTATAAGCTTATTTACAATTATATAGGTTTTCTTATTTTTTTGCTGTTAAAACATCACCTTACAATGTATCATATGTACCAAAACAAAGAGGCTGTGTCAAAATTTGCCTCACCCTTTATCTTTTTATTCTAGCCAGTTATACCAAAACCCTCTGCTGTCGAGTCGATTCCCACTTGTAGTGACCCTATAGGACAGAGTAGAACTGTTCCCCTATAGTTCCAAGGCTGTCATCCATTTTTTCCTTTGTGCTTCATTTGAAAGTTTACAGAGCAAATCAGCTTCTCATTCAACAATTTATACACAAACTGTTGTGTGACTTTGGTTGCAATCCTGCGACATGTCAGCACTCTCCCCTTCCCCATCCTGGGTCCCCTGTTACCATCTGTCCATTTTTACTGTCCCTTCCTGCCTTCTCATCATTGCTTTTGGGCAGGTGTTGCCCATTTGATCTTCTATACATGATTGAAATAAGAAGCACGTTCCTCATGTGGGTCATTGTTTGTTTTACAGGCCGGTCTAATCTTTGGCTGGAGCTCTGTTGGCGCAGTGGTTAAGAGCAGGCTGCTAACCAAAACGTTAGCAGTTCCAATCTACCAGCCACTCCTTGGAAACCCTATGGGGCAGTTCTGCTTTGTCCGATAGGGTCGCTGTGAGTTGGAATCGACTCAATGGCAACGGCTTTTTGTTTTTTTGTTTGACTAAGGGGTGAACTTTGGGAGTGGCTTCAGTTCTGAGTTAAAAGGGTATCCAGGGGCCATAGTTTCGGGGTTCCTCTAGTCTATGTCAGACCAGTAAGTCTGGTCTTTTTTCTGTGAATTTGAATTTTGTTCTACGTTTTTCTCCTGCTCTGCCCAGGACCCTCTGTTATGATCCCTGTCAGAGTGGTTGGTGGTAGGTCGGGCACAATCTAGTTCTGGGCTCAGGCTGGTAGAGGCTATGGTGCTTGGTTTTCTTCATTCTCCTTGGCTCCAGGTGGGATAGGACCAGTAGATGTATCTTAGATGACCGCTTGCAAGCTTTTAAGATCCCAGATGCTACTCAGCAAAGTTGGATGTAGAACATTTCCTTTATGAACTGTTATGCCAATTTATGTAGACAATTCGCGCAACCATAGTCCCGAGCCCTTAGTTAGCCCCAGTAACTCTTTCCCTCAGGGTGTTTGGATGTGTCTCTGAAACTTCTATGACTTTGTCTTGGTCAAGTTGTACTGACTTCCTCTACATTGTGTACTGTCTTTCCCGTCACCAAAATTAACACCTATCTACTATCTAGTTAGTAACTCCCTTCCTTCCTCAACCTTCCACTCCCTTATAATCATCAAAGATTGTTTCTTTCTGTGTATAAAACTTAAGTTTCTATAATAGTGTTCTGATACAGTATTTATCTTTTTGTGATTGACTTATTTCAATCAGTATAATGGCCTCTGGATTCATCCATGCTGTGAGGTATTTTGAGGATTCATCTTTCTTTGCACATATTCCATTGTGTGTATGTACTGCAATTTGTTTATCCATTCATCTGTTGATGGGCACTTAGGGTGTTTCCATATTTTTGCTATTGTGAATAATCCTGCAGTGAACATGGGCGTGCAATGTCTATTCATGTGATAGCTTTTATTTCTCTAGGATATATTCCTAGGAGGGGGATTGCTGGATCCTATAGTATTTCTATTTCTAGCTTTTTAAGGAGGTACCATACCATTTTCCATTATACTCTGCTGATGGGAACTTTACAGTCCCATCAGCAGTGCATGACAGTTCCAATCTCCACGCAACCTCCCCAACATTTTCTATTTTTTTTTTTTTTTTTGACTATAGCCACTAATGTTGGGGTGAGATGGTATCTCAACGTAGTTTTGAGAGCATTTCCTCATGTGCCTGTTATCCAACAAGGCTGTAATCTTTACTGAAGCTGACTGCCACATCTTTTTCCCATACAGCCACTGGTAGGTTGAAACTGCTGACCTTTTGGTTAGCAGCCATGAGCTTAACCACTGTGCCACCGGCTGCTGTAGCCAGGTATACCAATCTATAAATTCCAAGGTTGGGGGTTAGTTGTTCTCTTCATTGGAAGCAATATAAAACTTGAATGCTCCTAGTTTTGTGTTAATCATTCAGAATTAATCAATACCATCTGGTCTTTCAATATGTAAATTCAAGTTATATCTTTAGGAATAACTCAGTAAATTGGTACCACAGTGTTCATGTTCCGCATCTTAGTGAGGTGAGTAGCATTTAAGGGTCTTAGAAGCTTGAGAGTGGCCATCTAAGATAGAACTATTGGTCTCTACTCATTAGGAACAAAATAGAAAGAAGGAAACCAAAGTCTCAGAGAAGAAACTAGTCTACAGAGCTAACAGCCTACACAAGCCACAGCCTCATTTACCCTGAGACCAGAAAAATTAGATGATGCCTGGCTACAACAAGTGACCATTCTGATCAGGGCTACAATAGTTGGACCCTGATAGAACAGTTGAAAAACATGAAACGGAACTCAAATTCTTAAAAAAGTCTAGACTTATTGGACCAGTTGAGAATAGAGGACTCCCTGAGACTAATACCCTATGATACTCTCTAAGCTTTGAAGAAAAACTATCCCCTGAGGTCACTTTTTTGGGAAATAACAAATTGGAACACAAAATAAAGGATATTACCTGTGAATACAGGACTGCATTACAAAACTGTATCAACAAAACTCAAATTCATAAAGGCCAGACTTCTAAGACTGATAGAGACTGGAAGAACCCCTGAGACTATCGCCCTAAGTCACCCTTTTAATCTGGAACTGAAGCCACTCCTAGAGGTCACCTTTCAGTCAAATAACAGTTGGGCCTACAGAATAAACATTAACACCAAGAGGACTGTGCTCCTCAGAACAATCAACTATATGAGACCAAATGGGCAACATTTGTCCAAAAGCAAAGGTGAGAAGGCAAGGAGGGGCAGAAAAACTGGACAGATAAAAATGGGGATGGCAGGGTGGAAATGGAGAGAGTGCTGATACACTTGCAGGGATAGCAACCAATGTTACAGAACAATTTGTGTATGAATTGTTGAAGGGGAAAGTAATTTGCTGTATAAACTTTCACCTAAAACACAACAAAATGTTAAAAAAAAAAAAAACTACATGAGACCAAAAGGTCAACGACTACTCTAAAGCAAAGATGAATACAAGCAGGGCAGGGAAATTAGAGTACAGGAAATGGAACAATCAGAATACAATTAATGAGAATGTTGACATATTGTGAAAAATGCAAGAAATGTGACTGAACAACTTGTGTAGGAAGTGTCAAATGAGAACCTAATTTGCTATGCAAACTTTCACCAAAAACACAGTAAAATACTATTTGAAAAAGTTACGTCTTTATTTCTTCTATTTATCTTTGGATATATTTCTCTTCTCTATTTAACAGGCATATCAATTATACATATGTTTTATCTCCTCGGTTGTATCTTCCACCTCTATCATCATCTACCTAATGATTTTCATTTGTTCTTTTCCATATAATTTTATGCAATTTCCTCATGTCTGTCCACCAGATTGTTTTTAGTAACACTTATCTTAGTTTTTGTTGCTAAAGTGCCTTCAATCTCTGCAAAGATTTTTTTGTTTGTTTCCCTATCTTTCCTGATTTCTGCCAGCTTCCTTTTTATCTCTTTCTGTTATTTTCATTAAGCCAAGGGTCAGCAAACTCTTTATTAAAGGGCTACATGGTAAGTATTTTAGGCTTATAAGCCATAAGGTTTCTGTCACAACCACTCAGCTCTGCTGTTGTAGCACCATAACAGTCACAGACAATAAGGAAATAAATGGGCGTGGCGTGTTACAAAAAAGCATTATTTACAAAAACAGGTGACTGGCCCACAGACTGCAATTTGTCCCCCTACTTCCCCAGCTTCAAGTAAATTGAACAAAAACATGTTGCCTGTAATGTCTTTGAATTGATGAAGAACAATTATCTGAGCTCCAGCAATGTATTATTCTTTGAATAATACTCCTTGTGATACATGCTGTTTATCTGTTTTGCTTATGCTCCTTTATTTCTCCTTGCAAACCTCTCCCCTCTCCCACCCCCAGGGATAGATATTAGGGTAATGCCTTTCAATGATTATTAATATTTGAACGAGGCTGGCTATTTTCTAGAAAATCATATGAGAAGCAGAAAAGTACACTGAAGATAACCTGCAGCTTTGAATCAGGGGTATTGCTTTTCTAATTGTTATTAATATTTAAACAAGGCTGGCTATTTGCTGCAGAATTTTATGAAGAGAAGCAGAAATGTAAACTGAAAATAATCTGTAGCTTCAATTCAGACTTCTCTCAAAACTCTCTTACCAAACCCACTATATCCCCTGCCCCAGCATATGGCCGCCCTCAGTTTTTAGCATTTGATAGGTCAGTGTGGCTCATAGAACAGCCCATAAGTCACAGGACAACTATGGTCAAAAACAAAAACAAAAACAAAAACAAGGTGCTATCTGACAATTATACTTCCCTCTGCCTTCATATGTTCACAGCTAGGAGGTTATGTCAAAGACAATAAAACTGGTTTCCCCTTCAGGACCATCTTCCTTGCTATTCTGCAGTGTAGAACAGTGTGTCTGCAAGGATATTCTTCATTTCTCTCTGTGTAGTATTATTCTGTAGGTCTCTCAGGACTGATAATTAACCTGAGCAAAATTCACAGCCTGTATGTATGTTCCTAGCATCTTCTCTCATATTTGTCCCTATGTCAGGGTATATGTTTCAGATTCCTAATATCTTTTAATTTATATCCCAGATATTTCATTGTTACTATGAAGGTGATGTTTTCTCTACATTTTATTCTTGAAGGTTTCAAAGGGTTTCAAGGAAGAGGTGTTGACTAAAAATGCCTTTATTCAGTCATTTAAAAATGAAATTTCTCTTCGTTTTGAAAGGATGATGTCTCAAAGAAAAAAAAATAAGGATTAAGCTTACATAACTTGCTGGATATAGTGCTTGGCATAATATATTCTGAGCGAGTACATAAAGAATTATTTTAAGTAATTACATGTACATCAGTCAGGACAAGGCCAGGGGCCAACTGTGGAACAGGACATCAACTGCTCATATGCAAGTTTAAGCTGAAACTGAAGAAAATCAGAGCAAGTCCACAAAAGCCAAAATATGACCTTGCGTATATCCCACCTGAATTTAGAGACCATCTCAAGAATAGATTTGATGCATTGAACACTAGTGGCCAAAGACCAGACAAGCTGTGGAATGACATCAAGGACATCATCCATGAAGAAAGCAAGAAGTCATTGAAAACAGAGGAAAGAAAGAAAAGACCAAGATGGATGTCAGAGGAGACTCTGAAACTTGCTGTCAAATGTCGAGCCGCTAAAGCAAAAGGAAGAATTGCTGAAGTAAAAACTAAACAGAAGATGTCAAGGGGCAGCTTGAGAAGACAAAGTAAAGTATTATAATGACATGTGCAAAGAGCTGGAGATGGAAAAATAAAAGGGAAGAACATGCTCGGCGTTTCTCAAGCTGAAAGAACTGAAGAAAAAATTCAAGCCTCAAGTTGCAATAGTGAAGGATTCAATGGGGAAAATATTAAAGGACGCCAGAAGCATCAAAAGAAGATGGAAGGAATACACAGAGTCATCATACCAAAAGGAATTAGTCGATGTTCAACCATTTCAAGAGGTGGCATATGATCAGGAACCGATGGTGCTGAAAGACGAAGTCCAAGCTGCTCTGAAGGCATTGGCAAAAAACAAGTCTCCAGGAATTGATGGAATATCAATTGAGATGTTTCAACAAACAGATGCAGCGCTGGAGGTGCTCACTCGTCTATGCCAAGAAATATGGAAGACAACTTCCTGGCCAACTGACTGGAAGAGATCCATACTGATGCCTATTCCCAGGAAAGGTGATCCAACCGAATGTGGAAGTTATAGAACAATATCATTAATATCACATGCAAGCAAAATTTTGCTGAAGATAATTCAAAAACAACTGCAGCAGTATATTGACAGGGAACTGCCAGAAATTCAGGCCAGTTTCAGAAGAGGACATGGAACCAGGTATATTATTGCTGATGTCAGATGGGTCCTGGCTGAAAGCAGAGAATACCAGAAGGATGTTTACCTGTGTTTCATTGACTATGCAAAGGCATTCAACTGTGTGGATCATAAGAAATTATGGATAACATTGCGAAGAATGGGAATTCCAGAACACTTAATTGTGCTCATGAGGAACCTTTACATAGACCAAGAGGCGGTTGTTTGGACAGAACAAGGTGATACTGATTGGTTTAAAGTCAGGAAAGGTGTGCGTCAGGGTTGTATTCTTTCACCATACCTATTCAATCTGTATGCTGAGAAATAATCCGAGAAGCTGGACTATATGAAGAAGAACGGGACATCAGGATTGGAGGAAGACTCATTCACAACCTGCGTTATGCAGATGACACAACCTTGCATGCTGAAAGTGGAGAGGACTTGAAGCACTTACTAATGAAGCTCAAAGACCACAGCCTTCAGTATGGATTGCACCTCAACATAAAGAAAACAAAAATCCTCACAACTGGACCAATGAGCAACATCATGATAAATGGAGAAAAGATTGAACTTGTCAAGGATTTCATTTTACTTGGATCCACAATTAACAGCCCTGGAAGCAGCAGTCAAGAAATCAAAAGGCACATTGCATTGGGTAAATCTGCTGCAAAGGACCTCTTCAAAGTGCAAAGATGTCACCTTGAAGGCTCAGGTGTGCCTGACCCAAGCCATGGTATTTTCAGTCACACCATATGCATGTGAAAGCTGGACAATGAAGAAGGAAGACGGATGAAGAATTGATGCGTTTGAATTGTGTTGGCGAAGAATACTGAATATACCCTGGACTGCCAGAAGAATGAACAAATCTGTCTTGGAAGAAGTAAAACTGGAATGTTCCTTGGAAGCAAGGATTGTGAAACTGTCTCTTACATACTTTGGACATGTTGTCAGGAGGGATCAGTTCCTGGAGAAGGACATCATGCTTGGCAGAGTACAGGGTCAGCGGAAAAGAGGAAGACCCTCGACGAGGTGGACTGATACAGTGGCTGCAACAATGAGCTCAAGCATAACAACGGTTTTAAGGATGGCTCAGTACCGGGCAGTGTTTTTTTCTGTTTTGCATAGGGTCGCTATGAGTCAGAACCGACTCGATGGCACCTAACAACAACAACAACAACATGTACCTCTGAATTTATCATGGTAAATAATATATGAAAGAACTTAAAGAAAAAATGCATGTACAAATAGAGGATGTTTCATTTATCTATTAATGCTATAGACTATCCCAAACCTTGGTGTCGTCAGCCTTTTTATTGCTTATGATTCCGTGAGTCAGGGATTTCGGCAGGGCTCAGTGGAGATGGCTCATCTTTGCTCCCTGTGGTGTTGGCTGAGGTGGTATTACTGGGGCTATAGGATCCAGGTTGGCTTTCCTCTCTGATATGGGTCATTGGTCTGATGCACCTCAGTTCTCCACGTGGACATTCCCCTCCATGTGGTCTCTCATTAGTCATTCATCTAGCCCAGGCTTCTTCCCATGGAGGCTGCTTCCAAGAGGGCCAACACAGAAGGTACAGCTTTATAAGGCCCAGGCATGAAAGTAACTGCACCTCACTTCCTCCACACACTTTTGGTTACAGGGTCAGCCCAAATTCAAACGAAGGAGAAATGGACCCTCCTCCTCTATGGGAGAAGTGGTAAAATCACACTGCAAAATGGCATGCAGGATGGGAGGGATTGTTACAGGCACCTTTAGGGATAACTTACACAAAGGGCTATCTTGTGATGGCCATAATATCAGCCGATTGCTTCAATATAGCAATGAAATGACCCTATTTTTCTATAATATAAGCATTGCAGCTTGTAGTTTCAATGTAAAGCTCTATCTTTAGCATCCTGCAGTGACATAAAATTAGGTGCGTGAGGGTAAAAATAATTCCTAGACTAACACCTGAAATATGGAAACTCACTTTCAGGTTACTATCATTTGACAAGTGCTCTAGTTTGGCCCTAACATCATTACTGTCTGAACAGTCTTCCACAGGTGGTTGTTCCTGGAGCGCACCCAGCCACCTACCTCAACCAGGTGTTTCCAATCACTTGCTCCCACTCACATACCCAGGTAAGCCATTCTAGAACTAGTTCCTGGATCAGCAGGAACAATATAAAAGCTCTGGGTATGTAGCAGGACGTTTGTTTACATTCATGACCACCTTGTTGTCAATCTCCCTGCTCAGGGCTCCTGGCCCTGCTGACTAAACCTGTTTGGGAAGTCAGCTCTGGCCTCTCTACTGACCTTATCCTTCAAGTCTGTCCTGACCACTGAATTCTGCTTTTGCTCTTAGACCTTTGGAATCCAACTTCTTGGCTGGTTCTAGGCTCCTGGTCCTAGCCTCATCATAGATTCTTCAGTTTCAGTGTTGATAATCATTGTTCCCAGTAAATAGAAACTGTAAATACACCACAGTACATGCATTAAGGGAGACACGGACAGGACAAGATTAGTCTAAACGGTGCTGCCCAATAGGTACAAATGTTATTTTACATTTTCTAACAGTCACATTAGAAAAGTAAAAAAAAAAGTAAAGCTAATTTTAATATATTTTATTTAACCTAACATATAATATCATTTCAACATCTAACCCACATAAATATTATTAATGAACTATATTACATTCTTTTTTATGTACTAAGTATTCAAAATCTAGTGTGTATTTTGCACTGAACAGCACATTTCAATTCAGACTAGTTACATTTCAAGTGCACAATAGCCCACGTGGCTTGTGACTACCCTACTGGATCAGTGCAGGTCTAAAGCGTTGGTGCTAAGGAAGGCCTTTTGTCTACCTTGCTACATGACGCACTACACTAATCCTGCTTGTTCAAGCTGTCAAGAGATCTCCTCTACAGTACAGATGGAGGAAAGCTCCCCTTTTCTCCCTCTTCGTAATTGTCTCTACCTCCTGACTGTCTGTGGGGATGATTTCATTGGTGATGACAACTGGGAGAGACACTGAAAAGTGGTACGACTAGCTCCTAATTTATGGCCGTTTGACATTTGAACGCCGGCCTCCTTCATACATAAATGGACAGTAATGCCACACCCCTCTTCCCCAGTTGGAATACCTGGGCAGTAAATACCTCGAGAAGCACTTATGGGTATGCTGAAATGCACTGCTGAAGAGAGGAGGCAAGAGCTCAGGATGCATGAGAATCACCTGGAATCTTAAGACACAGATTGCTGACCTCCTCTAGCCCCAGAATCTCTCCTTCTGCAGGCTTGAGGCAGAGCCCCAGAAGCTGCATTTCTGACAAGTTCCCGGTGATACTGGTGCTGCTGGAATGGGACTTCATGCTGAGAACCACTGCTGTAGTGATTCAGAGCTCAGGCTTGGAATCAGACCACCTGTGTTTAGATGGGCAGAACAAGCACTACTCACTGTGTACCTTTTGGCAAGTTACTTAACCTTCCAGTGCCTTTTCATCGTTACCAGTAAAATAAGAAAAATAATAGTACCTGCCTCATAGGATTATCTTTAGGATTAAACTAGTTAATAAACGTGAAGTGCCAGCAACATTGTCTGCGACATAAGTGCCCAAGAACTATTATTTACCATGATGATGACCATGATGATGACAAAGCTTGACAGAGTTCTTGGTGCCTGGGAGAATCTAGTTTGTCTCCATGCCCAAACTCCTAAACCCATATAAGGCATGGGGAGTGGTCATGGAGTGGGGTGAATTTAATCCTGATTCTGTTAGACACAGCCATAGAATTTTATAGCTGGAAGGGGCCTCAGAAACGATTTAGTTTAATTCAACTCATGTTAAAGATGAAGCAACTGAAACTAGAGAGATTAAGTGACTTGACTAAAGTCACACACCTAGTAGCGCCAGAGCTGGCAATAGAACCTTAACTCCTTTTCTAGTATTCTTTAAATTGCACTAGAATAAAATGCATTTTCCTAAAGAAACTCTGTTATAAATGGTGTTTAGGAGTAGCCACATGGACTTCTGTGGGCTGACCTGCAGTAGACACTGTGCCTGGCTTATGAGTTCCAACACTGATACAGGAAAAAGGGCTCTAAAAACCCAGCATCTGATTTAAGAAAGAACTTCTGAGGCTACTCCTGGTAGTATCCAGGAGACAGCACTCCTGGCTTCCTTTCTAAAACCTTCCTCCTAAGGAAAATTACCTCACCCACAACTTGCTGAAGGATAAATCAAGGTAGCTACATTTCTACCAGGTGGCTTGTTCCTGTGTCCCCCTGCCCTGTTATGGATGCTGGCCCAATCAGATTCTTAGAAATGTCTTCAATGAGAGACACAGGCTGGAGCACTGGGGTGACATAGAGCACTACAGCTGTAAGACACTGTGTAGGATGGAGCAGGCCCAGCCCTGGGATGCGCCTTGCAGAGGAAGTCACACTGTGGAGCAGAGCATGAGGTGAGCTTTTTGGGTATTCCCCTTAAAAACCAAAACTCATTGCCATCAAGTCGATTCTGACTCATAGTGACCCTATGGGACAGAGTAGAACTGCCCCATAGGGCTTCTAAGGAGTGGCTGGTGGATTCAAACTGCTGACCTTTAAGTTAGCAGCTGAGCTCTTAACCACCACACCACCAGGGCTCCTCTTTGGGTACAGGAACAGGAAAGGAGAGATGATGAGGCAGGAGGAGGAGTGAGGGAGGACAGAGACAAGACAGCAGCTGTGACTTCCCAGTTCATATGATGTAGCCCAATGTTCCTCATGATAAATCCCTTTTTACTTGAATTTGTTTATATTGGTTTCTGCTCCTTGTGCCAACATGTTCAGATGAAAACCGCTGGAAAGCAAACAAGACTTACTGACCTTCATTCAGCCTATGAGTATGCAGAACCAGTCATGTATTGGGCCCTGAGAAGGCAATGCTGTTGCTGTTAGGCGCCTTTGAATGGATTCTGACTCACACTGACACCTTGTGTGCAGAGTAGAACTGCTGCATAGGTTTTCAAGGCTGTGACCTTTCAGAAGTAGATTTCTAGGCTTTACTTTCAAGGCACCTGTAGGTGGGTTTGAACTGCCAACCTTCTGGTTAGTAGTCTGGCGCTTAACCATTTGCGCCATCCAGGGACTCTTGAAAAGGTGATATCCAAGGGTATAAGCCGTCACCCTTGACCTCGAGTGGGAAAGGCAGCCGTGCACCCAACTAGCAACCAAAGATCAGGTCAGGCTGCTGGGATAAATGCCGGCAGGAAAAGAGGTGGAAACACAGAGGACAGCATGAACCCAGGCCAGAAGAGCAGGAAAGATTCTGAGAATTCTCATTAGCATGCATGTTATGAGTTCTAGTGACTATTGTGCCCTGAGGACAGCCCACCCTTGTCTCCTGTGCAGAGAGCAGAGTAGCACGTATGTGCCAAGTCTGTGACTAGGAATTCAGTGCCCCACTCACCTCATTCATGTCAGCTCATTTCAACTCTCCCCCTACAATGTCTTCATTCACAAAAATCAGAAATTGAATTTAAAAGTCACTCCCCACTCAGTACACTTAAAAATATACTTGAGTGAAATTAGATGTAATCATCTTTCCTTTAATTTTTGTTGCTAAATATAAAAATATCCCAACATAAACAGTACATAAGCTTTGTTCTTCTGGGAGGTCAAATTGCTCTTACTGCCTTTTCTTACCCAAGACTGCAGAGTTTCTGTTATCATAATTGTTTCCTAGATGCTGAGTTTGTAAGCTCCTTGACTGAAACAGATGGAAAGGGGAAGCCAGTTATATTTAAGAAAACATGTATTGTAACAGTAATATTTGAGCCTAGTGAAACAGGAAGAAAGAAATTCCACTACCAAAAAAAAAAAAGAAAAAACTTCCCACCTTATAAGAAGCCCACCACACTACTGGCGTGGGGAGGGGGGAGGGAGGGAGAGAAGCACCCGTTTGTATTCCCCAGATTTAAAAAGAAAGCTCCTAAAACTTCAATTATTTTAAAAGCACATAGATAATCAAGGGAGTTTTTTGCTTTATTAACTCGACGGCACTAGGTTTTAATTTATCTAGCATTTTTTTTTTATAATGCTAGATAAATTCCCACAGGGTTTCATGAGCAGAAAAACTAGCCTGTGACAAATTAACATTTTCAAAATATTTAACATCAGGTATTTGAAAATTCTAAAATACCCAGAAAAACAAAAACAAAAAAAAAATTTTTTTTTTCCCCTGAAAATTTACTCAAATTACCAGTCTCTGGAGAAAGAACATATATTTTTCAGTGAGTAAGATTTTCAGTAGTCTGACAAGCATCGACAACTGCTCAAGATCCATTTTTAAAAATCAAAGTTGTCTACTACTCCTAAGCACCGTGAGCAACGTCACCTAGGCAAACGCTAAAGGTCAAGTTCCAAGGAGCAACCTTTTCTGTTAACACGACATTTTTCACATTCATGTGAATGAACAATGTCTTCATTGTTTTTCTAAACACTAATTTAGTGTTGTATTTTTTTGCTTGTGTCAATGAGTGTCAAAATATTGTTCTTTTAATACATGAAAGTATTAGCATAGAGCTTTATTACTGATCTTTAGATGTTAGCCAGAGGCAAAGTAAAACAGAGGAGCTTCAGTTGGGAAATCTCACTAGCAATGAAATGCAAGAGTCTTGAAAATATTCTGCCTTTATGCCAATTTTTTTTCAAGTACACAATGGTTTATTTACCCTGCCATTGGTTAAGTTAAAAGCAATGTTTGAGATAACAACTGTAAGACACAAAGATTCTATTCCCCTTAAAAATGAAACAAAAAGTTTGCAAGGAGCAATGCAAAAACTGTAAGAGGAAGTTTTAAGACCTGGACATGAATTAAAAGATAATACAGGATAAACCCTTTGCAGAAAAGCCGAGAAATACATCAGAAGGCCAGTATCTTTCAACAACAAACCAAGAAACGCATGGGTGATTTTTATTAAGTTACACCTTTCTGCATCATCTCATCATTAAACGCTCAATTGCTTATAATTGTTTGCATTTATCGCAATTATTAAGAAAAATAAAGCCACCACATTTTGTCTTCTCATAGCTGAGTCGTCGACAACCAGATATCTGACAAGGTTTTCAACCATTTTGATACTGCCCCAAAAGACAAACACCCTTTCATAGAAGCGGTAGGCTCTAGCTGACAGATTACTCACCACGAAACTGAGGGTTGTACCCGGGTTGCGGTCAGGAAGGCGCAGTCCCAGCACTGGCTGCCAGGGGAGGCCAGCAAAGGGCCCGCTCTCACTACAAGAAGCCAGACCAGACTTTCAAGTCAAGTGCTGGCTTGTCGGCATAGAAGTTAATCAGCAATGGAATAACCATCACAATGTACTTATTGATCACACAGTGTTTGTGATGCAACTCTTGGCATGGAGAGGATTTATGCTTCGTTCTTCCAGAAAAGCAGTGCATTTTGAGAGGGGGAGTTTACTAAAAGGTAGATGTTCATGGTGTGATTTAACCTTTTTTAGGAAGACGTGGAATGTGCTGGGGTTTCAGAATGAAGACTCAGAAACCCATCATGGTAACTTAACTGTTTGTCAAAGGCGTTTTCATTTCACTGTATTTATTAAGAGTTTTTAGAAAATCTCAAATGGATAAACTTCACAACTAAATTTTAAATGCATTCCTCTAAATATTTTTGCTTTGAGACACTAGGAAGTGTTGATACTTTTGTTTTAAAATCAATGCTACTGATTTAAAAGAACAGTTATTGAGCTTTTTCTTCCATAATCAGAAATTAATTAAAAAATGGCAACTTAAAACTGCTAATATGTTTACAGGCAAACATCTACTATACTTTTAACACTTGAAAATGAGCTGGTAAGTACATGTGTTAATTATACTTTCTGCTCAGTCTATGACTAACCTTCAGTTCCTTTTTCTACTACACCATCATTAAAATCACCTAGAGGAAAGAAACAGTGGGTGAGTGTGCTGTGTGCTGTCAGTAGTTTAGGTCATATTCTATGATGTGGTCTTGGGGGCTGCTGGGCCATGCAGAGATGTGACAATTAATTAAGGATTCTTTGACATTGGGCTACTCTATAATTCTAAAGTGTCCTCGAGAATGTACCCCCTTAAGCAAAACTGAAAATAAAAATTCAGTTCATAGTCCAGCGAGAGGGTTATGCAACTGAATCAGGTCTTTAAGACCAATTTAGTGAATCAATTCTCCAATGGCTCAGAGGTAATCCCAGTGTCTCCAAAGAGGATGCTGACTGCTGTGTGACGAGCACTTGATCCCAGTGCACTGCACTGGCTCCCTGGTCGGGCCTTGCGCCTGTGTGGACAAAGACAGCAATGAGCATGCGATCCACGGGGACCACCCAACTGGAAGGTCATGACAGCAACGCAATTGCTCCTTCCTTCCTTTCTTTTCTTTTTCACTTATCTTTCCTCATGTGTGACTGACACCAGAAAAAAAAAGAGAGGGGAAAAATCAAGTATTGTATTTCTTACAGGAAAATGGGCTGTAGGTTTGTTCTACAAGGAACACTGGGACTTCTCAGTCATTACAGTGGTCACATGATCTCCAAGGCAACAGGAACCAGGTTCTTGGTTCGCATGTCTCACTTTTGTCTCCAACTCAGTGTCACATTAGTTTAAAAGTCTGGTAGGACCACTGAGAAACAGGACAACTAGGAGAATGCCCCTAGCTCAGGAGCACAGACCTCCTGCTCTCGTGGAAGGCAGGGTGCCACCTGCTGAAATCCTCTCTGGCTAAGACCTTCTTCTCTGCACTCCCCTGCCTGTCTGGAAGGTGTTCAGGAGAACAGAGCACCACAGAACTGCCTCATCCTGGTCCTATTTAACTCCTCATGGCGCCACTGGACCTTGAGGTTAAGAATGAAGGGAAAAAAATTTTTCTTGTTTTAACGATCTTGTTCCCAATAGTAAAAACAGTACTGGTAGCCTAGGGACCTTTCTGTGTTCACATGTGTGCTTTTATACAAGATGGAAGCACAACTATTTAAAGCTGGGGAAAGTGGGTGTGAGACTACACATGGAAACATGTATTCAAAACAAAAAGCCCATCTGCAGGCTGTGAGAGCCAAGGAGTAAAAGACGCAAGGGGTGAAGCCCTTCATGTCTACCCATCTTTCCGGAGGGACATGCACAGTGCTGCGGAGCAGCCTCAGGGGGATGCAGAGCAAAGAGCCGGGACTGAGCAGCCCATCACTTCAGACACATCATCTAACTTATCAGAACCTTGATTTTCTTACACAGGTGACAGGGCTTTAGGCATCCAATTAGATAATATATTGAAAACATCTATAAAATGTCATTGCTGTTATAAAAGAGAACAGTGTTATCGGAGAAACTTCTTGGGTGACTGCCTAGGAGATCAGTACTCAATAGCTATCATAAAGGTATCGTGTGATAATTCCATGGCTGTTATCACACTTGACATAAAAATACAGCATTTTTTAGCACACTAATTAAAAAAAAAAAGTTTAGAATGGAACTGCAGTTTCAACATTTCCATTCTTAAGAATTTCTGATTCTCAGCCCAAAACAGGTCAGTTATATTCAAGTTTTGAAAGAGCACAAAAATCCTGGCAATTTATGTTTGTTTTATATGTGGGCTTTTAACGTTCTAAAAAAATAAATTTGCACTATATAGGAAGATATTTCAGAGGTGCTTAAACTTTTCTTTCTGAATTACTGGTAAACAGTGTTCCTTTGTTGATCGTGTTCCTAAATAGTAAATAGCTATTGACAAATTTTTTTTTTCCAACATGACTTCTCAATGGAGGAAGAAAAACAAAAGAGAAACCCGTAAGTAAAGCCTGAACTTAGGCATGACCAGAGGTTTAAAAAAATGAAAAATAAATGGAAAAATAAAACAAACAAACAAACACAAAACAACTTCTGAAAACAGATGAGTTAACTAGAGATTGCGCTTTTTGGAGCTGGATTCTAACTGAAGCTGAAAGCACAATAATCCTAAAGCCATCTTTTATTCTATAACATTCCCCTGATTAGCCTGGTCTAAGTGTTTCCATGGGGCTGGGACAGTGTGAAAAGAAGGCTGGGTGGGTACCACCCGCTAAGGCAGCAAGAGGGCTGTGGTCAGGAGGCCCGAGGGGATCAGGGAGCTAGTCGGCAGAGCCCTCTGTTTGCCCCAGTGCCAGTGAAAATAATCGGAAGGACTGCCCCAGCGTCTCTTGTAAGTAACATTAATTTCTTTGTCTTGTTTTACAGGTGGAGAAACTGAGACATGGGGAAGACTGACCGGCAGAGGGTCACACCACGGCAGAATGCGGAACAGAGCCAGATTTCCTGATTCCTGTGCCAGTTTTCCACCCGCCTACCCTGTCCAAGTGAAATGGCAGAAGCTTGGTTTTGATAAGCAGCCCCGCGAAAACACATCCTGTGCCAGGCTTTCTCCAGTGCCCCAGACGCTCTGGTGTGGGGTATGGCTTGGAGTTCCTTAACTCTTTTGGCACACTGAGAGCGACACGGGCAAGCAGCAGTGAAGTGGAAAGGCCCTGGGCTTCTTCAAGACTACACACAGGGCCCTTCTCTCCTGCCTTTTTCAGCCCCGGCTCCAAGGGCTGAGGATTTTGAAGCCTTTCACCTGAGTCCTGCAGAGGCCCTTGCTCCCCTTAACTACTCCACCTCCACCAGCAGCTGCAGGGCTCCCCTAACTGTTGGCAGGCTTCAGGAGAGCTGGACAATGAACTGTGCTTTATTTGAAGTACAAAACAATTCTCTCTACAAAGATTCTCTCTGCTTCAATGCAATACCCTCACTGCATCAAAATAGTTGATTCCATGGTGTGTGTGTGTGTGTGTGTGTGTGTGTGAGTCAGGGAAATTAGGAAACTGAAGCTAATATGTATTGCGTCACTGGAATTTGAATAGGAGCAATGAACAGAGAGCTTCTGAGAGCTGGTACCTTTGCTTGGATTTTAGAGGTACAGAAACTAGGGTCCAAAGAGATGCTGCAGACGGCTGACACAGGCCAGCACTGGAACCCTTGCCTCCGTCTTCTGGAGCAATCTTTCTACGTTACCATGCAGAAGATAAACTGGATCTTGAGACTCATTGTCAGCCAATCAAGAAATGAGTTTATTGATAGATAAAAAATAATTAGAAAATAACTTTCTAGAGAACAAAGTACTTTGAAAAAGGACTTCTCTTTTTTAAATGGCACCAGGAAAAGAGCCTAAGGCAGGGCTCCTGCTGGAATGCCCACAGGGCCATGGCACCCGGGAAGGCTGACCTCTGCTGCCCTGTGCAGAGTGTCCCTGTCTACAAGGGGCAGTCCCCTCCAGCAGCCGGTTCCCATGTGGGAATGTGATGCCGGTCTTGCCAGATTGTGTGGTTACTTAAGAGAAGTCAGGCAGCAGGAATGCTAAAATTGAGAGTTATCTTAAAAATTAGAAAAAAAAAAATTTTTGTCTTTTAAATTGCTAGCTAACAATATTTTAAAACACTGATTGGACTAAAAAGGCATACCAGTAGGCCAGACCTGGAGTGGCAAGGGGGCTAGTTAGCAATCTGGTCAGAGAAATCATACCCAAGTAAGGGTTATTTTTTTCTGGAGGAGTCTGATTTAAGTGTAAAATCATGTCAGGATCCTGGAAGCTTCTCATACCACTGCTGCAGGGGACACTAAACTTCATGATTCACTCACTGGACAACAAAACTGGGCAGACTATGAAATAGAGTTATTGTTGTACAATACAGATTCCATTCTTAATAATACTCATGTTCTTACTTTCCTGAAATTCTTCATATAGGAAATATAAACCACAAAGAGAATATAATTTTAAAACCTGAAACATACTTTCCAACCCCCCAGATTTCATTAAATACACAAGAGAAAACAGCCTTTTGTAAAATAGCTAATTACAATGTAATTAGTCACAGAGGGCCTATACAATGAAAGTAACAACAATAAAACTCAAATTTAGTCATCAAATAATCAGGGAACTCATTAAGTGAGAAATAAATATACAAGTTCATGTCAAGTAAAAAAAAAAAAAAGACAACAAAACAGAATCAAGTATTCCTGCAACCTCAGGCTCTGTCCACCTTTTTGAGTGTACTTCAGATCAACAACAGCAACCCCAGAAAGCAGGATGGCTAGGCCTCCCTGGAATCCTGTGAGCTGCACTGCTTTCCAGTCCCCAGGCTTCCCTCAATCAGCCAGATGGCCAGGGAGAGAGGCGTCAAGGAAGTGCTGAAAAGGTGACTTGGGTCTCCAGCAGCTTAGCAGTCTGGAGTTAAGTTTCTGTGCAAATTCTCTGGGGGTTACTGCGTTCCAATTTCTCAGGAATGTTTAATTCTCCTCATCCCTCTACTCTGTCTCTCTCTGGAGAGGTCAGGAAAGCCTGTGACATCCCCAGAGGGCACTGCCTAACTAAATTAGCAGGAGATAACTTTGGACTCCAAACACGAAAATACAAGGGACGGAATTTCATTAAAAGCAGAAGACTAGGTGATCCAAGTTAATCCCAGCTCTAAGCTGCTGTAGAAATGTTCAGTGTTCATATTTTGACTCTACTCTGCTACAGACTTCACTGAGTATAATGGGGGCTGTGTTAAATCCATAAGTTGACCTTAGCTGACCAAACTTCAGTTTTACAAAAAAGGTAAAAACTGGGTTTGGTGGCGTAAAAATAAGTACTTAGCCTGCTTATGAGTTACTGTATGAAGCAATAAGATCTATAGGTCAAAAATAAACATTTCAGTACTTTAGTCTTTAAGTATCTTTTAAATCAGGAAACAGGAAACTCTAATAGGTAATATGAGTCATTAACCATATGTATTTGTGTAAACATGGGACTATCTAGTGTCAATTTAGTAAGGCATGTAATGTCACAGAGACATGCTTTCTATTATACCTATAAATATTTGAAGAATACACTGTAAATATTTAGAATGATAGTATCATTAATGAAGATATGTTCAAAAGGCACAAAGATGACTTCTTCATCATTTGTTTTTAAAAAATTTAATTGGAAGGATAACTCTAGAAAGCTATCCATGTGGCCCACTGTCTATAAAATATGACCAATAAAATATTAAAGAATTCAAACTCGGATGCATATCTTGGAGCTTTTCCGCTTCAACCACAAAAGCACTATGTTTGCTAATTCTTTGATAAATATTTCTTGTGGGCTACTATTCTATGATATATATTTATTTTGCTTTGATTAAATTTTTTTTAATATTTATTAAAATTGGCACTTCATAACTGTTATAAGTATTATTTACCCACTGACATTTTGTAGAATAAAGGAGATACACTTGTATTTCTCATTTTTGTACACTTTTAGAAAATTTTCATTTTTGATTACATTTACTATTCCTACACTACTGCAAGAGATAAAAGATATGGAACAATATACCTAAGATGAGGGTTAATGGCTTACTTTGCCTGATTATATCATATTCTACTATAGACAGCAAGATAGTGATAATAATTATTTGCTTGTTACTGTACTTTAAATTAGGTTATCTATTAATGTAATTAGTTCCCCAAGCTTGGTGATTTTGTGTAATATGCTCTCAACTATTTCACTAAAGCCTCACACAATGACTGTCATTAACTGCATATATACTATATGCCTGGCCTTGGATTTATAGCAATAAAAAGGAAATGGTCTTGTTCTCAAGAAACACCCAGTGTAGCAGGAGGTCTGTAATTTAATTTGTGAGTAAATAAAATTTCTGACTGTCAATAGTTGGGTTAAGAATCTCTCTCAAAGCTGAGGGAAAAAAAGAAAATTATACTTTAGCCTGTGGTGAGCTACTTCTCAGCTGAAATACAAGCTCTCGCTGGGGCTATGAACACATAAACAACATAGGAAATAAAGTAGGGGCACAATGGGGACACTGGAATTCTTTTTTAAGTACTCGTGGGCATTTTAACCATTCACGGGCATTCATAGTGACCATAGGGTTGCTTTGAGTCAGAATCGACTTAATGGCAATGAGTTTAGTTTGGAGTTTTTGATGGGCATTCCCATGATGGCTGGCTGGACTCAAGTAAAAGGCTTGGCCACAGAACTATACTAACTAGCCAATAGAGAGATTAACCCCAAGCTTCAACCTCTTTAGTTTTAAGCTCTAACAAACCAAATCAGTTAGCTTAGACATAAAATATTGATATCCTTGAGGTAACAGAAAAGTAAATCGAACCTTCTGATGACTTGTGGCTTTTGTTATGAATGCTAAATAAAATCTTATAACATTTGGTGGCTATCTTTTTTTTTTTTAAAGCAGTGATGATTAACTTTATTTGGGTCATGGACCATTTTGAAAATCTGATGAATACTAAGGAGGCCACCTTCTTCCTTGAAAAATACATGTGTGTGAACGTCCACAGAGGTACACTTCTGCCTATGATGTCGGAAAATTCACGCACCTCCCCTGAAGCCTATCTTTGGACCCTAAGTTAAAAAACCTTGATATTAAGAGTTAAGACCAAAATTTTCACTGGTCTTTCAGTCAATAGCACTTTTTATACAGTGTTATTTATCGAAGGCTATATTTACGGCACTGTACAAAAAACTCTGTGGAATACGAAGACGTATATATATACACACACATAGTTCTTGCAAGTGAGAATCTGACCATGGAGTAGATATAAAATGAAACTATAGGAATTATTAATACAACTGCTTCAAAGAGCACCAGTGGGGTGGATCAGAAGGACAGAGACAGTTTCCTCATTCGCAATCTGGAATCCTATGATGCTGGCTCCACAGCACTGCTCATAAGCAGTGGAAGTGAAACAATCATGGGAACAGTGCTTCCTTTGTAAATGGCAAACCACTGTGCAAATCTCAGTTGTTGGTTTTATGATGTCAAACTTGGCTTCCTGTTTTGAGAGCCAACCATTGAGCAGTAAAGCAAAAATTTATACCAGGAAGTGAAAACAAGATGGCAGAGTGGCCTTCTTCCTGAGGGCAGATCATTTAGTCAGGGGTCTAAATACCAAAAGCAACCAATTGACTGTTCTAAAAAGATTTTTCAAAAATAATCCATTATAAAAAATAAACCTGCCAGGGTAATAAATGAAGTATTTACTAGAGTGTGTAGCATGGAGCTCTGTCTGTCACTGGTTCAACTGCAAGTGGCTGGCCAGAGATGCTGGGGTGGCCTTAGATGGAGTATTTCTGATGGCAGTGACAAAAGGAAAAAGGTTCTTTCCTACTATGCAGGAGGCAGCTGTAAGGCTGAAAGACAACACTGAGAAGGTGAGGGAAACCAAGGATTAGAGGGTGGCAATGACAGATCTTTTCCTAAGAACTGTGATAAACAAATCCCAAGAAATGATCTTACTACAGCTCTACCTGCAGACGAAGAAGCATATCCCAGAAAAGAAATAATTTCCACTATCTTTATTGCACAATGCCTTTTCACCATTTTAAAGAAAAAATAAACATTTATTTCAAATTCTGGCTTTCTCTGTGAATACTGATAACCACAATGTATTTGTTGTGTTTCTATCAGTAAGGTAGTTAGGATTTTATACAGTTTTTTTTTTTCTCTCATTTTTAGGCAATACCAGATATCTTTGGTCTATGCAAAATTGTGAGTTACTTAAGACATTTTTTTATTTGGTTTACATGATATAACTATGTTAAATAAAAATTAATAAGATATAGTTCTTTTTGAAACTCATTTATTTCTAATGCCTATGTGCTAAAACAGCTGCCCCCACCTCTTCTGTCCCCCAATATTGTATTCTTTTAAAGCTACATAAACTTGAAATTATTATTAATCTGGAACATATCAGCTACTAGCAGCAAACAAGCCATATTCAGTTTCAAATGGGCCCCACTGAGGGCCCTGTACAGGTGGCTGCTTTGGCTTTGTCTTCCTCCTGACCTGGTGCATTTTCAGGATGCTGACAGATAGTGGCGAGAGCCTTGGCACTGGACAGGCCCTTGTTTGAGTCCCAGGTTTGCCACTTAACGGCTGTGTAATGCTGGGCATGTTTCTTCAACAGTGAAATAAAGGTAACAGTGCTTCTCTTGCAGGGTTTTTAAGAAGTTAAATGAGAAAAAGTGTGTGAAGTGCCTAAGACAGCGGCTGGCATATAGCAGTGGTTGAATAAAATGATAAAAATAGCTACCATAATTTACCCTAATGATGTCATTTACTCTAATCAAATTAGATGTAAATATTCTACAGTTACAAAGCACCCTATGTTTTGCAAAACAGCCTCACGACAAAGCTTTCAGTTAAATAAGCAGGTGGTATTGTTTTTCTTTTACCTTATGGATAATAATAGCCTCATATGCAAAAGCTGAACCATGAAAAAGGAAGAGAGAAAGAAGGATCAAACTGAAGTGTTGGTGAAGATTATTGAATATACCATTGCCTGCCAGAAGAATGAACAAATCAGTCTTAGAAGAAATACAACCAGAATGCTCCCTATAAGCAAGGATGGCGAGACCTTGGCTCGCTTACTGTGGGCACATCGCATCATCAGGAAAGACCAATCTCTAGAAAAGGACATCATTTTTGGTAAAGTAGAGGGTCAGTGAAAAGGAAGGTAACCCCCAAGGAGATGGAATGACACAGTAGCCACAACAATGGACTCAAACATACCAATGATCATGGGGATGGCCCAGGACTGGGCAAGGTTTTTCTGTTATACATAATGTCTTTATGAGTTGGAGGTAACTCAGTGGCAACTAACCAAAACAACAATTTTTTCTCCTTACCTTTGAGAAAACAATGGATCGGAGATGTTAATTGATTTGCCAAAGTCACACAGTGGTAGAAATACAGGGCTCAGTTGAAAACTGGCTATTTTATAACACCCAATATGTCCAACCAGGAGAGCATCATAGGTTACCAGCATCTATTGGTACAGTGTGATATCTGAGCCCAGCTACATTAACACTGTAAATAATGAAGAAAAAGAAAAAGAGATATTGGGAAGCATAAAGGCAACTTTCAGGGGAAGCTCTAAGAAACTAGGAAAGAAAAGGGAGAGTGGGCAAGAAGTCTTCCTGACTTCCAACACAAGAGGAAGACAACCTGGGAGCAAAAACCTGCAGCCTTACTCTGTGTTGGGTTTATACTGATTCAAAACCAAAACCAAAGCCATGGAGTTGGTTCTGATTCATAGCGACCCTATAGGACAGTGTAGAACTGCCCCAGAGAATTTCCGAGCAGCGGCTGGTAGATTCGAACTGCTGACCTTTTGGTTAGCAGCTGTAGTTCTTAACCACTACGCCACGAAGGCTCCTTATACTGATAAGAAGATATCGACGAAACAGTACAACAATGTGTTGATATACACACCGCCCTTCTGTAATATCCAGAATCTACTGTTACAAGGAAAGTAAAGGAGAAGGAGACAATAAATCAAAGGCCACAGTCAAGATCCGATGCTCCTTTTTTTCCACCCCTGAGGGTGGGGAGGAAGATACAAGAAAGGAACATGCTAAGGAAAAAGAGAAATACATCCTTTATAATTGGGAAATACTTGAAATATATTTGGAGCAATTCTGACGTACACTTACTCCTCACTTTGCCCATATGAAAATAGTAAAAAAATCTACTATCCAACTACTTTTCCCACTAACGATGTGTGTCTGGCACTAACGAACGCTGAGGTGCGAGACTAACGCTGGCTGTGATGGTTAAGATTCTGTGTCAGCTTGGCTGGGCCATGATTCTCAGTGGTTTGGCCATTATGTACTGATGTAATTTAGCAGATATGTAATGATATAATCATCCTCCATTTTGTGATCTGATGTGGTCATCCATTTTCATACAACATCGCTTTTCACATTAACGACCTGGTCTTTGGAACCTAACCATGTCGGTAAGTGAAGAGTGGGTGTTTATAATTTTCCCTGAATCCGTTCTTTCCATCTTGAGTGAAGGACAAGCACACAGAGTTGAAGTTTTGAATCTGTGTACAAACAAGAAAAAGCAATTTTCAAATACAGAAGAAGCCTTCAAAGAATTACAGTGGGTATATATGTTCCATCCCAGGGACAGTTAAGATTTTTACAAATTATATTTGGTTCTTAAATTAAAAAGGCTTGAACAGAGACTCAGAAGACAGAGATCCTAATTCGGGGTACAGCAACACCTACTGTCAGGTGCTGGGTCATCTGGACTAAAGCAAACATGAAAGGGTATGTATCACTGTGGCCTGGTTTACATGGCTTTGAAAACATACTGGTGTCTATGGGAAAAAGACCAATTGGGGAACCATTAATAGATTCAAATACTCTTGATTTCCTCTCAACTTCTCCACAGGTGGTGGCTTGTCCATAACAACTAAGTTTCTGCAAGTAGAGTTTTATTGAGAACAGTATCTCTGTGTTAGTGTTTGAAATCCCTCATGTTCAAGTTGGGATGTGTGTTTCAGATCAAAATATAGGGTAAAAAGATCACACAGGTTAAGATTTTGATCTTTACTAGCTGGGACAAATACTGAGAAATCTCATTCTGCTATCTTTGTGAATGGCAGCTCCGCCCAACCCCTGCTTGCAAACATTAGGCTCAAATTGCAGTAGGCAAATGGCAAGGACAAGTGAGGCTCTCAGCAAGCAAGATTCAGTCTATCTCAATGGATAATGAAAAATGCAAGGGAAATTAAAGGGGAGAAATAAAGCATAAGTTTTATACTTTACATGCACTCAGGGGATTAGAAAACTCAAAGAGGTTCCTATATTTAACTTCAAGATAAATGAGAGAAATATCAAAGTTATTTTGGTTAACCAAGTCTCTCTTGGTAATTATGATATTCCTTGAAAAGTATTATCATCTGCTGAGGTGGTAATTTCTCAGATAGGACTCTATTCCTTTAACAAGATTGTTAGCTGAAGCTAATCCATTGCTCAGAGTGTTAGTGTTCAAGGGTGTCATGAAATGCTTATCTGTGCGAAACACTTTCACAAAGGGTACTGGGCGCCTCGGTGCCACAATAAGCAAAGTTCTGTTAATGAAGACAGAGTTCTGCACTTACACAGCTGTGTGGGTGATGTCAGAGGAAAATCTGACTCTATACGGAGGGACAACCTCACAGTGGGGCAGAGGAAGTGAGGTAGCTATGATGAAACAGGGCAGTTACAGAGTGAGGACTTGTGCTGAGTAATTTAGACAGCTCTTGGATGGGCCAGCCCAGTTCTCTGCTTACAGGGTCTGACGTATGACTTCTAACCATTCCATTTGTTTCAAAAGAATGTGGGGAATAAACTATCGTGGTGGTAGTGAAGTCTTATTTTAAGGATGAGAGCTCATCAAGACTTCAGTCTCTTTGGAAAGGATATAGGAGATTTTAACCCGGAAGGGCACAGGTTTGTTTTTTTTTTAAATATCAAATTCATTAAGAGTTTGTATCTTTTTTTTTTTTATAATTTTTATTGTGCTTTTTTTTTTTATTGTGCTTTAAGTGAAAGTTTACAAATCAAGTCAGTCTCTCGCACAAAAACCCATATACACCTTGCTACACAATCCCAATTACTCTCCCCCTAATGAGATTTTTTTTTTTTTTTTTTAATGAGATAGCCCACACTCTCCCTCCACTCTCTCTTTTTGTGTCCATTTCACCAGCTTCTAACCCCCTCTACCCTCTCATCGGAAGGAGATGCCAACATAGTCTCAAGTGTCCACCTAATCCAAGAAGCTCACTCCTCACCAGCATCCCTCTCCAACCCATTCTCCAGTCCAATCCATGTCTGAAGAGTTGGCTTCGGGAATGGTTCCTGTCCTGGGCCAACAGAAGGTCTGGGGGCCATGACTACCGGGGTCCTTCTAGTCTCAGTCAGACCATTAAGTCTGGTCTTTTTATGAGAATTTGGGGTTTGCCTCCCACTGCTCTCCTGCTCCCTCAGGGGTTCTCTGTTGTGTTCCCTGTCAGAGCAGTCATCGGTTGTAGCTGGGCACCATCTAGTTCTTCTGGTCTCAGGATGATGTAAGTCCCTTTCTGTCTCTTGGGCTCATAATTACCTTGTGTCCTTGGTGTTCTTCATTCTCCTTTGATCCAGGTGGGTTGAGACCAATTGATGCATCTTCGATGGCTGTTTGCTAGCGTTTAAGACCCCAGACGCCACTCTTCAAAGTGGGATGCAGAATGTTTTCTTAATAGATTTTATTATGCCAATTGACTTAGATGTTCCATGAAACCATGGTCCCCAGGCCCCGGCCCCTGCTACACTGGCCTTTGAAGCATTCAGTTTATTCAGGAAACTTCTTTGCTTTTGGTTTAGTACAACTGTGCTGACCTCCCCAATATTGTGTGCTTTTTCCCTTTACCTAAAGTAGTTCTTATCTACTATCTAATTAGTGAATGCCCTTCTCTCCCCCTCCCCACCTTATAACCACAAAAGAATGTTTTCTTCTCAGTTTAAACTATTTCTCAAGTTCTTATAATAGTGGTCTTATACAATATTTGTCCTTTTGCAACTGACTAATTTCACTTAGCATAATGCCTTCCAGGTTCCTCCATGTTATGAAATGTTTCACAGATTCCTCGCTGTTCTTTATCGATGTGTAGTACTCCATTGTGTGAATATACCATAATTTATTTATCCATTGATGGGCACCTTGGTTGCTTCCATCTTTTTGCTATTGTAAACAGTGCTGCAATAAACATGGGTGTGCATATATCTGTTTGTGTAAAGGCTCTTATTTCTCTAGGATATATTCCAAGGAGTGGGATTGCTGGATTGTATGGTAGCTCTAAGCTTGCCTTTGATGCTCAGGGCTCCCAGCTTGTCACAAATATATTCGTTTCACTTGTTTTTTCGGGTCTTTGTTGTAAAGAGGGCTGGCCGGAAGCGTCTATTTCATCATCTTGGCTCCGCCTCAGTTTGTGAGTATCTTAAAGTTCAAACATTTATTATCAGGTAAAAAGCTCAAACCACTGCACACTGCATTTTTGAAAAATAGGAACTAAGCTGTATTTCTGAATAGCAGCTTCAGTCTGAAGCACAGAATATCAACACTAGAGTGACACATAAAAAGGAAACCTTGAAAGAAAGTGGCCATGGTCATTGTTGCTTCTTGCAAAATCCCCCAAGAGCACTGAACATATTCGAAGAAAGACCTTACAAATAAATGCATCAAAAACATAAGAATTCTACTTCCCTCATCTCTTCTCTTAGCTGTACTGTTAATATAAATACGGCTGCAGAATCAAGCACAGTATATTATCTAGTGTGGAGAGATATACTGTCTTCTCAACTCACTGGTGCCTCATCACTCACATGTCACAGGCTTAACCTCCCCCTCCTTAGGAAATAACATCCTTGTTTTACAGCATCTATCATGCAATCTCTTGGCACACATGGAGGACACACAGGGTAATGAGTTGATATGTGATATGGAGTATATCCCACAAGCAAGAGAGGCAGCTCTCAGATGCATTATGTGGGCTATTCCTTCACAGCTGCAGATAGTTTTCATATTTTGTAAAACAAAACATCATGTACTCTCCCACCAGCTATGAAAGTGGGTTAAGGCCCATCAGCATCTTTGGATGATGACTGTGTGTGAGCGTGCAGACACACGCACAGATGTATTGCCCTCTGTCTCCCCAGTATCTAGAAAGGATGTTTTCAGGCCCCCGCTCACACTGAAAACATGTGTGCAGCATGTTATAGTTCAGAAAAGCATGGTAACTACTGTCAGGCAGAAGGTACTTGATCCACATTGAAAAATGAATAGCTTCCAAAGTTTTTCTTGCTCTTTAACCCATAACCAACCTGTTGCCATCGAGCTGATTCTGACTCATAGCAACCCTATAGGATAGAGTAGAACTGCCCCACAGAATTTCCAAGGAGTGCTTGGTAGATTTGAACCGCTAACCTTTTGGTTAGCAGCCATAGCACTTAACCACTACACCACCAGTGTTTCCTTCTTGCTTATAAAGCGGCAAAATTCCACATATAATTACTGCAACTAACTTTCTCTTCCAGCTGCTCTGAATGAATTGCAAATGTATATAATTTTAGAGTATGAGAAGACCTTAGATGGTCTAGTGGTCGAGTTTCAGAGAGTTTAAGGTAAAACATCTAGTTAGAGGCAAGGCTGGAACTGGTTAAATGGTTTGCCATCCCTTGGGGCAGGGTGAGGTGCTGGCCTCTTGATTGCCTCTTCTTGCCTTTTGCTCCTTCCAAAGTACAAGTCTGTCAGAGACAGCTACATAATGAAAATCTGTAACACCTAATATGATTAAATAAATAAAAATACAACACTTCAGGGACTCAGGGGTAAGGCTTTTCAGAAATACCAAGCCCTCAAAAGAGCTGGGGAGCTATGCTAGCAAGTATAAGACCCAGCTGAAAGTGGGGGATTCTGTGGGCAATCACAGTAAGATCTCTTGACTCATCTTGGGGGCTTCCATCTTCTTCAGTTGGACAACAGCCTCTTCTCTCTCAGAACACAATTTGGAGATGTTTGAAGGGCCGAGACTAGGTAAATTTTAATTAAGAAAACCACTACATGGCCACCGCCACTTATACAGGGTGGCTGTTTGCTCAAAGGCACCTTTGTGTAAGTTAGAAAAAGGTACCCTCTTTTTTATTCTGTTGGACAATTGTATTGTTATGTTGTTACAATAAGACAGTTTCCTGCCATCTTCAAAAAATGATTGTAACAAGTATAGAAATCCATGAAGTCATTAAGATTGGCACCCATACCGGCCATATAGGCTTGAACTCACTATATTTTTACCTTATGTTTAGCAGGGGTCAAAATCTATCATTTCTCTGAAGCTTAGCTATAGAGAGCAATTCATGGACTGGCCTAATCCACTGCCCCAGGGAGGGAAGGAAGCAGCTCCTTGTTAAGTATTCCCCCAGTTTCTGTGAGAAGAGATGAAACTGATTGACTCATTTCTTCTCTAGAAACGTGTGTTGCTTATGGTTTAAGACGTTGGTCTCTAGCATACAGAGAAATTATCCTGTAACTTTAAAATACATGAGCAATAGGATGGTTGCCTCTATGTTGATGGGTATTTTTTCCTCAAAATTTTCTAAAAATATTGACTTTTTCCTGTTTTTATAGTAAGAAATAGAACTTTGCTTTTAAGAAATTAAAAAAAAAGAGGAGCTGGGAGGCATGTGGAGCTTTATGGTCAACACTCGCACAACTGCCCATGCACTGCCACCATCTTGGAATCACATGGGCAGCCAGGGAAGGAAACTGGTCTGGACCCTCGGACTCAGTACATCCATCACCTGCACACTAAAAAACCACGTGTAATCTGGGGCTGACTACACAGCATGAGCATGGGAAGGCCGTGAATAAACACCATTTCTCTATTTCCTTTGTCCTAGGACAGCTGTTGCCTTTCTTTAAATAAATTACATTAAAATACACAGAACTTCATGCAAACCTAAGGCATACACCTGTTGTTACAAAGTCAGCATTTGCAGAATCTTAGATCCTGGCTACTCAAAGAGTGACCCATGGGCCAGGGCACTGGCATCGCCCAAGAATCAGACATAAGCATTCCAGGCTCTGCCTCAGCCGGATGAGTCAAAATCTGCATTTAACCAAATGCCCAAAGCACTGCTTTAGCCTGTTTCTGCCTGGGCTGTCAACCTACCTGCCCTGAGAGATGCTGACACGGGAAATACTCACGGAAGGGGGAAGGCGGACTCTCTTCTCCATTAATATGTCAAGGGAGAAGAGTACGCAGATGCAGCCAGCTCCCACAGCAACACGGTGGAGTCCCCCCATGAGGAAGTGACTACACAGAGTACCTGACTTGACACAGGCCACAGAGGGAGGTGTCAGACATTGAGCAAGTACGAGAGCACATGGCTTCAGACACAATTCTAGTTACCTTTACCCCAGAATTGCTGGCAAAATAATAATAAAGACTATCGCTGTTGGACACCCCCCAGGTCCCAGGCACATGACACGCACCTATCCTCACAAGAGCCATTCAAGGAGGTGGCAGTGCACTGGAGACAGTGGAAGAAACAGGGCTCAGAGGCAGTAATGTGAGGACATCATGCAGTTCCCAACCAGCTGGGGTTCTGACCACTGACCAAAGAGGCTGTGTTCTTCCACTGCTCCACCTGCTTCCTTACGGTTCCTGCTGCTATGGTGAAGGAAGGCGTGGATCTTTCTGTACAAACTTAATGGTAACTCAAGAATGAAAAATAATCTGTTTGCATTTTTATTTTATATTATTTTTATATGTCTTCTTGATATAGTTCCAAATTTATTCCTGAAGGCTGAGGTGGTCTTGTTTGGAATCTTAAAAATGAGTTTTTCAAGATTGTAATTCTAGGAAGAAGGAGAACGTTGAAACGCAACAACATGCATCAGCTGCACGTGCAGGGAGAAGTGGAGGAGATTCACGTTTGTAGAACCCTTTCTTCTTTGGGGTATAGGGCAGGGACAGCAAGAGGGTATAAAATGCCTTCTTATAAAATGCAAGCCATTCTCTTCAGACTGTTCACCGTGAATAATGAACCAGGGAATTAAAAGCTTTAAACCTGTTAAAGAAGCAATATTAGGTTTGGTATAAATATAGCTGAAATAATCCAGACAGTTTTATGACCTTACACCCCAAATAAAGGTAAAATGCTGAATTCTTTCCTGAGAAATAGTGGTAAACACAGCGAACAGATGGAAGAGCTGAATGGAAATTTCAATAAAGAAGGTCACAAAGAAGCATTTGTAAGCGCAGGGGTGCATGCTCTAAAAAAAAAGAAAAAGCTGAAAAATGGAACTTTGTTTTATTTTGATAGAGTGCCAAAACAGTACTGCATTCCTTAAAGAGTTGAATAAAGGATCGAGTTAGACTGGCCTTCTCAACACCTCACAAAAAGCCCCCTTGGGTCTCATTTTGCTAGGATGACTATTTATATGACAGGTAAGGGAATAATTTTGCTGGATTCAGTTACACCAGGGCCTCTGTGACCCCTAGGTCAAAAGAGCAAAGGCAGAAGTGACAATGTGGATAATTGCCTGTTGAGGATAATGGAATACTGATTGAAGTCAATTATTATAACACCTGAAAGATAAATGAGTTGATGTTAAAGGTTCAGGGGAGATAGCAGATGAGGGAACGAGCAGGCACCCGTGCTGCTGACTAACTGGCTGGGATGGTGGAATTCCAGAGCAGAGGGGCATGTTTCCTGACCTGCAACTTACTCCAGCTCAGAGTGTTTCAAGATCTAAAGTATGTGCGTTTGTGAAACATGCCATAAAACAGAATTGAGCTCAGTGCCCCAAACTGCAGGATTAAAGTAACATGAGGTAGCGTGGCCCTCCATTAATTTTCCCTATAGCCTCTGGATGCCTAGACTTGCCCCAAATCCATTATTTTTGTCTGTCAATGGAGGGAACATTCCCTTCCTGCCAGCCAGGAAAAAGCCTGCTGACGTTTGCAGCTCAGGCCTCAAAAGCCCGTCGACAGCCCCGGTGTGAGCAGTGTGAGCCAGGTCTACACCAGCTCTACACGCACAGCTCCACAACTCGACTGCCTGAGTTTTTTTTCTCGTAGGCAAAAAAATGCCTGGAAATGTTTTCCCAACCCCAACGTGCTGCTGCCCTCTGGTTCAGGTTTCTCACTGCTATGTCCCGTCCTTGGGAGTGCCTTGTCCTGTCACCTCGCAGGCTGCTCCCTGGAGAAGGGTGCAGGGGAGCAGGTCACAGGGGTCTCAAGGAAAAGAGCTCAGCCCATCCTCTGTTTACAAACCGAGCCAGAGGTGGGTGGCTGCCCACCTTCCCCTTCCGGTGCAGGTAACTCCTCCCACGGGCCTCTTGTGTAGCAAATACTGAGAACCTTTCTGCCTCTGGCTGGGAAACTCTTCAAAAATGTGCCTCCTGTTCCCTTCGGTGCCCCCCACCCACCCCAGGCTCAATTCTGTTCCTTCTAACACAAATCTGATGACACACTTCTCCTTGACCAGGCATAATCACAGTGTTTTTGGAGCTGGAAGCGCTCCCAGTCTAAACACACTTTGTGTCCAGAACTTACTGAGGCCCAACTTCACAGCTTTAGTCAGTCAGCAGCCCTGGACACTACCCAGGCCCTCCTCCTCCAACCTTCTCCTCTTGCACTACACACACACACACACATACACAAAAATGAAATAAAAACTAAAGGTGACTTTTACTATAGAGCAGAACTGGAGACGATGATGATGGAACGGCAGTGTTTGACTGAGTCCACAATGTCCAGTGTGAGACAGTGCAGCTGACCCTGCAGAGACATTCTGCCTTCCTGATGAGGACATGTGTGAACAGGAACGCCCTCTGATAGGAACTGTCCTGCGAATGTTTTTTCCCCCAAAGAAAACCAAGTATTGTGTGTGAATAACTAAGTATTGTGTGTGAATCTGTCCCTTGGATTGAGGTAAAATAATCTCAGATTAATTGAACTAAGTATGTTTTTCAGTTGCTCAGAATCTTGAATGGGAATGAGCCACACAACCACCACATCGGGTGAGTTGAAGTAAACAACAGACGCAAATAGGCCGCTATCAAACCAACAGGATAGAATCATTTCCCCAGCCCTGCCTGGCTGGCTCAAGGATAGGGTAGTTATGAACCCCAGTGACACCACTGATGCTCTGCATTTCTCAAGCTGAAAGAACTGAAGAAAAAATTCAAGCCTCGAGTTGCAATGTTAAAGGGTCCTATGGGCATAAAACTCAACAACAAAGGAAGCATCAAAGGAAGATGGAAGGAACACACAGAGTCATTGTTTCAAAAATAACTGGTTGACATTCAACCATTTCAGGAGGCAGCATATAATCAAGAACTGATGGTACTGAAGGAAAAAGTCCAAGCAGCACTGAAGGCATTGGTGAAAAACAAGCTCCAGGAATTGAGAGAATACCAATTGAGATGTTTCAACAAATGGATGTAACACTGGAAGTGCTCATTCATCTATGCCAAGAAATGTTGAAGGCAGGTACCTAGCCAACCAGTTGGAAGGGATCCATATACTTGAGTATTCCAAAGAAAGGTGATCCAACTGAATGCGGAAACTAACGAATAATAATATTACACACAAGTAAAGTGTTGCTGAAGATCATTCAAAAGCAGGTGCAGCAGTACATTCACAGGGAATGGCCAGAAATTCAAGTTGGATTCAGAAGAGGATGTGGAACAAGGAATATCATTGTTGATGTCAGACGGATCATGGATGAAAGCAGAGAATGCCAGAAAAGCGTTTATCTGTGTTTTATTCACTATGCAAAGGCACGTGACAGTGTGGATCATAACAAATAATAGATAGCACTGCAAAGAATGGGAATTCCAGAACACTTAATTGTGCTCATGAGTAATCTATACACAGACCATGAGGCAGTGGTTCGAATAAAACAAAGGGACACTGCGAGGTTTAAAGTCAGGAAAGGTGTCAGGGATGTATCCTTTCATCATACTTACTCAGTCTGTATGCTGAGTAAATAAGCCAAGAAGCTGGGCTACATGAAGAAGAATGCAGCTTCAAAATCGGTGGAAGACTCATTAACAACCTGCAATATACAGATGACACAACCTTGCTTGCTGAAAGTGAAGAGGACTGGAAGCATTCACTGCTGAAGGTCAAATACTACAGCCTTCAGTGTGAATTACACCTCAACATAAAGAAAGCAAAAATCCTCACAACTGGATGGATAAGCTATATCATGGTAAATGGAGAAAATACTGAGGATGTCAAAAATTTCATTTTACTTCGATCTAAAATCAATAGCCATGGAAGCCGCAGTCAAGAAATCACAATTGGGCAAATCTGTTGCAAAAGACCTCTTTAAAGTGTGAAAAAGCAAAGATGTCACTTTGAGGACCAAGGTGCACCTGACCCAAATCATGGTATTTTCAATCATATCATATGCATGTGAAAGATGGACAGTGAATAAGGAAGACTGAAGAAGTGATGCCTTTGAATTATGGTGTTGGGGAAGAAGAACAGTGAATGTATCACAGACTGCCAGAAGAACCAGCAAATTTGTCTTAGAAGAAGTACAGCCAGAGTGCTCCTTAGATGTGAAGATGGTGAGATCTTGTCTCATGTACTCTGGACATGTTATCAGGAGTGACCAGTCTCTGGAGAAGGACATAATGCTTGGTAAAGCAGGGGGTCAGCAAAAAAGGGGAAGACCCTCAATGAGGTGGATTGACACAGTGGCTGCAACAATAGGCTTAAACACAGCAATGATTGTTAGCATGGTGCAGGAGCAGGCACTGTTTCGTTCTGTTGTACGAAGGGTCATTATGCTTTGGAACCGACTCGAGGGCACCTAACAACAACAACAACAACAACAACAAATAGATTAAAAAAAAAAAACAAAACTTATCAAAGGCCATAAAAAATCCCCATAACCTCAATAGTCTTATAATATCTTTCTTAGTTTGGCTTTCCAAACCAAACCCACTGCCATCAAGTCGATTCTGACTCATAGCGACCTTATAGGACAGAGTAGAACTGCCCCCATAGGGTTTCCAAGGAGTGGCTGGTGGATTTGAAGTGCTGACCTTTCAGTTTGCAGCCCAGCTCTTAACCACTGTGCCACCAGGGCTCCACCTTGAGAGCAATTTTGTTAGGGCCAGTAAAAAACCTGAACATAGAGCAAATGGCACCTCTGTAAAACACTCCGTTTATGTCACCCACACGAGGATGTCTGATTCTTAGAGCTTACTGACTTTGTCTCAACCTTTGCAAAGACAAATATTAGGAATTAGTAGGGAGGAATGAATGCGGGTGAAATGGCAACGTAGGTCAAATGAAATAAAGTGTAAGATAATGTAACGAATGCTTACTACGTGTCAGGTGCTGTACATGCCCAGGTTAGTTTGTCTAATACTCAGAACAACACTGTAAAGGAAGTATTATTATTTTTGTGCCTAAAATCCAAGGATTGGAGAGGTTAAAAAATTGCCATACTTGAGGGAGTAACTGGGAGCTGGATTCTGAACAAGTTGTTTAATGCCAGAAATCCAGGACTTTTACTACAACAAGTTAAAAGCAGTTTTCATTAAAAAAAAAAAGGAATAAATGTTTATTCTATTCAGACAAAAGACTGATCCTTTCTGGTTGGGCTGGGTGTTTGGGAGTAAAAGACAGTGTCAGAGGGAAATGGTCCCTGGGCCTCCCTGAGCCCTCAGGTGGATTCCGTGGGTGGGAGGGGCAGAGTTTTCTGGGCTGAGGAAGAGGCAGAAACAAGGGCCGGAAGATGGAATGCTGGGTGCCCGGCGGACATACTTTCACAGTAATCATGATCAGTAGAAGGCTTACCAATAACTTGATTATTTTAAGACACAGAATTTTCAAAAAATATACTCAATCACAATATAAATTTTGTTAACTTTGCCTAGGTCAGGAAAAGACAACACCAAAACAAAACTATGAGATGTAAAGGGCTAAAAAAGATTTCAGTCTTGCCTCTTTTGTTCTTGCTAAAAGAAGTTTCATGTTCAATTATAAACTTCTCCTTGGCAGAAAACTCCGAATGGCGTGAGCTTTAGATCTTAAAGGAGCTATCCTTGCAGGAGACAAACGCAAGCAGAGTCAGGTGATAAGAGGTGAAAGAAAGCCACTCGTATAAAGCTTCCCAGAATCTCTTCATGGCTCAGAATTTTCCTAGATTCCAGAACCTTACAGGATCCGATTACTCAACTGGAAGCACTTTAGCTTAGGACTCCCTGGCACCCCTTTCTATGGAGAGTCTTGCCCCTAGGTCATATGAAGCGCTGCTATAACTCAGATAGCACTATAGCATTTGAACTATTTGCGTGTGCATACCCCACAAAACTGTCCCTACCTAGAGGGAAGACCTGGTGCTGTGCTCACCATGGTATGGTGGGCACACAATACGTGTCAGATGGACTAGAGGGAAGACCTGGTGCTGTGTTCACCATGGTATGGTGGGCACACAATACGTGTCAGATGGACTAGAGGGAAGACCTGGTGCTGTGCTCACCATGGTATGGTGGGCACACAATACGTGTCAGATGGACATGAGGGAAGACCTGGTGCTATGTTCACCATGGTATGGTGGGCACACAATACGTGTCAGATGGACTAGAGGGAAGACCTGGTGCTGTGTTCACCATGGTATGGTGGGCACACAATACTTATTAGATGGATGCTAGATATTCAAGTTAGGATCCATACATCCAGAAGAACTCAATGGTGGGGGTATATTTCATGCTGTTTGAAATAAAATGAGCACAGTTTGTGAATTAAAATAATAAAATGCATATTTCATAGACTTAACTTTCCATTGCTCCCTAAGAGCAGCCCTTGAGGTTTTTTCACAGGGAATGACACTGCTGCTGGAATACAAAAACTTTGCCATTTTAAAGGTGGAAATTTTATTAAGACTGAAAATACACAATGGAGAGAAACTGGAAGACATTAGGTACACACCCTCTGACAATGCAGCCTGTCATTCATACGAGTCAGCTTCAAACACACATTACAGAGACAAAAAGACTTTCGAGTACTTAGTGACAGCAAAGATGTTAAGATGTTAAGGTTAGCCCGGTAAGTTCTTTCTGGTTCTATCCAGTCCTACTCCTTCCTCTTTCCTGCCCCTGACCCCTATGTCTGGCCCTGGAGCTGTAATAATTGGGGGAAAGGTGGGGGTGAGGAGTGGGCTATGGTTAGGCTACGTGGACTAGTCTTAAGAAAAACATAGAAACTTCATAACTTTAGTTAGGGCTCAAACAGCAGCAAAATACACTGAGGAAGTTACATCTGTTATAATAAAAATTATATTTTGTATGATCTAGGTAGACTATTTATAGTTATCAGAAGCGGATGACAGAGACCAAAAGAGTTAGGGAGCAAGTATTCGCAAGTCTTCTCCTCGCCCTGCCTGAGTGTGTTTCAGCTTTGACCGGACCTAACCCTGGTGGTGTAGTGGTTAAGTGCTACAGCTGCGAACCAAAGGGTCAGCTGTTCAAATCCACCAGGTGCTCCTTGGAAACTCTATGGGGCAGTTCTACTCTGTCCTATAGGGTCACTATGAGTCTGGATGGCACTGGGTTTGTTTTGTTTTGTTTTTTTAAGCTGTTAAAGAGGAGAACAAAGAGGCCGGGAGAACAAAGAGAGGGGAAGATGGGAGAGAGCTAGATCTGGCTGGATTTTAGAGCAGAGAGCTTGGAGGAGAGACGCAGAAAACAATTTGGGAGGCATCTAGGGAGACAGGTGGGAGCAGAGGAACTTTAGGATTCATTGCTTTGTATCATGGGATTGACACCACTTTGCCAGCTCTTCTCGAGACTGCACGAAAGAACACACTGAATGTTCATGCCTTTATGGAGGTGGATTTTTGTTTCTTTTGGATGTGATACCAGACTGACCACAAGGCCTCCTAGTTTTATTTGCATTACATAGAAAACTGACTGATCTCATTCTTTGGTCTCTTAGAGAGGTACCTTTGAAGATCTGAATGATGAACCACTTCAACACACCAACACCAGTTAACGTTGTACAAATTCATTTCCAACATTACTATTCAGAAAGCAATCAGGAGGAAAAAAGACAGTTCTGATGTAGAAATGATCTATCATAAATTTCTCTTTAAAAAAAAACAAAACAGTGACTTTTTAGTATAATTAGTCAAGAATCAAAATAAAAATGTGATGGCTAAAGCTGTTGTAATACCTGGAAGTTCTACAAAGTTGACCCATAATTTTCCAGCAGAGAGTTATACTAGCAAAACAGGGTCAGGTATATACATGAGTTACACGATCTATGAGGCTCTTGGGCCAGAACAAATCCAGATGGTTTATAACTGAAAAACAAGGCTTAAAAACATGTTTTTCCTTTGTACTCTTAATAAATCTCCAGACTGAATTGTAAAAAAAAATTAGCTATAGATAGTGGGTTATGAAAAATTCTAACAAGTCGCAACAAAAATTGTATCAGATGAAAGTCATAATAGTATACAGAATTGTAAGAGGCCATATCACTAGGCCTCATTTGCTTAAAAGAATAATTTAATCATAATAGTGAAAACTGAATGTCACGATGGCATTTTCTAGCTTTCTTATTCCTGAATGGCAGCACAGAAAAACTACACTAAAAAATGCTTAGTTTTAGGTTGTTTTAACAACGTAGGTAACATTTCATTCTAGAGAAATCAATTTCAAAGAAGACGGCATAGTATTATTTAGAAGACAGAACCTGCACTGGGTCTGCAAGATCATGAAATCCTATACTATTGACCATCACCATGGTATTAGCTCAGGTAATGCTGCTGTAACAGATAAACCCTGAAATCTCAATGCCTTAACATAGCACTGTCCACTAGAAATGCAATGTCAGCCACATGTTTAATTTTAAAGTTTCTAGTAGCCACATTAAAAAAATAAAAATAGGTGAAGTTAATTCTAATAGTATTTCACTTAACCCAATACATCCAAAATATTATCATTTTAACATGTAATCCACATAAAATTTATTAATGAGATATTTTACAGTCTTTTTTGTACTAAGTCTTTGTAATACAGTGTGTATTTACATTTACAACACATCTCAGTTCAGACTAGCCTCATTCAAGTGCTCAAGAGCCACATGAATGAGTGGCTGTAGTACTGGATAGTGAAGTTTTAACACAATAGAATTTCCTCTCTATTCTTGCTCTTATCAATTCAACTGGGTATTTACAGAGGGCCTTCGATGTACTAGTCGGGGATCCAGAGCCCTTCCATCCTCTGGGTCTCCCTGACCCCGAGGGGATCAGAGACCTTCACTCCCAGTCAGTGTGAAGGAAAAGGGTGGGGGAGCAAGACTTAACAGTGACACCTGTCCTTCTCTCAGAAATAGTCACGGCCCACCGAGATGCAAGGATGCTGGGAAGTGCAGGTACTGCTGAACAGCTGCTCCCCAGTAACTACATGAGAAGGAGCATGGGTCTGTAGAGAGTTGGCAGAATCCAAACCTGTGTTTTTATCCTGCTCAAGTGGGCAAAGTATGTATTCACTTGGAAGTTCCATACTTTCCTAACATGGTAATGGTGACTGTCTTCGTAAGAGAGGAGAAGAAGCACACTCTGATGTGGTATGATGTGGTTCAGGCTTAGTGGTCTGGGACAGCTACAGGTCCATGGCATGAGAACTAGGTAAGTGTGCTAAGGTGTGAATCGGAGCTGTATGCTGCAGGAACACATTTTCTAGTCAATGTGACGGTCAAGGTGGCTGAGTAACACATTTCTCAAAACCTAGGGACCTAAAACAGCCACTTATGGTGCTCAGGAATTCTCTGGGTCAGCAATGTGGACAAAGTTGTTGCCTGGGGCCTCAGAGGGATGACTCCATAGCTAGGTACTAGACTCATCTGAAAGGTTCGTTCACAGTGTGCTGTGATCCTTGGTTCCTCCCATGTGGATCCCTCCACGTGGGCTAATTTGGGCTTGTCACAGTGCAGTGACAGGTTCCAGGTCAAGTGTCCCCTGAGGGAGCAGGTCAGGAGGAGCCTTAGCACTTTTGTGACCTCATAGAGCACCACAAGGGCCCACCTTACCTCTTTCCTCCTGAAAGGGGAGTGTCGAGGTTCTGGAAGAGCATGGGGGACAGGAAACACTGTTGTGGCCATTTTGAGTGACCGGGCTGAGCACCAATGTGAGGTTCAGAAGGGATTTGACCTTCTCAGCTCCCCACTAAATGTACAGGTACTCCTGAGAAGGGACAGAAGCTTCCTCTGTGAAAAATGTTCATGAAAACAAAGCCAAGTACAAGTGCTGATGTAGGAAGTGAAGTGTTCCAGAAGAACACCTTTCTGGTTCTTCACCAGAAAGCTGAAATGTCAGATAGAGGATGGGATGCTAAATGTGACGGTGGTCAATGGGAAGATCCACCTGAAGCAAGTGTGCTACCAGCCCAGCATCAGGCCACACTGCAGGCTGAGAACCGAGAGGCTGTGAAGGTCTTGGAAAGTCTCTCTAGCGATGCTTCAGGTCACAGTATTTACCCCATATAGCATGACACTATTCAAATAACTCCACGGGAACAGTAAAACAAAGAAGCAATAGTATAGTTCAGTTCAACAAAAGTCATTATTGCAGTAAGTTGTGGCAATGATGGTGCTAAAGGTGATTTGAAAAGATGGAAATGGCAATGCCTGGGTGAAGAGTGTCCAGGTGGTTCAGAGCATAAGCTGATGCAGAATGGTGAGGAGGCACAGAAAAGGCAGGGCTCTGGCCTCAGGGAAGTGGGAGGCAAAGCAGTAAACGAAGGCGGAGGCCCCCTCACCAGCCTGGGCACGCCCAGCAGAGCCTGGAGGAAGGCTGAGGCTTATTGAGGGTGTGGTGGGTTCAGCATCCAGCTTGAGGCCTGACACTAGGCTTCAGGTGGCAAGCCTCATTCTGGCCCTCACCTGCTGGAGTGTGGGTTGGCTCAGGTGCTCGGCTACATGCTGAGCATGGCAGGTCAGCACAGTGCTCCCCTCCCTCGTGGGACCCTGGTTTTTGCTGTGAGAGCAGTAGGCCTGGGGCCTCCCAAATGAGACAATTACCTACCGACGTGATTACAATGAAAGGCGTCTGTCAATAATTTGAAGTCTTTCTCATTCTGAAAATCACAGTTACTTTGGAAAGAGAATGACTGCCGAATACGCAAAAACATAAAATAAAATTGAGTAAACTGGCCGTTTGTTTGGATGCACCAGCTACAGATGCACCATGAGTCCTTCCATTATTTCATTTGCTTCCGTGAGTGCAACAAAGTGCCTGTAAGCGAATGCAACCCTGCAGGTATTTATGGCTCTCCACACTCATTTGTGTCAAAACAAAACCAAAGTTTCTCACTTAATAAAAATAAAAGGCTAATAGACTTGAACATTTACTGCATGTTTTTTGGGTATGCCTTAATCTCTCCCTTGGCTATCTTGCCATCTTATAAATCTGGCCCTTAAGTTATCACTGTTATAGTAGCAATAAAAATAATAATAAAAGTACTGTGAGGTCAAAATATGTCAAGAACAAGTCAGAAAAATGAGGGAGACATAAAATGAAGTATAAAAGACTAGCCAGGATTAGAAAAATTCAGGTACTGTACCTCAGCGTACGGCAGCAGGAGGCGGCTGCGACTGCTGTTTTATTTAATGAGTCTCCACATAAAGTCCAGCTGCTAACCATGTGATAAGTTCATCTCTGAAAACAAGAGGCCACTTTCTTCATGGTGTTCAGTCCTGGCTGCCCTTAACGGGAATTTCACTTGCAGTATGGGAAAAAACAGATCTTGAGCTACTTCTCTGGATTTAAGTGTTTTTTTTTTTTAAATTAAGCATTAATTGCTTCGACTTTTTTTGCAACAAAATTAATGGGCAGACTCAAATACATGAAAAGGCGGGAGCAGAAACCCTGGAAGCTTGAGATACCTTTTTTTATTTTATTTTATTAATTTTTATTGAGCTTCAAGTGAACGTTTACAGATCAAGTCAGTCTGTCACATATAAGTTAATATACATCTTACTCCTTACTCCCACTTGCTCTCGCCCTAATGAGTCAGCCCTTTCAGTCTTTCCTTTCGTGACAATTTTGCCAGCTTCCCTCTCTCTCTATCCTCCCATCCCCCCTTCAGACAGGAGATGCCAACACAGTCTCAAGTGTCCACCTGATATAATTAGCTCACTCTTCATCAGCATCTCTCTCCTACCCACTGTCCAGTCTCTTTCACGTCTGATGAGTTGTCTTCGGGGATGGTTCCTGTCCTGTGCCAACAGAAGGTTTGGGGACCATGACCGCCGGGATTCCTCTAGTCACAGTCAGACCATTAAGTCTGGTCTTTTTATGAGAATTTGGGGTCTGCATCCCACTATTCTCCTGCTCCCTCAGGGGTTCTCTATTGTGCTCCCTGTCAGGGCAGTCATCGATTGTGGCCGGGCACCAACTAGTTCTTCTGGTCTCAGGATGATGTAGGTCTCTGGTTCATGTGGCCCTTTGTGTCTCTTGGGCTCTTAGTTGTCATGTGACCTTGGTGTTCTTCATTCTCCTTTGATCCAGGTGGGTTGAGACCAATTGATGCATCTTAGATGGCCGCTTGTTAGCATTTAAGACCCCAGACGCCACATTTCAAAGTGAGATACCTTTTTACTGTGGGGAAGATGTAGACATTTTCCTGGATCTCAAAGACAGGATTTAGACTCTAGAGTAGAATCCAAGCCTAAGCACACTTTGTATGCTGCCTGAAAGGAGCGAACAGCCTGTGCGATTTTATCTGCAGTCTTTTTTGTGGGATGCATTTACTCTGGTAAACCTCTTAGCCCTAAGGTCTCCGTGGCTGGCGCATCACTTCACAGAGTGGAGTGTATATGAAACTGAAATGCAGATTTGGCCAGGCCCAAGGCTGGACCCCCAGGAGGGCAGCGTGAGCAACGGGGACCTCGGGCAAGCTGGACCTCTAGAAAGGCAGTGCAGGAAGTGGGGGTCTCAGGCAAGCTGGACCCCTAGGAGGGCAGTGTAGGGAGTGGGGACCTCGGGCAAGCTGGACCTCTAAGAGAACAGTGTGAGGAGTGGGAACCTCAGGCAAGCTGGACCCCTAGGAGGACAGTGCAGGGAGTGGGGACCTCAAGCAGGCTGGACCCCTAGGAGGGCAGTGCGGGAAGTGGGAATCTAGGGCAGATGGACCCCTAGGAGGACAGCACGGGGAGCTGAAACCTCAGACAGGCTGGGCTTCTAGGAGGACGGCACAGGGAGCAGGAACCTTGGACAGGCTAGACCCCTAGGAGGACAGTGCAGGAAGCTGAAACCTTGGGCAGGCTGGACGCCTAGGAAGACTTCACGGGGAGTGGGAACCTCAGGCAGGCTGGACCCCTAGGAGTGTGGCATGGGCAGCTGAAACCTTGGGGGGTCTGGACTCTAAGGAGGATGGTGCAGAGAGCTGAAACCTTCGGCAGGCTAGCTCACTAAACATGCAGCCTCGGCAGGTTACTTTAACTCCTCCAGTTGTAGTCGCCCAGATGTCAAATTGTAATATGAACACCCAGAGGTCAGAATAGGCAGTGAGTAAGGCTTGGCAAGCCTGCCAGAGCAGGCACAGGGAGGAAACCACGAGTCAGAAGAAAGAAAGACAGAGGCAAGGATGAGGAGGCGAGCAAGGCCACAGCGAAGAGGGCTGTCTAGAGTTCAGACCCAGCAGTGCAGGAGCAGGGAGTTCCTTGGAGACTCCAGGGAGAAAGGACAGAGAGAGTCCCGACTTGCACTTTGTACTTTACTGGAGTCTTCAAAGTCTTCAAAATGAAAAAGCTGGGGAGGCAGGGCCAAGAAGGCAGAGCAGTCAGATGCTTCTGGTGACCCGAAAAAAACAAGTGAAATGATTATACATATGAATCCTAAACATCAAAGGAAAAGTTAGAAAACAGACTGAGCAGCAGGGGAGGGAGAGATGGTTCAGAAGCTGTGAGGACTTGCCGGACCTCACTCGGCGGGAACCCTCAGGCATGATACCCTGGAGCGACCACGGTGAGGCTGGCGGTAACGTTCTGGATGCAGTTTCCTCAGGGAGAGACAGCGAGCTACATAGCCTACTCACACCTCCTGAACCAGAGAACAGTGCTTTTGGCAAAAGCTAAGTACTTGTGTTTATTTCACCGCACCCCCAGCCCCCAAAGCAGCTTCAGTGACTGTCGATTTCCCTGGGCCTGAGATAGGTCCTGCTGCACACTCTGAGCCATTCTCCTGGCCTTGAAGAAGGAATAAATCAACAGTTGGGGGAAAAGATAATCTGCCTGCTCCACCAAGCTGGGGAGCTCAGGACAGAGGTGGCTCCTGTCCAGGCACAAATAGTCTGCAGACTTTGAATACCTTTCACCCCTGCATGGACCTGTGTGGCCCCATTTCAGGAGAATAGGCCCTTGTTGGCAGACTGCAACTGTTTCAGCTGTGCAGTGGAGAGGTGGGTTTATGATGTTTGATACCACTTTGCCTATTAAACAGGGTCCTCACTTACCCACATCAGGGGCCTAAGGACTCGAGGCTCCATCCATATCACCTAGCCACCTGTGACAGGGGTCCAAGGATAACTGGTACCTCTCAGTCCTTACAACCAAAAGCACTGGGTGCCCATTGTCTGGCTGTAGAACTCACCCACCTGTGTGCTCTAGGGGACAGGGACATGCTTTCCTTACAGATACTCGGGGGATGGTTTTCTGTCCCCTGCCTTGTTCAGAGCATGACTCCCTGCTGCAACCAGATACCTGTGTCTACACCGATAACCTCCGCCCTCTAAGGCTGTAGGACAGAGCCTGTCCTACCCACTTGAAAACCAACTACCTAGACATCTGAGCTGAATCCATACAAGAAAAGTAAACGGAGTGCTTGGCTCATATACCTGATAACAGCTTGAGCCATCTGGTGACAGGATGTTAGAGTTTCGAAGGCAAAAATAATCAAGCTAGCTCACTCAAGCAGCTTATTTGGGCATATCAAAACAAAACAAAGCAAGAAGCTATGATACAGAAAGCAAATATAAAGTAAATTAATAACTTATAGATGGCTCAGAGACAATAGCCAATATCAAGTCACATAAAGAAACAGACCATGATTGCTTCAACAAGCTCTCAAAACAAAGATTCAAGCAATCTTTCAGATGAAGGTATATCCTGGAATTATCAAATGTAGAATACAAAAGATTAATATACAGAACTCTTCGAGACTTCAAGAATGAGGTCAGGCAAAATGCAGAGCAAGCCAAGGAACACACAGATAAAGCAGCTGAAGAAATTAAAAAATTATTGAAGCACATAATGAAAAAATTTAATAGGCTGTAAGAATCCATAGAGACACACCAATCAGAAATTCAGAAGATTAACAATAAAATTACAGAATTAGACAACTCAACAGAAAGTCAGAGGAGCAGAACTGAGAAACTGGAAGGCAGAGTCAGTGACAATGAAGATAAAATACTTGGCACCATATATTTGAAGAAAAATCAGACAAAAGGATTAAAAAAAATAAAGAAACCCTAAGAATCATATGGGAGTCTATCAGGAGAAATAACCTATGAATGATTGGAGTGCCAGAACAGGGAGGGATAATAGAAAATACAGAGAGAATTGCTGAAGATTTGTTGGCAGAAAACTTCCCTGACATTGTGAAAGATGGGAAGATATCTATCCAAGATGCTCACTGAACTCCACACAAGGTAGACCTCAAAAGAAAGTCACCAAGACATATCATAATCAAACTTGCCAAAACCAAAGATAAAGAGAGAATTTTAAGAGCGGCTAGGGATAAACGAAAAGTCACCTACAAAGGACAGTCAATAAGAATAAGCTCAGACTACTCAGCAGAAACCATGCAGGCAAGAAGGCAATGGGATGACATCTTTAAAAAATTGAAGGAAAAAAATTGCCTGCCAAGAATCATATATCCAGCAAAACTGTCTCTCAAATACGAAGGTGAAATTAGGACATTTCCAGATAAACAGAAGTATAGGGAATTTGTAAAAACCAAACCAAAACTACAAGAAATACTAAAGGGAGTTCTCTGGTTAGAAAATCAATAATATCAGATATCAACCCAAGACCAGAACACTGGACAGAGCAATCAGATGTCAACCCAGATAGGAAAATCACAAAAATAAATTAAGATAAAAAAAACGCTCAAAACAGGGAAACAGCAATGTCATTATGTAAAAGATGAAAACATTAAAACAATAAAGAGGGACTAAGAAATGTAGCCATAGATCTTCCATATGGGGAAGAAGTCAAGGAAATATAAAGAAATAAAATTTAGGTTTAAACGTAGAAAAACAGGGGTAAATATTAAGGTAACCACAAAGGAGACTAACAATCCTACTCATCAAAATAAAATACAAGAAAAAAAAAGAGACTCAGCACAAACAACAACGAATAAGAGGAAAAGACAATATATAAACTATTCAGCACAAAAAATTAAATGGGAGAAAAAAAATGTCGACAACACACAAAAAAAGGTCTCAAAATGATAGCACTAAACTCATATCTATTCATAATTACACTGAATGTAAATGGACTAAATACACCAATAAAGAGACAGAGAGTGGCAGAATGGATTAAAAAAAAAAAAACAAAACACGATCTGTCTATATGCTACCTGCAAGAGACACGCCTTAGACTTAGCGATACAAACAAACTGAAACTCAAAGGATGGAAAAAAATATATCAAGCAAACAATCAAAAAAAGAGCAGGAGTGGCAATATTAATTTCTGATAAAACAGACTTTAAAGTTAAATCCACCACAAAGGACGAGGAAGGACACTACATAATGATTAAAAGGACAACATACCACCAGGATATAACCATATTAAATATTTATGCACCCAATGACAGGCCTGCAGGATACATAAAACAAACTCTAACAGGATTGAAAAGTGAGATAGACAGTTACACAGTAATAGTAGAAGACTTCAACACACCACTTTCGGTGAAGGACAGGACATCCAGAAAGAAGCTCAATAAAGACATGGAAGATCTAAATGCCACAATCAACCAACTTGACCTCGTAGATATATACAGAACACTCCACCCAACAGCAACCAAGTATACTTTCTTTTCTAGTGCACATGGAACATTCTCTAGAATAGACCATATATTAGGTCATAAAGTAAGCCTTAGCAGAATCCAAAACACTGAAATATTACAAAGCATCTTCTCTGACCATAAGGCCATAAACGTGGAAATCAATAACAGGAAAAGCAGGGAAAAGAAATCAAACACTTGGAAACTGAACAATACCCTCCTCAAAAAAGACTGGATTATAGAAGACATTAAGGATGAAATAAAGAAATTCATATAATCCAATGAGAATGAAAACACTTCCTATCAGAACCTTTGGGACACAGCTAAAGAAGTGTTCAGAAGTCAATTTTTAGCAATAAATGCACACATACAAAAAGAAGGGCCAAAGTCAAAGAATTACCCCTATAACTTGAACAAATAGAAAGGGAACAACAAAAGAAGCCCTCAGGCACCAGAAGAAAGCAAATAATAAAAATTAGAGCAGAATTAAATGAAATAGAAAACAGAAAAACAATTGAAAGAGTTAACAAGACCAAATGCTGGTTCTTTGAAAAAATTAACAAAATTGATAAACTGTTGGCCAAACTTACAAAAGAAAAATAGGACAGGAAGCTAATAACCCAAATAAGAATGAGATGGGTGATACCACAGCAGACCCAGCTGAAATTAAAAGAATCATATTGGATTACTATGAAAAACTGTACTCCAATAAACTTGAAAACCTAGAAGAAATGGATGAAATTCTAGAAACCTAAATTAACACAAACAGAGGTAGAGCAACTAAATATACCCATAACAAAAGAAGAGATTGAAAAAGTAATTTTAAAACTCCCAACAACAACAAAAAAAGCCCTGGCCCTGGCGGCTTCACTGGATTCTTCTACCAAACTTTCAGAGAAGAGTTAACATCACAACTACTGAAGGTATTTCAGAGCATAGAAAAGCATGGAATACTCCCAACCTCATTCTGTGAAGCCAACATATCCCTGATATCAAAACCAGGTAAAGACACCACAAAAAAAGCAAATTACAGACCTATATCCCTCAAGAACATAGATGTAAAAATCAACAAAATTCTAGCCAATAGAATTCAAAAACATAAAAAAAAAAAAAAAAAATTCACCATGACCAAGTGGGATTCATACCAGGTATGCAGGGATGGTTCAATATTAGAAAAACAATGTATTCAATCACATAAATAAAACAAAAGACAAGAAACACATGATCTTATCAATTCATGCAGAAAAGGCATTTGACAAAGCCTAACACCCATTCATGATAAAAACTCTCAGCAAAATAGAAGGAAAATTCCATTCATGATAAAAACTCTCAGCAAAATAGAAGGAAAATTCCTCAGCATAATAAAGGGTATATACAAACACAACAGCCAACATCATCCTAAATGGAGAGAGTCTGAAAGCATTCCCCTTGAGGCTGGGAACCAGACAACATGCCCTTTATCACTACTCTTATTCAACATTCTGCTGGAGGTCCTGGCCAGAGCAATTAGTCTAGGTAAAGAAATAAAGGGCATCCAGGTTGGTAAGAAAGAAGTAAAAGTATCTCTATTTGCAGATGACATGATCTTATACACAGAAAACCCTAAAGGATCCTCAAGAAAACTGCAGAAACTAATAGAAGAGTTCAGGAGAATATCAATATACAAGATAAACATACAAAAATCAGTTGGATTCCTTTACACCAACAAAAGAACATCAAGGAGGAAATCACCAAATCAATACCATGTACAGTAGCCCCCAAGAAGATAAAATACTTAGGAATAAATCTAACCAGAGATGTAAAAGACCTATGTAACGAAAACTACGAGACAATACTGCAAGAAACCAAGAGAGACCCAAATAATTGGAAAAACATACCTTGCTCATCAATAGGGAGTCTCAAGATTATAAAAATGTCTATTCTACCAAAAGCAATCTGTAGATACAATGCAATTCTGATACAAATTCCCATGACATTTTTTAATAAGATGGAGAACTAAATCACCATCTTCATATGGAAGGGAAAAAGGCTCCGGATAAAGAAAAAGAAGAACAAAGTGGGAGACCTTACTCTGCCAGATTTTAGAACCTATTATACTGCCACAGTAGTCAAAATAGCCTGGTACTGGTACAACAACAGATACATAGACCAATGGAACAAAATTGAGAATCCAGATGTAAATCCAACCATATATGAAAAAAATGAGCAGCGGGTATTTGACAAAGGCCCCAAAGTCAGTTAATTGGGGAAAAGGCAGTCTCTTTAAAAAATGGTGTTGACATAACTGTATGTACACCCATCTGCCAAAAATTGAAACAAGACCCATATCTCACAGCATGTACAAAAACTACCTCAAAATGGATCAAAGGCCTAAATATAAAACCTAAAACAATAAAGATCATGGAAGAAAAAATAGGGACAATGCTAGGAGCCCTAATACACAGTATAAACAGTACACAAAACATTACTAACAATGCACAAATATCAGAAGAGAAACTAGATAACTGGGAGCTCCTAAAAATCAAACACCTATGCGCATCCAAAGCCTTCACCAAAAGAGTAAAAAGATTACCTACAGACTGGGAAAATGTTTTTAGCTATGACATTTCTGATCAGCGTCTGATCTCTAAAATCTATATGATACTGCAAAAACTCAACAACAAAAAAGACAAACAACCCAATTAAAAAACGGGCAAAGAATATGAACAGGCACTTTACTAAAGAAGACATTCAGGTAGCTAACAGATACATAAGGAAATGCTCATGATCATTAGCCATTACAGAAATGCAAATCAAAACTACAATGAGATTCTATCTCACTCCAAAAAGGCTGGCATTAATCCAAAAAACATAAAACAATAAATGTTGGAGAGGTTGTGGAGAGACTGGAACGCTTATACACTGCTGGTGGGAATGTAAAATGGTACAACCACTTTGGAAATTGATTTGGCGTTTCCTTAAAAAGCTAGAAATAGAACTACCATATGATCCAGCAATCCCACTCCTTGGAATATATCCTAGAGACATGAGAGCTTTTACATGAACAGATATATGCACACCCATGTTCACTGCAGTACTGTTTACAACAGCAAAAAGATGGAAGCAACCAAGGTACCTATCAAGGATGAATGGATAAAGAAATTATGGTTGTATTCACACAATGGAATACTAAGCATTGATAAAGAACAATGATGAATCCATGAAACGTTTCATAACATGGAGGAATCTGAAAGGCATTATGCTGAGTGAAATTAGCCAGCTGCAAAAGGACAAATATTGTATGAGACCACAATTATAAGAACTCAAGAAACAGTCTAAACAGAAAGGAAAATATTCTTTGATTGTTATGAGAGTGGGGAGGAAGGAAGAAGGGTATTCACTAATTACATAGCAGACAAGAAGTATTTTAGCGTAAGGGAAGGACAACACTCAATACAGGAGAGGTCAGCACAACTGGACTAAACCAAAAGCAAAGAAGTTTCCTGAATAAACCGAATGCTTTGAAGTCCAGAGTAGCAGGGATGGGGGTTTGGGGACCACGGTTTCAGAGGACATCTAGGTCAACTGGCATAATAAAAGCTATTAATAAAACATTCTGTATCCCGCTTTAGTGAGTGGCATCTGGGGTCTTAAACACTAGCAAGTGGCCATCTAAGATGCATCAATTGGTCTCAACCCAACTGGAGCAAAGGAGAATGAAGAACTCTAAAGACACAAGGTAATTAGGAGCCCAAGAGACAGAAAGGGACACATAAATCAGAGACTACATCAGCCTGAGACCAGAAGAGCTAGATGGTGCCTGGCTACAAGTGATGACTTCCCTGACAGAGACCACAACAGAGAACCCCTGAGGGAGCAGGAGAGCAGTGAGATGCAGATCCTGAATTCACGTAAAAAGACCAGACTTAATGGTATGACTGAGACTAGAAGGACTCCGAAGTTCAGGGTCCCCAGATCTTCTGTTAGCCCAAGACTAGAATCATTTCCAAAGCCAACTCTTCAGACAGGAATCGGACTGGAGTATAAGATAGAAAATGATAGTGGTGAGGAGTAAGCTTCTTGGCTCAAGGAAGAAGGATTATGAGACTATGTGGGCAGCTCCTGTCTGGAAGGGAGATGAGAAAGTAGAGGAGGACAGAAGCTGACTGAATGAACACAGAAATACAGGGTGGAGAGAAGGTGTGTGCTGTCTCATTAGGGGAGAGCAAGTAGGAGTATGTAGCAACGGGTATATAAATTTTTGTATGAGCGACAGACTTGACTTGTAAATTTTCACTTAAAGCACAATTAAAGAAAATTAAAAAGCTGGGGGTGGTAAGGGGTGGGGGGATGGAAAGTAGGGGGACAGATGCACAAGAATGGCCTTACTTGGGGGGATTTCTTTGTGGGTTCCTAAGAGGCCAGGTTAATAACTTTACTGGCATGATGTGACTATCCTGGGGTCTCTGGGCAGAAAGGCCAGAGAAAATATGATTGGAAATAGCAGAGGAAAGGGGCAGTTCTGATATTCAGTCAGGAGCTAAGGGATGAAGCAACAACAAGGGGCTTCAGGTGCGGACAGCTTTACTTCAGGGAAGAGACAAGAGCTTCTGTCAGAAGGCTCTTCTCAAACCTCTGACTCAGGCCAGCCCTCAGTCTAGGTGCTTAACAAGCATCAACCTTCCATTTGTCTTAAATGATGCTGATGCATTTAAGGTCTACATTTTAGGTCAAATAATCTTTACTCTTTCAAAAACATGATGTTTAATTTTAATTAATGGTCATAGATTTCTGGATTTTCTCTCATCTCCCTCAATGTGCCAGACAGAACCGGACAAAAAATTATTCTAGGATTGCATGTTTCTGCCGTTAACAGGTAAATATTACGCTAGCAGCATTTTGAAGACTGGCATATAATCCCATTCCTGTTGAAATAATATCATACTTAAATTTGTTAGCTTCTATAATTATTTATTTGTGATTCACTCTAACATATTTTATTCTTACCCCATCTTGTACCTATGAAAATACATTTTTTCTGTTCTTAATTATATGAGTTTGTATTTACTGCTATTTGAGTTCTTATAATTTTTGAAAAATGCTTCTCACTTTTAGTTATCTTGAAAAACTTGCTCTTTCTGTGAACAATTTTATCAATCCTACTCACTTGGTGACAAATCCAAACATAAAGCAGCATCACTTGTCAGGAAGATGATAAACCAATGGTAAAAATGATGATGATGCTAACAAGAGCTCACATTCACTGAATGTCTCCACTGTGTTGGGCCCAGTTTTACAACAACTCAGTGAGGGGGACACTATTATTTTCTTTGTTCTAAAAATCAGGGAACTGAGATTTAGAAAGGCTGACTAACTTATCTAGACTCACACAGAAAGTGGCAGAGTTGGGTTTGAAACTCAGTGGTTTCACTCCACCACCTACATTCCTAGCTGTCATTTGGCTTATCTGTCCATTTTAGAGGACAGAATTTTATAAGGTAGATTTTCCATCAAGTTTCTAAATTATCAAGGGTTTCAATAGTTGTAAATGAAAATCAATATGAGTTTTTAATCTACATGTGAATATAATAAGGCCTATGTGGTTCTGAATGTTCCACTAACAATAGTTCTGACACTTTTGGATTAAGTGTGAAGAAGTTCTGCCTTCTCACACTTGTTGACTCCCTTCGCTTCTTGTGGGAGGATGGATAATCGCTTCCCAATGATGCCCATGTTCTAATTCCCTAATCTGGGAACATGTTACCTTACATGGCATGAAGGATTTTGCAGATGTGATTAAGTTAAAGATCTTGAATGCCTGAATTATCTGGTTACACCCTACATAATCACAAGGGTCCTTATAAGAGTCAGAGAAGGCAGAGAACGTGATGTGGTGATGAAAGCAAAAGAAAAGAGAGGAGATGTAACAAAGGAAGAAGAGGTTTGAGTGATGTGCTCTGAAAATTAAGGAAGGGGACATGATCTAAGGAATGCAGGGAGCCTAAGTTGTTGTTAGCTGCTATAGAGTTGATTCTAACTCACGGTGAAGCTGGAAAGAGAAGAAAACGGATTTTCCCCTTGATACTCTGGAAGGAGCGCAGCACTGTTGACATCTTGATTTTAGCCTGTAAGACCCATTTGAGAGTTCCGACCTCCAGAACTGTAAGATAATAAGTTTGTGTTGTTTTAAGCCACTAAATTTGTGATAATTTGTTACAACAGCAACAGGAAACCAATATACTGCTTTTCATTCTTCCTTCTCTAGATAAAATTAACATCTTACTTCCTGTTTCTAGAATATGATATGCATCTTGGTAAATTTAGTAAAGATGAAAGCTGAATACATTTTTAAATTTTATTTTTGTCTATAACATATAACCAGTACCAGTTGTTGTTGATTCTAACTCATGGTGACACCATGTGTATTAGAGTAGAATTGTGCTCCATAGGTCTATAACACATAAATATATATATATATATTTATTTTTAAATTAATTTTTTAACAAATCACAATATTATATGTAGACCCTGAACAGCTAAAGCTTGAAGAAAAATAAAATAGGACTCACACTTTTATATTTCAAAACAAACTATAAAGCCACAGTATTAAAACAGCCTGACACTGACATAATAATAGACATAGAGATCAATGGGATAGAATCGAGAGTCCAGAAATACACCCACATATTTATGGTCAACTGATTTTTGACAGGGGTGCTAAGTCCATTCAATGGGGAAGGAAGAGTCTCTTCAATAAATGGTGGTGGGAAAACTGGATTTTCACATGCAGGAGAATGAATCAGGATCTCTGGCTCATACCATACACAAAAACCAATTCAAAATGGATCATATATATATATATATATATATATATATATATATATATATATATATGTATGGATATTTATACATATAACCCAAAACCCCAAAACCCAGTGCTGTATAAATTATTATTTTTTTATTTTTTATTGTGCTTTAGGTGAAAGTTCACAGCTCAAGTTTCTCAAACAAAAATTTAGACACACATTGTTACGTGACCCCAGTTGCTATTCCTATAATGTACCATTACACTCCCTCTTTCCATCCTGGATTTTCCGTGTTCATTCAACCAGCTCATATCCCTTTCTGCTTTCTCATCTTACCTCTGGACAGGAGCTGCCCATTTAGTCTCGTGTATCTACTTGAACTAAGAAGCACACTCTTCTTGAGTATCATTTTATGCCTTATAGTCTAATCTTTGTCTGAAGAACTGGCTTTGGGAATGGTTTTAGTTCTGGGTTAACAGAGAGTCTGGGGGTAAAGCCATAATATTTTTAGAAGAAAATACAGAGGTGTGGTTGTGGGGCCTAGATTTTAACCATGGATCAGCAGATATAACAACAAAACGACAGACAGCAAAAGGCAAAATAGATAAATGGAGACTTGTAAAAAAATACTTTTTTTTTTTTTTTTTTTAATCCAAAGGACTTTATCATAAAAGTGAAAAGATAACCTATGGATTGGGAGAAAATTTTCAGGAACCATATATCTAATAAGGATCTAACGTCTGAAATATATAAAAAACTTCTACAACTTAAAAAGACAAACGTCCCAACCAAAAAGTAGGCAAATGACTTGAACAGACATTTCACCAAAGGGAATATTTAAATGGTCACCAAACACATGAAAAGATGCTCAGTGTCATTAGTTATCAGGGATGCAAATCAAAACCACACTGAAATACCATTTCACTTCCATTTAAAAACAAAACAAAAACTAACCCGTTGCCGATGAGTTGATTCCGATTCATAGTGATCCTACAGGATAGAGTAGAACTGTCCCGTAGGGTTTCCAAGGCTATAATCTTTACAGAAGCAGGCCATCACAATCTTTCTCTGGTGGAGCAGCTGGTGGGTTCAAACCACTGATCTTCCAGTTAGCTAAACCACTGTGACATCAGGGCTCCTTATGAGACAACCACCTCACCCCTATTGGAATGGCAACGAAAAACAAACAAACAAAAAACTGGAAAATGACAAGTTTTGGAGAGGTTGTGGAGAAACTGGAACCCTCATCCATGGCTGGTGGAAACAGTTTGGTGGTTCCTCGAAAAGTTGAACACGGAACTATGACGTGATCCAGCAATCCTAAACCTATATATATAACCAGAAGAAATGATGGCAGGAATGCAAACAGAAACCTGTAGAGCTCCGTTCACTGTAGCTCTTTCACAACAGCCAAAATGTGGAAACAATGAAAAGTCCATCAACAGATGGATGGATACACAAATGTGGTATAGACATACAATGGAATACTACTCAGTCATTAAAGAAAAATAAAGTCCTGATGCATGCCTTCTAACATGGATGAACCTTGAAAACATCATGCTGAGCAGAAATAAGTTAGTCAAGAAAGGACAAATGCCGTATAAGAAGCTTATTTATATAAAATATGCAAATATATACGAGCCTTGGTGGAGCAACAGTTAAGTGCTTGGTTGCTAAAGGAAAGGTTGGCAGTTTGAACCTACCCAGCAGCTCTGCAGGAGAAATACCTGGAAATCTGCTCCCGTACAGGTTGTTTTTGTTGTGTGCCATGGAGTCAACTCCGACTCATAGCAACCCTACAGGACAGGGTAGACTTGCCCCATAGGGTTTTCTAGGCTGTAATCTTTACGGAAGCAGATCACCAAGTCTTTTTCCCTTGGAGCAGCTGGTGGGCTCAAACCACCAACTTTTAGTTAGCAACTGAGTGCTTAAACATTGCACTATCAGGGCTTCTTCATATATTACAGCCTAAAAAACCCTATGGGCAATTGACTCAGTGGTGCCTAACAACAACACAGAAACCAAAGATTATTAGTGGTTATCCGGGGTGGGAGGGAGGGGAAAATGGGGTGCTTTTGTTTAGGGGCCACAGAGTTTATGTTAATGGTGGCGGAATGATTTGGAAAAGGATAGTGAGAAGAGTTGCACGACTTAAAGAATGTAATCAGTGTCACTGAATTGTACTTTGAGGAATTGAGATGGTGTATGTTTTATGATGTATATTTTCATCACAGTAGAAAATACTACATGTAAATAATACAAAAAGTCAAATAGTGCTAAAAGATTTATAATAAAAAAGCAGGAACCCCTTATTCCCTGCTCCTGGCACCTTGTCAGACTCCCCAACTCTCCTTTCAACACTTCTAACAGTTTGCTAAATAACATGTCTATCTTGCCAGTATGGACTGAACTGTGTCCCTCCAAAAACATGCGTTAAATTCCTGGCCCTTGTACCTGTGGGTGTGATCCTATTTGGAAATAGTGTTTTTCTTTTGTTTTGTTAATTAGGCCATACCAGTACAGGGTGAATCCTAAACTTAATCACTTCGGAGTTAAATAAAAAGCAGAACAGACACAGGGACATATGCCGGGAAAGACAAACGGCAAGGGTCTTAGTTATCTAGTGCTGCTACAACAGAAATAACAGTGGATGGCTTTAACAATCAGAAACTTATTCTCTCACAGTTTAGGAGGCTAGAAGCTGGAATTCAGTGTGCCAGCTCCCGGGGAAGGCTTTCTCTCTTCTTTTGGCTCTAAGGGAAGGTCCTTGTTTCCTTTTAACATCTGTGCATCTGGCATTCTTTGGAGATCTCCGTGGGTCTTGGAATCAATCTTCCCATGAGTCTACAAGGTTCTCAGTGCAGGGACCTTAGGTCCAAAGGACACGCTCCTGTATCTTCTTTCTTGATGGTAGTGAGATCCTTCCCCTCTCTGTTTATTTCTCTCTCCTTTTATCTCTTGTAAGATAAAAAGTGTGACTCAAGCAAGGGTATGACTTCAGTAAGGTGGTGATTTGAGTAAGGGTGTGACTCAAGATACACCCCATGCTAATCCTACCTCATTAACATACAGAGGTTAGGATTTACAACACATCACAAAATTGAAGATAATTATATTAGATCACAAAATGTAGGACCACCACACAATACTGGGAATCATGGCCTAGCCAAGTTTACACATATTTTTGGGGGACACAATTCAATCTATGACACCACGTGAGGACCACCTATAAGTCAAAGAATGCCAAGGAACCAAAAAACACTCAGCATTACTGGCAAGGAAGGAATTGTCAAGACTGAGACCCTGAACTGTGAGAAAATACGTTTCTGTTCTTTAAAGCCACTCACTGTGGTATTTGTGTAATGGTGGCAACAGGTAACTAAGGCAACTGCTGTCTCCTGATTAATCAATTCTAGGTGTTAACTATCAGCTTCCAATTATAGCAATAAGGGATTTTTAGCATATTTATATGTACCTTTTACCTTACTTTCCCTCTATTATTACTTTGCATTTGTTAGTTAAATCTATATCCGTATAGCCATTATCGGTTTCTATGTAAATATAAGTCACTCCTGAATCAACTAATGTATATTATCGTTTCAGCTCCTTTCTTGAAAAATTGCTCCCCTCTCCGACCACACTTAGTAACTGTTTTTTTCCCCAGTTGATGAGTGCTCCTTGTATATCTGAGTTTTCTCACAACCTTCAATTCTCTATAAAACATACTTCAATATAATTTTCCATGTCCTCAGACCCACCACAGAATATTTTCTTCCTGGAGACATCCCTCCTGAAACCCTTTACCTTCAATGCTGATCGGTTGCTATAGGCCCACTGCTGTTGTCTTCCTGGGATTTCCTTTGCTGTCACCCTGAGCATTCCCTTCTCCTCTGTGTTGAATTCCATATTTCCTGAATCCTATGTCTTCATCTTTCTTGGGATCCTAATGTTGCTGGTGAGACATGCAATGGTATTTTTACTCCTGATCATTTGTATGATACCTATTTGTACTCCTAGAAGTTTTTCGGATCTTCTCTTTCATGTCAATACAGAAGTTTCACAATAACAGTCTTTGGTGTGGGTCTTTATTCATCCACTGAGCTGGACACTCACATGGCCTTTGCAATCTCAAGATTTATAGTCTTCAGTCATGGGAAAATTTATTCAAATATTTATTTGATAATTACCTCCTATTTTTCTTCTCTCATGAAATTTATTAGATGCTGGTACTCTTCAATTTATCTTCTAGCTCTCTAGTGTTTAATCTTAAAGTACAAGTGTTCTAGTGTTCAGTTCTTGCCTCCCTTTCTCCAGTGGTGACCTTTTCTAGTCTTAATAAACGACTTCTTAAGGTTTCTTCTTGAGGTTTCCTCTGGGGACACTGTGCCAGTATATCCTTTTCCTGGGTCATTATAACCTTCTAGGTGTCCTATGTTTTATGGTAGTCTACAAACCCATGATAAAATAACTATACATTGTGATGTACCTCTCAATTTAGGATGGCTTTAGGAATCCATGAAGCTGTTCCAGAGTTATGGATATGGGTTAAGGTGAGCCTAAGGGTTCCACCTGCCTTCAGAACAGTCACAAGAAATTGAGAGAAACAGATAAGTTCCTATGTTCCTTTAAAGTGAGTATGAATCAGGATGGAAAACTATACATGATCTCTTTCTGTATGTTCATGAAGTGAAAAACTTGACTTAAGCTCTTAAGATGTCTACTGACTTGATGAATCTGCCCTTGCACCAAATGAATGCAGTCAACTCTAGGAGTCCTGGAGGCATCTGAACCACCGGAGGAAAGGCACCATTATGAAGGCAGTGAATCTTCCTACTTTGAAATGTAAAGGAAGTTGAAAGCCCCCAGGAGATAATGACATTCCTTCCCTTCTAGCACTGCAATGTTATGGTCACCCAAAATCCTGGGTCTCTCTTTTTGTTTACTATTCCTGAGCACACACAAATTCTCTGCCAGTATGTCTGCCTCAGACCTTCTCTCAAATACTTGAGATTTAAAAGAACACAAAGTTTGACAGTTCAGGGATGAACATTCAGGAGATGTCTGCACCCAGCTTAACAGCAGATGTCTGCACTCAGCTTAAAGTATAACGTGTCTAGGTCTAGCAGGAGGACAAGGAGTTCCCAACCATGGCGGAAAATGAAATAATGGAAAGAGCTCTACAAGCTTATGTGGGAAAAGCTTAGTTTTAAGCAGAGAGCAGATGAAGACAGAGACCTACAAACAAAGGGTGAGGTCATGTTTTAATGAGAAGGAAAACAAAACAAAACAACACAACAAAATATGATGTTTAGGTGTATGTGGTAAGTTCATCCCAGCTTTTTAAAGTAAGTTTACCTGTCACTTCTCCAATGCTGTAACCAACACTCTAGTGAGTTCTTTCTTCTTTTATGGTAAGCCCACGGAGATTTTCACAATTAAATAACTACATTCCAAATACTATTTAATTATATTTATATCTACTCTAAGGATTTACCCTTAAATCCATAAATATCTTAAGATTCCCTAAGGCCAGTTTATTGAGAAAAAAAACTTGGAAAACTGCCAACACCATGTAAATCATTGAGGTAATGCAAACATTTGGAAAAAAAAGTTTATTATTATTATTTTTAAATGCAAACATTTGAATAAACATAGATACAGGTGGTGTCTTAGTTATCTAGTGCTGCTGTAACAGAAATACAACAAGTGGATAGCTTTAACAAATAGAAGTTTTATTCTCTCGCAGTCTAGGAGGCTAGAAGTCTGAATTCTGGGTACCAGCTCTTGGGGAAGGTCTTTGTTGTCAATCTTCCCTCTGTCTAGGAGCTTCTTAGCACAGGTACCCTGGGTCCAAAGGATGTGCTCTAATCCCATGCTTCTTTCTTGGTGGCACGAGGTCCCCCATCTCTCTCTTTTCACTTCTCTCTCCATTTATCTCTTGTAAGATAAAAGGTGATGCAGGCCACACCCCAGGGAAACTCTCTTTACATTGGATCAGGGATGTGACCTGAGTAAGGGTGTTACATCCCACCCTAATCCTCTTTAACACATAACCTAATTTTGATTTATTAACCACAGGCAGAGATTAGGATTTACGACACATAGGAAAATTAATCAGATCACAAAATGGAGGACAACCACATAATACTGGGAATCGTGGCCTAGCCAAGTTGACACATATTTCAAGGACCCAGTTCAATCCATGGCAGGTGGTATCAGCAAAAATTACAGGAAGAAATTGTGGCATTTGATGTTTGGTGGTTGAAACCACAGACTGGCTAACTATGATAGTTCTGTGTCTAAGGATAGAATAGAGGTCAGATCTGATACCCAGAGGCTACTATAAACTGTAAACACACTACCAGTAACCTTGGGAGAGTTTGGCCTCAGTCTGATTTCATAAAAAAGTAGCATTAAGACTATTGTCTTAATTTGAAAGAATGATTAAATATAATTTTCAAAGATTCTTACCAACTCTGAATTTTAATAATAGTACCAAAATCATTCTATAGATGGCTTATGAGCTATATGTATTTAGTGAAAGGACCTTCATACGTGTACTACACAGGGCATACTTACTATTCTTACCCCAAGAATATAAAATTCATTTGGAACCTTTTAAGAGGAGATAGAAATCTCTGATTCCAGGCTAACTGTATTCACATATTAACGATATCCTAAAAAAAAAAAAAAAACGGCCTAAGTAAACCCTGGCTTGTAGTAGTTAAGAGTTCTTAGTAGTTCGAATCCACCAGGTGCTCCTTGGGAACCCTATGGGGCAGTTCTACTCTGTCCTATAGGTTGGCTATGAGTCAGAATCAACTCTACGGCAGTGGGTTTGGGTGTTTTTTTTTTGGTAAATGGTCTAAAATGAACATATTGTCATATAAAGATTTCTACATGCTACCGAAAACTCTAAGGTAGAAACTTCTTTGTGTTTGAAAGAACTTGCACTCATACTTAACACTTAACACCCACTGGGCATCAGAATTGCACAAACACACACCATGCTATGCTAGCCTTACTGCTTAGGTGACACGTACACTTGAGGACTGTATGGAGTCTAACCACCAGCAATCCTTCTGGATATTCCAACCCATTTTTGTGTGTGTGTGTGTATGCATATATGTTATATTTCCTCACTGGAGAGCAATTAGAAGCTGAAATAAAATCTTCAGATTTAAAATAATCATCATACAGTGACAAATGGGCAAATCAGGATGAACTCTGCCTTGAGTGCAAATGAAATTTAAAGATCAATTATGTCAAAACATACACAAGGCCACAAGAATGCGTCAATAATGGGGCGAATTTTGCAGTTTAAAGAACATGTAAATAGATATTCTTCTGAAAACAGTTCATTCTCATTAACAATCATGAACATTTTATTACAGTGAATTTAAACAGCACTTTGATTTAAAGACCATGCAAAAAACATTTGCAACATGACCCTAAAGAGGCACACAGATTAATGTTAATAATTACTTATCATAAGTACATAACCTGCATTTAAAGCTACTGCTTCCAACAGCCAGTGAGGCCAGGGGTGGGGAGAAGGCAGGGCCCAGCCAATCCTCTTTTCTACCTACTCTGTCACATCAGCCACAGAGAAAGTGGTGCGCAGACCTGCAGCTTCAGTCATACTTGCTCCTCTCCTCATCTGAGTGAGGGGTGTGTGCGCACCTCTATTAAATCACGTTTGCACCCACTGCTGTGAATGCAGATGGGCTCGGGGAACAGATACCTGCACTCTTGGCTCAGGAAATCAAAAAAAAAAAATGAGCCCCTAATTTTCTCCTTGTAGGTGTATGGTGAGCTGGGACCCTTGGTCATGGTATCTCATGTAGGAAAGTATGTAGGAAAAATGCATGAAATTTGTTATTTTTCTACACATGGGATGAAAAATGAACAAAGTCCAGGTTATAAACTACACTTATTACCATGTGTATTTCAAATCGCTTGGGGGTATTTAAAAAAAAAAAAAAACCTGCAAATTCTCAGGCCTTGATGCTGCAGACTTAGAGGGCCTAGGAAGCAGTAGTATCAGAAAGCTGCCCAAGGCTCTGAACCATCGAGCCACGTTGGGCATTTCAGATTTGAGGCTGTTTTGGAAAATTTCCTTGGGATAATATAACTTCTTAAATCATAATCCTCAAATTTTATGTCAATTTTAAAATGTTGAACTCCTATGTTTATTTGCTCCTTCAGCAGAATAATTAACTGATTTTTCCCCTGGCTTCAATTAGAAGTAACAAAGCATTAATTTGCTGTGTGTCCCATCTAAATGCTTACTTTGCTTTAGGAAGCAGAAGTTTTATTCACTTGATATGCTCACAGGGATTCTTTTCCCATTCGCTAACAATAAGTCAGAGAAAAGCTCTCTTGCTTCTGACGAGAAATATTTATTCAAATAGCTCAAGAAGGTGGGAAGAATGATGTTACCATATTCACATCATATGATCACTAGATTATAACTGTAACTCTGCTGTGCTTAAAGACACTTATAAATTTTATTGCTTGCATCATAAAAGCACAGCTGTATCTGATACATTCCCCATGGGAGAAAAGATAAGATAAAAAGACTCCTTCCCTCCTCAGTTTACCTACCTAACCTGCTGCCGTCGGGTTGATTCTGATCCATAGTTTAGGTGAAGAAAATTTTAGTAGACTGTCTCTTTCCATGCTGACTTCCTATGAGATTGGAAGCTCCTCCTGAAGAAGAATTTTGTGATGTTTTGTTCTGTATGGGAAACCCTGGTGGTGCAGTGGTTAAGTGCTATGGCTGCTAACCAAAATGTCGGCAGTTTGAATCCACCAGGCACTCCTTGGAAACTCTATGGTGCAGTTCTACTTTGTCCTATAGGGTCACTATGAGTTGGAATCGACTTGATGGCAGTGGGTTTGGTTTTTGAGGTTTTGCTCTGTATGATGGAAGATGCGGGGGCAAGCACACGCCAATATCGCCATCACTGTCATCACAGTTATTAACATTTAAAAATATTAACAGTGCCAGGCGCTGTTCCAGGGATTTTACATGTTAATGTGTCCGATGCCCCCTGCAGTCCTGTGAGGTAAGGACTATTACTATCTTCATTTTACAAGTGGAGACACCGAGGCACAAAGGACTTAGGAGGCTTGCTAGTCTGGCTCCGGAGTAACTGCTCTGGAATTATGCTCCAGGACATTGTTCACACAGAAGACAGCACACGCTGCCTCCCATACCGTGCTGACCCCGGTCAGCACTGCCCTGGTACCATGCTGAGGCTTTCAGACTCCATGCCTCTCTGCACCAGGATCTCTCTGCACCAGGATCGCTCTGCGAATGTTTCAAGGCCCTTGGGCTTCAGTAACATTATGTTTCAACTTAGTCTCTTACTGACTTCTTTGTACTAACGCTAGGAATGTCACATAGTTATTTCCTGGTTTTATATACTCAAAAGTACTACTGGAAAACACCCTCCCTGCAATTCTTTTACAAAGTAGTCAGAGGGCACAAAGTCTTCCTAGTTTCCCAGTTTTGGTTTCAATCTTGGTTTGTACTGGCTTCAGACATGCACACATCACAGCTCTAGAAATTTCACTCACTGACTGTCTGCACGTTGAAGGAATTCAATCTTCCCTAAATTTTGATTTATGAATTTACTTCTAATTATAAAGCAAGGAAACACACACACACACACGTGCGTGAGTACACATGCCCATCACAAGGGAAAAGTTTTAAGGATTTAAAAGTTATCTATGCGCAATGCAACGCCACACTGTGTTGTGATTTTCAAATATGTTACTGCAATGTATAACTTTAAAAGAGCCCAGATTTATAAAGATGTACTGAGAAGGCTTTTCTGTACTTGTTTCTCCTCTGGTAGGAGCAGAACCTGTACGACCATGGAGTCTTGTGCAAACCCTTGTGTGGGAGGCTGTGGAATGGCACCCAGGAGCTTCTCACAGCTGGAATGTGACCACGGGGCATGCACAAGCCTCAGTTTGATCAGAGGCTGTTATGGTTCCTTGGGTAGCCAGCAACCCACGGCACCACCAGCACTGTCCTCTTGTTGGTGTGGTATAAGTTTGGGAACCCTTTAAGCAGATGTCCCCTAAATATCAGCAGAACCACACACAGAAGCCCAGCTTTGTCAACGCATCCCTGTGGTCAGATCTGATTTCTGGTTTTGGCACCAGAGCCCGCTGCAGAGTTGGAGCAGCTTCACTGACACCTACACGGGCTGTGAATCACAAGCTCTGACATACCAGTGACGGAAAAAACCTGTGTTTTGTTTGCTTGAAGACATGCTTCTCCCTTACGGGAAGGAGGCATACAAACAGTAAGCCAAAAAGTGGGACACAAATAAAAATGTAGAGACCCCAAATATACTTCTGTTTCATGGATGGTGTTCTGGCCTGGTCAATACCTTGAGGGCAGCAAAGAGACACTCTAAATGCTAACATCCAAAACACGCCCAGATCTTTTAGTTCAAAGATGAGAGTGGGCGGGGACATGGGGCCAGGGAGAGGGAGCAGGAAGAACAGAAGAAACCTGAGGAGACAAGGGCTTACTGGCCTTGCATGCGTCGCCACCCAGGGCTAAATGGCATAGGGCCCAGGGCTTTCCCCCAGCAGAGTCCGCCATTTCATCTTCCTCTCCTCAATGTTCAAGTCATAAAAAAAGATTCTCTTTAAAATGTCAAACTTTCATGGATTTAATCTCCAATGATAACAGCAAGTTATGTGATATGTTGGATCAGATGGCATATATTTAAAAAGCTCTAAACTTCAGCAACATGAGGCTGCCTTTTAAGAAAGGTAAAGTCTTACCCATGACTCTCAGCACAATGCACTTAAACCTCTGAATTAGTTGTCATTTCCAACTTGTGATACCTCTGATGGGGGTATTTTTTTTAAATAGGAAAAGTATGATCAAGTATACTTGTATTTCAAGTTAAGTCTGAAGGTCTCCATAATTATCAAAGAAGGCTGATTAGGTGGCAAGAAAATAGAACTCTGGTGCTCCTTCCTTCCTTTGTCCCATTCTACAATAATGGTATCATAATGACCCTAAGATGAAAAAGGGAAGGAAGGCAAAAAAGGAGAGTCAAGAGAAACTGGCTAGGGGTTTGGGGTGAAAGAAGAGGGACAGAGACTCCAGCGAAGATGCTTCTTGGACATGTGTGTATGCTGTTCATTGAACATTACACGCCATTATTAACGTGCAATAGTTGATTCCTCAGTCATGCCCTACTCCATATACTCTATTCTTAGGTACACTCGTTTGGGGGACATAAGAAAACCCACGCACTTCATACACTTAACACAATTATCGGTTGGAGTTTTATTTGGATTGACAAACTCTTCAAGGGTTAAACTAGCAGGTCATTCACATCTAAACAAAAACCAAAAACCAAACCCAATGCAATGGATTTGATTCCGATTCATAGTGACCCTATAGGACAGAGAAGAACTGCCCATAAGGTTTCCAAGGAGCAGCTGGTGGACTTAAACTGCCAACCTTTTGCTTAGCAGCCAAGCACTTAACCACTGCACCAACAAGGCTCCATTCACATCTTAGTGTCAAGTATTTTAATAAAACTCTCTACCTGAGATGGCTTCTGATTGGAGCCTTGCTGCAGGGAAGACAGCAGAAGGCCAGAGGTTGCAGAAGAATGAGAAACTATTCACCTGCTCAGGGCGGATCTTACACAACTTTCCCTCCTGCTGCCTACCTCTTTCCTTTCCCCCTTGGCTGTGGCTACTTGATGACACTCATGGTGGGACCTCTGGAAACTATTCCTTCTGAACAAGAGGGCTTCCTGAAATAGAATCTAAGCTCTCCAAGTAAATAAGGTCTAGTTTAACTAATGTGATATCATGTAAATACTGAGACTTCCGACTTTAAGAACTCTGAGTGAAAATCCTAGCAACTCCACCTACCAGTTGTATCGATGCTGGGTTTCTTAAGTCTCAGTTTACTCATTTGTAAAAAGTAGATAATAATATAACCTTTTGTAGGAAGGCTACTGCAAGGCCAAAATGAGATGGCATCTCTAAAGGGTTAGCACAGTGTTCTTATGATCCTACCACCATCCATTTCTTTATAGGACTGCACAATCATCATCAATCCCCTGGACCTGGGTGAATCAGGCACAGCCAGATTACAAACAGCTTCACCAAATTAATGTGATATTGCCTACGAATGCAAAGACATGGGCTTGGGCCTCCAAGAACAGGCTCAAATTCAAAGACGTCAAGATATTAGAGCAGACTTCTGGGAAGAACCTCTGAAGGAGAGGCCCTGGCAAGGTGGTCTTTCTGAGGGGACACGAGTGTGCGTTTCCAGTTCGTTCTTTTGAGTTTTAAAAATGCAGCTAGGTTTTTTATAAGAATGTTCCCTTCTTGGAGAACACTAAGTACATAGACTTTTGTTATTGTTGTTCAAGTTGCCAATCCTGGTAGCTTTTCAGCAGATAGGTAATTAGTAACAGTTTTGCCGGACCCTGAATATCAAAGATGCATGCCTTTTGAAGAGCACCCTAATGCTGGGGTCAAGGTTTATAGCTGCATTCCTTGTCCAGCAGGAGTGGCGGTGACCGACAGCATTTTCCATGCAAAGCCCGCACTCACACGAGGCAGCCTGCCTCCCAACCAGGGCTTTGAATTGGTTCTTCCAGGTTCAATCATGGGTGAGAAAGGCAAAGCCCTGCTAGAAACTTAATCTCCCTCTTGGAAAACAAGGGCAGTATATGCGTTGCATAACAACCAATCTCCTGCCCTTCAGATTTTGAGCAGAGCTGGAAACAGCAGTGCCAAGCTCAAAGATGGCAGCTGACTGTGCTGCCTTGAATATGTGTCGCTCTCCTCTGTCCTGGCAATAATCCAATCTCACCCATCAAGCCCCTGAAAGGGCTTATTACACCTCTTCCAAGTCTCCCGTTCCCGGCCTTCGACCCGTAATTTTTTCCACTCTGGCTATGGTTCTGGATCACTCAAATTTTAGAAATTTGGGTCTGTTCCGGTTTCGCTTCATTGGGCATAACTGAACCGGTTTGAAGCTCTGCTCCCGACTAGGCTGGCAATGAAGTAGATGTTTGTGAGGGAATTTTCCCAGGGGACAACTGAGAGCCATCGTATTTTATCTTGTTGAATGTTGCAGTATGTTTCTATATGTCTCAGAGAAAGCACCTCACCTAATGTCACCCCTGCATATAAATGACACCGAATGCTATAATGCTGAAATAGACACTGCCCTTAACAAGCAATGTTTCAGGCACTGCCAGCAACAAACATTGGAGTTGGATGTTTCAGCAAATTGTATTAAACAAAGGGCTGTTGGTTTAAATAGAAAAACTGAGATGCCACCTATAGTACCAGCAGGAAAATGAAAAAAAAAAAAAAAAATTCAAACAGTTCAGTAGATTATTCCAAAGTAGAATGAAATCTGTTTTCAAAAACATTCTAATAAAAATACAAGTCTTGGTGTGAGAATTTGGTTTGCATGTACATTAATATTGTCATATTGAATGTACAAGTTAGTTATCAGTCAGCCCAAGGCTCTGGACACAGGAGGTACTCAATAAATGTCACTGGAATTGAACTGAAGGACAAGACAGAATTCTAAGAGATCAAAAAGAAAAAAGACAGTTTCTACAAAGCAAGTATTTTCTATAACAGGCATATCTCAGACTAATAGGCAGGAAGTATATTAAAAAAAATGTTTTTGCTTTAGGTCTAAAAGATTTTCCTTTCCAGCTATAAAACAGCTGAAATCATGTATCCTCAGCCCAACATAATTTCACGCCTAATTTATGGAAACAGAATACCAAAGGACTCTGAGCGAGAGAGGGCAGGCAGTGGGGAGGGATAGTGTAACATTAACACAGGAACCTGCTACTCCGCCCTTTGGCCGGAACGTGCGGCCTGGGCGAGTTCTACCCTACAGCGCAGCCCTGCCAGATTCCAGCAAAAACATGTGTTAGGAGGGAGGGGGGCATCCAGCTGAATGAACTTACTGTTACCTTTTTCCCCCTCTAACATAAGTCTTCTTTTTCCTGATACTGTCTGAATTTGAAACATCTAATTTAATCCATTGAAGGGCCCAGTCTTCCCTTTTATTTCCTGTCTGTGCTGAAGCAGTCGCCTGTTTCAATTATGACTTTCTCCAGCTCCTACATTCTCCGCGCTCCAGCTGGCTCAGAGTGCACTTCCGTGAAAGGTAAAATGCACTAACTGTGCTGATCGGAGACTGATAGCTGGAGAGCCACAATATTTAATAGCTGCGTTGATAAGGAGGTTTAAAAAATCCATTTTTGAGCCTAAACAAAAGGATGTTATGTAGCTGCATGTTCAATTAAGATCTGGTTAAATTCTTATTCCCTATTATGTGGAACTTCGTGCAGGCAGCCTACTTAATTCATAGTGTTATGGCAAATTTCATCGGTAGTACGTGTTTGAGAAATGTTTGCCCCCTGCCTCTCAGTTACTGCTGATGTGGGGCCAGCTTGGTGCAATTATTTCAAAGAACAGGACTGTGGGGTTGATACGGCATTCTTGCAAAACCTTGGCTTGCTAAAAATAAGACTGCTTTGTAGTCCAGGAGGCAAAAAAGTCTCTGGGCTGTAAACATCAGTCACTGTATTTCTTTTCTGCTTTATGAAAACCACAATTTTCCCCGCCTCCCCCATTATTCAGAGTAGTTTAATTACAGTTTAATCTCTTTCTGTGCGCAACCCTTGAGACCTTATGTTCAGCCACAGTATTATCAAGGATATGCTACAATTTATGGCAAAAGGTAGAGGCTCCCTTTAGAAAAACGTAAATCCCCTCTCCCCAACCCCAATAAATAAATAAATAAATGAATAATAGTTACCTTATTACTAACTCACGTTGCAAATTTTCATTAGGCCCTAGAGAGGCCAACAGAGTAATTACAGAAATGCTGGAGAGGTGTTGATGAACACTTGCCCTGTGTAACTCTGCTAGCTCAATAAATCTGAAGGTGAACTTTTAAGTTAACAAGGTTGTTTGGGCCTCCAGTTGCTGAAAGTATTCAGTTACATGGAGGGGAAATGAGGTGGGTGAGCATGGAGGAGAGTCTGGGAGAAGTAAAAGTGAATTCAACACTTAAAGTACAGGAAATATACAGTAAAGAGTTTGTTGCAATTTAAGGGGTAAGTAAGGTCAGTAAATTACTTTTGCTGCTTTAAGCTCACAGGTGTAATTTAGCATCTGATTTTTAGAACATATTTTGAAAGAGTTGTCAAAAACTTCAGAGTTTCAATAAAAGAGAAAGGCATAACCAGATTTTCACTAGGAGAACGAAACTGCTGATAAGAAGGTGGCTACTCAAGTTAGAGAGACAGTGGTTTCCTTTATTGTTTTGTCAGTAGTTTCCTGTATTGTCTTGATTCTTTAAATGTTTTATGGTCAATTTGATTAATAAATTCATCTTCTCTAGAGAAATAGGAACAAGAAAAACCCTTTATTCAGCTTGCCAATTCTCGCTGGCTACTTCCAGGGCTTAACCCTTCCGACACTGACTTGGTTCTAAGCTTTCTGCTGGGAGTCTAACACCAGGTCCCTCCCAGTGTCAGCGCACAGGCTGCTGGGCCTGGACGCCAACAGGAGAGTGAGTTTGCTCTTTCCTGGCAAGGCCTGTGGCCTCTCTTCCTCCAAATCTGCTGCTTCTCTCTCCTAGCACTTCTTGGATTTTGTGCAAAAAGTGCTGGCTTTATGCTAACGTTGCCAGTTGAATCAGAAACTCAGGGCATGCTGGTCCTCTCAGTGAGTCACAGGACGCTGACCAATTCCACAACTGCCAGAGAAACGTTTGGCTCTTATTTATTATGAATAGCGTGTGGTTCCTTTTTAAATTATAGAACTTCATTACACTCTAAACTTTACAGAAAAGGACCAGTAAACATAAAATTCTAGAAATTTACTAAAAAGTCATTTTTAATTCTTGTCAATACACACGTCTTTACGTGGCTGAAATGTGTTTATTCTATTTTGTGTTCTTTTAAGAAAATCTTTAATGTCATCTGCTCGTTTTCATTGGCAGGTGAAATACATCACCCTTAATGTTTTCTAGACCAGAGTCATCACTGCCAAAGTTTATGGCAAAAAATCTAGGATATCAATGAAATATTTTTCCAAGTATTTCAACAGATTTACAGCTTTTGTGAGAGCAAAAAGAGAGCCATCTCCCTGCAGCTAACCTTCTGAAGAAGTTGAATGGCTTCCTATTTCAAAGAGAAATTAAGACAGGCCTCTCCCTGTCTATAAGAGGATATCAACTTTCCTCCCTTCTCTATCTCAGTTTTGGACCTTGTCATTCTCTCTTCGGTCACACAGAACTTACAGCTCTATCTTTATATTCTAGGTTTCCGTAAAGTAACTCACTAGCTGAGCTCTTTGAGATGGTTCAGTGTTAAGCTGTTGGATTTTATTATATATTGCTATGAAAAAGGAGCCCTGGTGGCACAGTGGTTAAGTGATGGGCTGTTAACCAAAAGGTCAGTGGTTTGAGCCCACCAGCTGCTCCGGAGAAGAAAGATATGGCAGTCTGCTTCCTAGGAAACCCTATGGGGTAGTTCTACTCTGTCCTAGAGGGTCACTTATGAGTTGGAACTGACTTGATGGCAATGAGTTTGGTTTTGGTATTGATATGAGAATTGGTCTGATATTTATGCTTTTTTTTTTAACCTGTCATGTTTTGTATGCATTCAGATATTATAAGGTGCCATATTTATTTTTCTAAGTTGGTGGACCATATGCTATTAAAAATACATTTCTTTGTATTGACAGGACCCACACTGTACATGTTATAGACTGTATGGTATCCTTCTGTGTTGCTCTAACGTAGTTTAACTTTTTCTATAAAAAAAAAAAAATTTTTTTTTATAGCATAGGACAGGAGTTCTCAAAGTGTGGTCTGGGGACCTTGGAGGTCCTTGAGACCCTTTCATTTGGTCCACAAAGGCAAAACTGTTCTTATAACAATACTAAGACATCATGCCTTTTTCACGCTCATTTTCTCAGGAGTGTGCAATGGAGTTCTCTAGATGCTGCCTGATTTAGGATATTGCAAGAGACTGAAGGCTGAGGCAGATATGCGAATCCAATCGTCGTCGTCAGGATTTTAAAAAGATGTGAAACAATGCTAATCTTATTGATTTTTGTTTTGAAAAATGGTTATTTTTCATAAAAATGTTATTTATGTTAACATGTTATTTTAAATGATTAATAAATATGTTTTAAATGCCACGGTTTTAATTTCTAATATGGTACATATTGATAGGTATAACCCACATAAAGAGAAGTGTTTTAGGATCCTTGTTTCCGATTTTGGGCTACTCTATTATGTCTTTTCAATTTATATGAAAATATGGGTATATATAATTGTGGTCTATATGTAAAAATGTATCTGGATAATCAATTTTGCTCCAAGTCCGAATTGATGTTGTTGTGGTGTGCAGGTGAGTCGATTCTGACCCATAGGGACCCTATAGGACAGAGCAGAACTGCCCCATGGGGTTTCCGGGGATGTAACCTCTATGGAAGCAGACTGCTCATTGTAGCACGTTCACAATAGCCAAAAGGTGGAAACAATCCAAATATCCACCAACGGACGGATGGATAAACAAAATGTGGTATATTGACACAATGGGATATTGTTAAGCCATAACGAGAAATGAAGTCCTAATACATGGATGAACCCTGAAAACAAGCTAAGTGAAATATGTCAGATACAAGAGGATAAATATTGTGTGATCCCATTTTTATTAAATATCTAGAATAGGCAAATGTATAGAGAACTACGTAGGTTAGTGGTTGGCAGGGGCTGGGTGGAGGAAGAATGGGTACGGAGTTTCTGTTCAGTGTGACAAAAAAGTTTTGATTCTCACCTTACCTCACCAAGTTATTTAGAACAAATAAATCAAATAAATGCTAAAATAGCAGCACCACCATCACCAAGTAGGCACATTTCCACCTTAAAAATATTGAAAAATTAGTGCTGCCTAACTTCACTATTTGGAAAAAAAAATCAACTTACTTTGTTGAGTTATGAAAAGGTAAGGATGGCTAAAATTTCACTAATTATTAAACTGACGCCATAGTACAAAATACTACTGATATATATATAAATGAATGGCAGTTTGAAAAGAAAAAATCCTAAGCTTGCTCACGTGCGCATGCTCTGTGCATGCGTGTACACACACACGCACATCTATCTATATCTATATCTGTATCTGTCTCTGTCTCTGTCTCTGTCTCTATCTCTATCTATATCTCTCCCACCAGTATAATTAAGTTTTAGGTCATTGTCTTTTTTTTTTTTAAAGATGATTTTACAAGAGTATTTTCCATGAACACATCTGGGGTTTCTTTACAGCCTGGACTAACTGTCATATCTAATGAAAGGGGGATTTATGTTTTTTCAACATAAATTCATTTTATTTTCTCCAAGCTATTTTCTCACTACTCAAAGCTGATGACTTCTTAAACCAAAATGGTTGGTCAGAATCCAATCAAGAATATAAAGGCAACTGAATAAATAAAACCATGAAGTAAGTGTAAAATATTAGTGTCCAGACATCCGAGATATATGTGGCTACTATGAAACTCCCACAGCTGTCCTGGCCTAGAACTTACATGGTCCCACAGATTTAATAGGACCCATTACCAATAGGGGTTTTATTTGCTTAATAAATTACATTCTAAAGCACAATAGCTTAGGTTCATAGCTGTAAAATTGCCAAATATTGTCAATGACCACTCTCTGGTCATAAATAACAAGATAATCTATGACTCATTGGATTTTTGACTCCCAGGGTAATTCTTTTTTTTGCCATTACTCAAAAATGTAGAAAAGTGCCTCTACGTGGCACTTTATGGAGGTCATAAATTACTCAAAGGAGATGACACAGGACAGATTTGTAGGCCAAGTAACAGGACGCAGCAAACCAAATGTGTAAATTAAAGAACTAGTGACAAAGAAGGAGGTTAGTGAAAAATTCTGAGCTCGTAAGAATAGATCGGGATTAGGTTCAAGAAAAGGAGAAGGGAAGGAAACGGACACAAAAGCCATTAATGGAACATTTACTTTCAATATTAGGGGCAAGGTACGAAAATAACTGATCTTGGTCATAATGAAGAGCAAAACTCAGGCGAGCCTTGAAATACATTTTACAATCAGTCTTATCTGAACAAATCAAAGGGGAGACAATGACATCTAACAGGTGCCACAGAGGTAAACACTGGTAGGCTATTCTTAATAACTAATATTATTTTTTAAATGTAGCTGATAGTTCTTTCATTCCTGCCACTGAAACACACTGGGCTATTGCTGCCTGCTGAACTCTGTGCAAGGCTGGGCTGCAGAAAACAACCAGCCCCTGCCCTGCCCTCTAAGAGGGGCTCCCAGGCTGGGAAGAGGCAGATGGAGATCAGAGGCACATCTGCGCTCCCTATACTGTAATGGGGCAGGACCCTCAGAGAGTGGTGCAGACCCCCTCAGAGGGTGGTGCAGACCGAGGGTATCTAATCAGCTGCAGGTGGGGAAGGCTGGCTCAGGAGAGGCTGGGGTGGCAGGACATCAGAAAGGGAATCAGGGGAATAGGACGGATGAACAGTTTTCCAGGCAGAGGGTACTTAAAGGACAGAGGCTTAGGGAGCCTGGTCTGTTTAGGGTGCTGTAGACTTTTCCAACACAGATAAGGTGGGAGGACAGGCTAGGGGGTGGGCATGGGCAATCACGAGGCGCTTTCTGAGCTAAAGTAGTGGGGAAATGCCACCTTGAATGCAGGCGGGAAATGACAGCATCAGACCGGCACTTCAGAAGGATTATTCTTTCAGCACCATGCTTAATTTCATTATAACATCTTTTAAGGAAAAAGTTAAGTGTTTTTAACTTTTAAACAGAAAACTAAAATTTTATCTCTGTGGCAATTAATTCTGAACACTAGAACAGAAGACACCTGGTTATTTTCTTCTGCCACGTGCACCGAACTTGTCCGAGTCTGGGGATTCTTTGTGCAAATGGAACACCCACCTACAGCCCAGGTGTGCTGAGTGTCCTGTGTTGACTGCCCTCTCCCCTTGTGGTATGGGGTTTCCCCCAGTATTCTGTAGTATCTGTATCTGTAATGGTCTAGGAAGATTCCGACAGCATGAGCAAGCATCTAGTTCACCAGTCTGTCCCACGTTGAGAAGACAGACTTTAAAATCTTCTTTGGGCCCCTGATTCGTTAGATGGATGGCAAAGAGGGTGTGGTTCTGGTAAACATTCATGTTCCTCTCAGGCTGAATGATGAAAGTGCTACTTAAACGCTTTGACTTTTTGTCAAAGAGAAGTATGTTCTATTCCACAGAAATCATTTAAGAACATGCACAGCCTTGAGGTCTTTTATAACATTCAGTTTAGATGCTATGAAGCTTGAACTGCCTGGAATAGACATTTTTGACAAATCATGTAAGTATTATCAACAAAGTTTTACTCTCCTATGTACCTCACAATTCCCAGTGGTACCTTGAGTAAATGAACCAAAAGAGCACTGTTTTTAGTAACAGTAGATTATTACATTTTAATTCTGGAAAATTCTAACTGCAAATATTTTGACTGTCCACATTTTTTTATACTGAAGACCTCCCTAGTGCCTTTGGAAGGTGGTGTCCTGCCTCCTCTATTAAAAGCAGGTGGAGCGTCCAGGATACAACCTTCATGCCCGACTGCTTGATGACAGTGACACACTCGTTTACTGTTCCTATTCTCCACCTGCCATTCTCTAAATAACTCTGATGGTCCATGTCTACTAGAATTTTCCTTGGAGAGCTAACACAAACCTACTTGAAATTAAGTACTTAATTTTAAAATGGTCTATGTTACATGAAAACTTTACATGATTTCCCAGGAGACAGAGAGTAATTACTTCTAGACAGCTAATAATGTATGGTAGAGAAAACAGAAAGATCCCCAGAAGGACACCCTTCCAAGGATAACTGCCATCTCCGTGAGACACTTAAGGTCTTCGAGCAAGAGAGAACAATTCATGGATTTTTCCCTGAGCAAAGAGGTTTCTACTAACATATTCTCTAGGTATGATTTAAAACAAAAACTCCTTTAAATTTTTCTTAGCACAAGCCAACTAAATACAGAACTGTTTATCCCATTGTTTTATAATTGGAAACTTAAATATTAGGGAAAAAAAAATCAAAGAATAAATTCCATGCACTGCTTAACATAAGCAGAATATGCAGTTTCATATAAAGAAATCTAGAGATTGAATTATAAAACATAAATGTTTCATGAGAGCAAGTTTTGAAAACCTGGCACTTTTGAAGTTGTGCCATACTTCAAAATGGAGCTCGATGCTCAAAGGCTACTGGAGTGAAGCCTAGTTATCCTTTTGTGTTTCCATGTTCATTTCAGCAGATATCTGACACGTTCATTAGAAAAACTAAGATTGACCACACAACTTTTAACTGTATCAGAAAGTCATTTCTAGCATGAGAGTCTGACTTAGCCTCCTTAGCAGCTAGGCAGGCGTTTAGCCAGCACCAAGCCCAGGGAGGTCTCACCCTCCTCACTTGTGGTGCTGCCTGTGGCCCAGACAAGAACCTTTTAACAACAAGAAAGAGCACCCCACGTTCAAAGGGCCATGGTTAGAATGGCTCTTCCCTTCTAAAAGAAGTGTACGTTTTGGGACCAGAAAGACTATCAGAAAATCATGAGAGAGAAAGCTCGAGAAGTCTTACAACATTTCCAGCAATAATACCCAAGATTAGGGCACCTAGAGAACAAAGTGCAGCTGCTGTTAGAACCTCTAGGAACCACGCAAGCTGTATTCTCTGCGGGTGTGGATGTGCCATTGGAGGTGAAGGAGGCACCGAAGCATGTGTGGGATAATCTGAAGAATGAATGCATGTAAGACTCAATAATACAAAAAAGCAACTTAATGCCCATAGTTCTAAGGATCACTGAAGGAGACGCTGAGCAGCACTGAATTTGAAGGCATTTCATGTTTTTAGAAAGAAATATCAGATGCATGTAATATGGATATTTGATTAATGATAATTTAAAACTACATATCACATCATTTAGCTTAATTATGCTAGGTCTTTAGATGCCAAATATGCATTTTTAAAATTTGCTTAACTGAAACAATTCTGTCTTACAATTTAGTCTGCATACGTTTTTACACAAATCTAATTATTACTGTTTACGTTATGCAAGGCTAGGCATTTATTTTGTGATTTTATAAAATTTCTTGGTATTTCAGTTCCCAGTTAAAAAATGGTATGAAGAAAAGTTCTATATTTAGTTGAGTTGTGCTAAGAAAGGTCTTTATTTTAAATCAAATGTGAAGAAACAAGTCACATTTGAAAATGATAATAGGTATGTAATCAAACTTTGTAAATTCTAAGAAAAAAAATGTAATACACGACCATGTTATAAAATACAGTAACTTCTGCTGTGGGCTAAACCCCCATGTATACAGGGCGTCCATTTCACACAGAAAGCTAGGCTCCTCTGCATGTTGAAAGATTTTACATCGTACGACATTTTTTCCCCAATTGCTGCAAAAAAAAAAAAAAAAAGGCAATTCATTTAACTAAAAAAAAAGAAAAAAAATCAGCAATTCACCTTAGGTTTGAGGCAGGTTTAGCATGTAAGCCAGCCCTATAAATAACATTTTTACCCCCAATAAGTTATCATCTACAAACAAGTATAGAATAAGTGATATTTTCACAAAATAGACATTCGACAATTTTATTTTTTGAGAAAAATAGTCACGGTAGAAAATCTTACTACCTTTATGTTTACTACTAAATTCTCCTTGAAGGTTACTCTGTGGTCCTGATTAATTAATCCACGTGAACAGGTACTTGGTCAAGGGCAACAGGCCCTACGTGGACTTGAAAGGGGACATTCCATTTGGTGGATAGGGCGATGAAATAATCAATTTCTTGGAAAACAAAAACAGCCTGAATTTCTGTTTGTTTTTCTCATTTGTGATGGTTCATATTCTTTCAAAGCATTACTTATTAAAAAAGAATCAGTAAGGTTGTTCAAGTGATATTTTAAAATAAACCTACTCCCATCCAAAGAGCAGCCAGAAATGAGTGTCCGATTTCTTTTTTAATGAAAAAGAAGACTGTTAGTAAAAAGGCCAGCTCGGCAGAAGGCTGTTTAATGAGCTTTGTGTTTGGGTGAGTTTTTGCCTGCTTTGTATCACACACCTATGTCAAGTGTTGGTTTCATCCCTCCAGATTTATTCTACAGGAAAACTCAGGATGATAGAACATTGCAATAGAAAGAGGCAAAGAGCTTTAGCTGAAACAGTCTTCACCTTTGACACAGGCTACCTTTCCCGTCTCTAATATGCTGTGCTTGCTAACAACCCCAGCCAGGGGGAAGCAAATGAGTAAGAATGTTGTCTGTGCCATGGGTGAGGGCACTGACCTGTGAGTGGGTATGCAGGTGCCCCAGGCCCTGATCTGACATTAAGTGCAGGGTGGAGGGGGTGGGAGGAGTCATTCATTCATTCATTCAATATTTGTAAGAGCCTACCACGTGCCTGGTAACGTTCTAGGTGGTATTTACTGAAGATCTGTCACATGCTGGGGCACACTAGTTACCTCCACTCACTTTCATACTACCTTATAAGGAAATGGTATTTTTATGGCTGACAAACAGATGAGGAAAATGAGGTTCAGAAAGCTTAATTAACTATTGTACACCATAAAATATGGATTGAGCAACTGCTGGATTCCAATTTTGTCTCATCCTAAGCTCAGGCTTTCTCTACTACACCACGGTAACTACTCAAAATAACACCACTAGAGGTTTATTCAGTGATCAGCTGCTAACCAAAAGGTGGGCAGTTTGAATCCACCAGCTGCCTTGTGAGAGAAAGATGTGGCAATCTGCTTCTGTAAGGATTAAAACAAAAAACAAAACAAAACAAAACCCATTGCTGTTGTGTGGATTCCGACTCATAGCGACCCTACGGGACAGAGTAGAACTGCCCCATAGGGTTTCCAAGGACTGGCTGGTAGATTCAAACTACCAACCTTTTGGTTAGCAGCCAAGCTCTTTAACCACTATGTCACCCTATGGGGCAGTTCCACTCTGTCCTCTGGGGTCACTGGGAGTTGTTATTGGCTCGATGGGAGTGGGTTTGTAGAGGTTTACTCAGGCACAACAACAGTACCATCCTGTAAAGTACAGATACTAACCAACAGAGCCAATAGGTCACACTGCGGCTGGTAGTTCACAGTACAGTGTAAACCAGCTTTCTATGCTTTTGATTTTAATAGCTTTATATAAAAGCAACACATTTTCATTAGGATAAGTCAAAAAGGCGCATAAAGAGTTAACGGGCTTTTTCACCAATGTTGAATCAAACCAATTAACCAGTGCTGAAAGTGTGGCTTGCTTCCTCTCATCTGTTTCTCTCTGTGCATGCGAACTATACCATATACATGCAGACAAGCATGAGTTCTTCCTTCTCGTATGTTGACCACAGCACCCTGTTTCAGCGGAGGGTGGTGGCGAAGCTTTGGAAGGCAGGGATACTGCTGGGCGGGCCTACCAGAGTGAAACATTTCATCAAGAAAGTCTGTTTTTCCTTTCTTCTAAAGCAGTATCTAGAAAATCAGCCATCAGTCAATTAGCAATGACCATATGTAAGGAGGGGCCCTGATGGCACAGTGGTCAGGAGCTCAGCTGCTAACCAAAACGTCAGCAGTTTGAATCCCCCAGCCACTCCTTGGAAACTCTATGAGGCAGTTCTATTCTGTTCTACAGGGCCACTATGAGTCAGAATTGACTCAATGGCAATGGGTTTTTTTGGATACATAAGGAAAGCAGCATGACCATACGTAAGCTGGTGTCTACACTCACCAATGCCATGCACCACTTTCCTTCCTATATACTCATGGAGCTACTGACAGATTGCCATCTAGAACATGCCTTCCTGCTCCCATACAAATGGGTCTGCATTTTCTTTTAACTTGGCAAGGCTAAAAAACAGGCTCGTCATAAATGTGTAATGTCTTGAACCAAAATAGACTTCCTTAATGATTTGTTTTCTCCAATTTCACCACAAAATGTAACGCAGTTGACAAAAGAACTATTCTTCCCTCTCGTATAATAGCATGTTATTCAACAATCATGTAAGAAAGCCCACACATAAAACTGCCAAGGATCTGAAAGTGAGTTTCTAGCGAAAATGTTAGGGAAGAAATCTTTGTTTTTTTTTTTTTTTTTAAGTTTCACTCTGAGGCTTTGAGTGAAGTGATATAAATATCTAGGAATATACAGCTTTACTACTGTAACATGCCTACAGAAGCAGTTATGGTTTACTTTATAACATAGGTCACTGATAACATTAACCAGAAAACATACAAAAATGCACCAAAAAAAAAAAAAAGAAGAAGACAAACAAGTTCTCAGTAGGCCATTTACTTTGTAGCAGAACAAACAATTTATGTCCTTGTGAGGGCAAATGCTCCTGATGAAGCTGGGTCAGATGAACCTCTGGACTTGGAGGGGAGCCCACAGACTGCATGCCATGCACCCCTGCTTTCTCAGGAGATGAAAGGAAATGCAAGGTGAGGATGGGGTGAAAGTCCCATTAGTAAGAGAAAATGCAACCCATGCCCAGTCTGTCTCAAGGAGATGATAACAGAATGAAGTACTACTTTTCTGTGTTTTTTAAAGGACAGATACTCCCCATCCCACCCCCTCCCCCCCCAAAAAAGAAAAAAATGTAACGCAGTAAGAAGAAAAGGAGAAAAGCAAAACAAAACAAAAATGAGTCCAATATTCAGTTTTCTAAAACACAGCATTGGTCCTGAAAGTGCAGCTCAGAATCGCTGGCCCAAAAGAAAACTACAGAAGGCTGGAGAACGTGAAGGCACCATCTGAACGTGTGTTCGTGTGTTCGTGTGTTAGCGCATGCTTACACGGATCTCCTGTATCTGCCACACTTCGAGAAACTAACGGGGTAAATTAAAATATTTTGTTAGTCAAGAGAAGGCATAGCTAATGGATTAAAAAAAACTAGAATATCAAGGACAGGCTGTTATTCTAATGACTAAAAGTTAGAGTCTTCTTCCATGAACAAGTGGAAGAAGAAATGTCGACTGG